>NC_138294.1:17711606-18099106 GCF_965601325.2 Salmo salar
ACTCTGGTTGGTCTCCCCTGGTCTAACACTAACTCACTATTCTGACTGCTCTCCCCTGGTTTAACACTAACTCACTATTCTGACAGGTCTCCCCTGGTCGCCTCTGGTCTAACACTAACTCACTTCTCAGGCTGGTCTCCCCTGGTCTACCACTAACTTACTACTCTGGCTGGTCTCCCCTGGTCTAACACTAACTCACTACTCTGGCTGGTCTCCCTTGGTCTAACACTAACTCACTACTCTGGTTGGTCTCCCCTGGTCTAACACTAACTCACTACTCTGTTTGTTCTCCCCTGGTCACCCCTGGTCTCCCCTGGTCTAACACTAACTCACTACTCTGGCTGGTCTCCCCTGGTCTAACACTAACTCACTACTCTGTTTGGTCTCCCCTGGTCACCCCTGGTCTCCCCTGGTCTAACACTAACTCACTACTCTGGCTGGTCTCCCCTGGTCTCCCCTGGTCTAACACTAACTCACTACTCTGTTTGGTATCCCCTGGTCTAACACTAACTCACTACTCTGGTTGGTCTCCCCTGGTCTAACACTAACTCACTACTCTGTTTGGTCTCCTCTGGTCATCCCTGGTCTCCCCTGGTCTAACACTAACTCACTACTCTGGCTGGTCTCCCCTGGTCTACCCTGGTTTAACACTAACTCACTACTCTGGTTGGTCTCCCCTGGTCTCCCCTGGTCTAACACTAACTCACTACTCTGGCTGGTCTCCCCCGGTCTACCACTAACTCACTACTCTGGCTGGTCTCCCCTGGTCTCCCCTGGTCTAACACTAACTCACTACTCTGTTTGATCTCCCCTGGTCACCCCTGGTCTCCCCTGGACTAAGACTAACTCACTACTCTGTTTGATCTCCCCTGGTCTCCCCTGATCTAACACTAACTCACTACTCTGTTTGGTCTCCCCTGGTCTAACACTAACTCACTACTCTGGTTGGTCTCCCCTGGTCTCCCCTTGTCTAACACTAACTCACTGCTCTGACTGGTCTCCCCTGGTCTAACACTAACTCACTACTCTGACTGGTCTCCCCTGGTCTAACACTAACTCACTGCTCTGACTGGTCTCCCCTGGTCTAACACTAACTCACTACTCTGACTGGTCTCCCCTGGTCTAACACTAACTCACTACTCTGACTGGTCTCCCCTGGTCTAACACTAACTCACTACTCTGACTGGTCTCCCCTGGTCTAACATTAACTCACTATTCTGACTGGTCTCCCCTGGTCTAACACTAACTCACTACTCTGACTGGTCTCCCCTGGTCTAACACTAACTCACTATTCTGACTGGTCTCCCCTGGTCTCCCCTGGTCTAACACTAACTCACTACTCTGTTTGGTCTCCCCTGGTCTAACACTAACTCACTACTCTGGTTGGTCTCCCCTGGTCTAACACTAACTCACTACTCTGTTTGGTCTCCCCTGGTCATCCCTGGTCTCCCCTGGTCTAACACTAACTCACTACTCTGGCTGGTCTCCCCTGGTCTACCTGGTCTAACACTAACTCACTACTCTGGCTGGTCTCCCCCGGTCTACCACTAACTCACTACTCTGGCTGGTCTCCCCTGGTCTCCCCTGGTCTAACTCTAACTCACTACTCTGTTTGATCTCCCCTGGTCACCCCTGGTCTCCCCTGGTCTAGCACTAACTCACTACTCTGTTTGATCTCCCCTGGTCTCCCCTGATCTAACACTAACTCACTACTCTGACTGCTCTTCCCTGGTCTAACACTAACTCACTGCTCTGACTGGTCTCCCCTGGTCTAACACTAACTCACTACTCTGACTGGTCTCCCCTGGGCTAACACTAACTCACTACTCTGACTGGTCACCCCTGGTCTAACATTAACTCACTACTCTGACTGGTCTCCCCTGGTCTAACACTAAGTCACTACTCTGACTGGTCTACCCTGGTCTAACACTAACTCACTATTCTGACTGGTCTCCCCTGGTCTAACACTAACTCACTACTCTGACTGGTCTCCCCTGGTCTCCCCTGGTCTAACACTAACTCACTACTCTGACTGGTCTCCCCTGGTCTAACACTAACTCACTACTCTGTTTGGTCTCCCCTGGTCTAACACTAACTCACTACTCTTGTTGGTCTCCCCTGGTCTAACACTAACTCACTACTCTGTTTCGTCTCCCCTGGTCATCCCTGGTCTCCCCTGGTCTAACACTAACTCACTACTCTGGCTGATCTCCCCTGGTCTCCCCTGGTCTAACACTAACTCACTACTCTGGTTGGTCTCCCCTGGTCTCCCCTGGTCTAACACTAACTCACTACTCTGACTGGTCTCCCCTGGTCTAACACTAACTCACTACTCTGTTTGATCTCCCCTGTTCTCCCATGATCTAACACTAACTCACTACTCTGTTTGGTCTCCCCTGGTCTAACACTAACTCACTACTCTGGTTGGTCTCCCCTGGTCTCCCCTGGTCTAACACTAACTCACTACTCTGACTGGTCTTCCCTGGTCTAACACTAACTCACTGCTCTGACTGGTCTCCCCTGGTCTAACACTAACTCACTACTCTGACTGGTCTCCCCTGGTCTAACACTAACTCACTACTCTGACTGGTCTCCCCTGGTCTAACATTAACTCACTACTCTGACTGGTCTCCCCTGGTCTAACACTAACTCACTACTCTGACTGGTCTCCCCTGGTCTAACACTAACTCACTATTCTGACTGGTCTCCCCTGGTCTAACACTAACTCACTACTCTGACTGGTCTCCCCTGGTCTCCCCTGGTCTAACATTAACTCACTACTCTGACTGGTCTCCCCTGGTCTAACACTAACTCACTACTCTGTTTGGTCTCCCCTGGTCTAACATTAACTCACTACTCTGGTTGGTCTCCCCTGGTCATCCCTGGTCTCCCCTGGTCTAACACTAACTCACTACTCTGGCTGGTCTCCCCTGGTCTACCCTGGTTTAACACTAACACACTACTCTGGTTGGTCTCCCCTGGTCTCACCTGGTCTAACACTAACTCACTACTCTGGCTGGTCTCCCCCGGTCTACCACTAACTCACTACTCTGGCTGGTCTCCCCTGATCTAACACTAACTCACTACTCTGTTTGGTCTCCCCTGGTCTAACACTAACTCACTACTCTGGTTGGTCTCCCCTGGTCTCCCCTGGTCTAACACTAACTCACTACTCTGACTGGTCTTCCCTGGTCTAACACTAACTCACTGCTCTGACTGGTCTCCCCTGGTGTAACACTAACTCACTACTCTGACTGGTCTCCCCTGGTCTAACACTAACTCACTGCTCTGACTGGTCTCCCCTGGTCTAACACTAACTCACTATTCTGACTGGTCTCCCCTGGTCTAACACTAACTCACTACTCTGACTGGTCTCCCCTGGTCTCCCCTGGTCTAACATTAACTCACTACTCTGACTGGTCTCCCCTGGTCTAACACTAACTCACTACTCTGTTTGGTCTCCCCTGGTCTAACATTAACTCACTACTCTGGTTGGTCTCCCCTGGTCATCCCTGGTCTCCCCTGGTCTAACACTAACTCACTACTCTGGCTGGTCTCCCCTGGTCTACCCTGGTTTAACACTAACACACTACTCTGGTTGGTCTCCCCTGGTCTCACCTGGTCTAACACTAACTCACTACTCTGGCTGGTCTCCCCCGGTCTACCACTAACTCACTACTCTGGCTGGTCTCCCCTGATCTAACACTAACTCACTACTCTGTTTGGTCTCCCCTGGTCTAACACTAACTCACTACTCTGGTTGGTCTCCCCTGGTCTCCCCTGGTCTAACACTAACTCACTACTCTGACTGGTCTTCCCTGGTCTAACACTAACTCACTGCTCTGACTGGTCTCCCCTGGTGTAACACTAACTCACTACTCTGACTGGTCTCCCCTGGTCTAACACTAACTCACTGCTCTGACTGGTCTCCCCTGGTCTAACACTAACTCACTACTCTGTTTGGTCTCCCCTGGTCTAACACTAACTCACTACTCTGGTTGGTCTCCCCTGGTCTAACACTAACTCACTACTCTGTTTGGTCTCCCCTGGTCATCCCTGGTCTCCCCTGGTCTAACACTAACTCACTACTCTGGCTGGTCTCCCCTGGTCTACCTGGTCTAACACTAACTCACTACTCTGGCTGGTCTCCCCCGGTCTACCACTAACTCACTACTCTGACTGGTCTTCCCTGGTCTAACACTAACTCACTGCTCTGACTGGTCTCCCCTGGTCTAACACTAACTCACTACTCTGACTGGTCTCCCCTGGTCTAACACTAACTCACTACTCTGAATGGTCTCCCCTGGTCTAACATTAACTCACTACTCTGACTGGTCTCCCCTGGTCTAACACTAACTCACTACTCTGACTGGTCTCCCCTGGTCTAACACTAACTCACTATTCTGACTGGTCTCCCCTGGTCTAACACTAACTCACTACTCTGACTGGTCTCCCCTGGTCTCCCCTGGTCTAACACTAACTCACTACTCTGACTGGTCTCCCCTGGTCTAACACTAACTCACTACTCTGTTTGGTCTCCCCTGGTCTAACATTAACTCACTACTCTGATTGGTCTCCCCTGGTCATCCCTGGTCTCCCCTGGTCTAACACTAACTCACTACTCTGGCTGGTCTCCCCTGGTCTACCCTGGTTTAACACTAACACACTACTCTGGTTGGTCTCCCCTGGTCTCACCTGGTCTAACACTAACTCACTACTCTGGCTGGTCTCCCCCGGTCTACCACTAACTCACTACTCTGGCTGGTCTCCCCTGATCTAACACTAACTCACTACTCTGTTTGGTCTCCCCTGGTCTAACACTAACTCACTACTCTGGTTGGTCTCCCCTGGTCTCCCCTGGTCTAACACTAACTCACTACTCTGACTGGTCTTCCCTGGTCTAACACTAACTCACTGCTCTGACTGGTCTCCCCTGGTGTAACACTAACTCACTACTCTGACTGGTCTCCCCTGGTCTAACACTAACTCACTGCTCTGACTGGTCTCCCCTGGTCTAACACTAACTCACTACTCTGTTTGGTCTCCCCTGGTCTAACACTAACTCACTACTCTGGTTGGTCTCCCCTGGTCTAACACTAACTCACTACTCTGTTTGGTCTCCCCTGGTCATCCCTGGTCTCCCCTGGTCTAACACTAACTCACTACTCTGGCTGGTCTCCCCTGGTCTACCTGGTCTAACACTAACTCACTACTCTGGCTGGTCTCCCCCGGTCTACCACTAACTCACTACTCTGGCTGGTCTCCCCTGGTCTCCCCTGGTCTAACTCTAACTCACTACTCTGTTTGATCTCCCCTGGTCACCCCTGGTCTCCCCTGGTCTAGCACTAACTCACTACTCTGTTTGATCTCCCCTGGTCTCCCCTGATCTAACACTAACTCACTACTCTGACTGGTCTTCCCTGGTCTAACACTAACTCACTGCTCTGACTGGTCTCCCCTGGTCTAACACTAACTCACTACTCTGACTGGTCTCCCCTGGGCTAACACTAACTCACTACTCTGACTGGTCACCCCTGGTCTAACATTAACTCACTACTCTGACTGGTCTCCCCTGGTCTAACACTAAGTCACTACTCTGACTGGTCTCCCCTGGTCTAACACTAACTCACTATTCTGACTGGTCTCCCCTGGTCTAACACTAACTCACTACTCTGACTGGTCTCCCCTGGTCTCCCCTGGTCTAACACTAACTCACTACTCTGACTGGTCTCCCCTGGTCTAACACTAACTCACTACTCTGTTTGGTCTCCCCTGGTCTAACACTAACTCACTACTCTTGTTGGTCTCCCCTGGTCTAACACTAACTCACTACTCTGTTTGGTCTCCCCTGGTCATCCCTGGTCTCCCCTGGTCTAACACTAACTCACTACTCTGGCTGATCTCCCCTGGTCTCCCCTGGTCTAACACTAACTCACTACTCTGGTTGGTCTCCCCTGGTCTCCCCTGGTCTAACACTAACTCACTACTCTGACTGGTCTCCCCTGGTCTAACACTAACTCACTACTCTCGCTGGTCTCCCCTGGTCTAACACTAACTCACTACTCTGACTGGTCTTCCCTGGTTTAACACTAATTCACTATTCTGACTGGTCTACCCTGGTCTAACACTAACTCACTACTCTCGCTGGTCTCCATGGTCTAACACTAACTCAATACTCTGGTTGGTCTCCCCTGGTCTAACACTAACTCACTACTCTGGTTGGTCTCCCCTGGTCTAACACTAACTCACTATTCTGACTGCTCTCCCCTGGTTTAACACTAACTCACTATTCTGACAGGTCTCCCCTGGTCGCCTCTGGTCTAACACTAACTCACTTCTCAGGCTGGTCTCCCCTGGTCTACCACTAACTTACTACTCTGGCTGGTCTCCCCTGGTCTAACACTAACTGACTACTCTGGCTGGTCTCCCTTGGTCTAACACTAACTCACTACTCTGGTTGGTCTCCCCTGGTCTAACACTAACTCACTACTCTGTTTGTTCTCCCCTGGTCACCCCTGGTCTCCCCTGGTCTAACACTAACTCACTACTCTGGCTGGTCTCCCCTGGTCTAACACTAACTCACTACTCTGTTTGGTCTCCCCTGGTCACCCCTGGTCTCCCCTGGTCTAACACTAACTCACTACTCTGGCTGGTCTCCCCTGGTCTCCCCTGGTCTAACACTAACTCACTACTCTGTTTGATCTCCCCTGGTCACCCCTGGTCTCCCCTGGACTAAGACTAACTCACTACTCTGTTTGATCTCCCCTGGTCTCCCCTGATCTAACACTAACTCACTACTCTGTTTGGTCTCCCCTGGTCTAACACTAACTCACTACTCTGGTTGGTCTCCCCTGGTCTCCCCTTGTCTAACACTAACTCACTGCTCTGACTGGTCTGCCCTGGTCTAACACTAACTCACTACTCTGACTGGTCTCCCCTGGTCTAACACTAACTCACTGCTCTGACTGGTCTCCCCTGGTCTAACACTAACTCACTACTCTGACTGGTCTCCCCTGGTCTAACACTAACTCACTACTCTGACTGGTCTCCCCTGGTCTAACACTAACTCACTACTCTGACTGGTCTCCCCTGGTCTAACATTAACTCACTATTCTGACTGGTCTCCCCTGGTCTAACACTAACTCACTACTCTGACTGGTCTCCCCTGGTCTAACACTAACTCACTATTCTGACTGGTCTCCCCTGGTCTCCCCTGGTCTAACACTAACTCACTACTCTGTTTGGTCTCCCCTGGTCTAACACTAACTCACTACTCTGGTTGGTCTCCCCTGGTCTAACACTAACTCACTACTCTGTTTGGTCTCCCCTGGTCATCCCTGGTCTCCCCTGGTCTAACACTAACTCACTACTCTGGCTGGTCTCCCCTGGTCTACCTGGTCTAACACTAACTCACTACTCTGGCTGGTCTCCCCCGGTCTACCACTAACTCACTACTCTGGCTGGTCTCCCCTGGTCTCCCCTGGTCTAACTCTAACTCACTACTCTGTTTGATCTCCCCTGGTCACCCCTGGTCTCCCCTGGTCTAGCACTAACTCACTACTCTGTTTGATCTCCCCTGGTCTCCCCTGATCTAACACTAACTCACTACTCTGACTGGTCTTCCCTGGTCTAACACTAACTCACTGCTCTGACTGGTCTCCCCTGGTCTAACACTAACTCACTACTCTGACTGGTCTCCCCTGGGCTAACACTAACTCACTACTCTGACTGGTCACCCCTGGTCTAACATTAACTCACTACTCTGACTGGTCTCCCCTGGTCTAACACTAAGTCACTACTCTGACTGGTCTCCCCTGGTCTAACACTAACTCACTATTCTGACTGGTCTCCCCTGGTCTAACACTAACTCACTACTCTGACTGGTCTCCCCTGGTCTCCCCTGGTCTAACACTAACTCACTACTCTGACTGGTCTCCCCTGGTCTAACACTAACTCACTACTCTGTTTGGTCTCCCCTGGTCTAACACTAACTCACTACTCTTGTTGGTCTCCCCTGGTCTAACACTAACTCACTACTCTGTTTGGTCTCCCCTGGTCATCCCTGGTCTCCCCTGGTCTAACACTAACTCACTACTCTGGCTGATCTCCCCTGGTCTCCCCTGGTCTAACACTAACTCACTACTCTGGTTGGTCTCCCCTGGTCTCCCCTGGTCTAACACTAACTCACTACTCTGACTGGTCTCCCCTGGTCTAACACTAACTCACTACTCTGTTTGATCTCCCCTGTTCTCCCATGATCTAACACTAACTCACTACTCTGTTTGGTCTCCCCTGGTCTAACACTAACTCACTACTCTGGTTGGTCTCCCCTGGTCTCCCCTGGTCTAACACTAACTCACTACTCTGACTGGTCTTCCCTGGTCTAACACTAACTCACTGCTCTGACTGGTCTCCCCTGGTCTAACACTAACTCACTACTCTGACTGGTCTCCCCTGGTCTAACACTAACTCACTACTCTGAATGGTCTCCCCTGGTCTAACATTAACTCACTACTCTGACTGGTCTCCCCTGGTCTAACACTAACTCACTACTCTGACTGGTCTCCCCTGGTCTAACACTAACTCACTATTCTGACTGGTCTCCCCTGGTCTAACACTAACTCACTACTCTGACTGGTCTCCCCTGGTCTCCCCTGGTCTAACACTAACTCACTACTCTGACTGGTCTCCCCTGGTCTAACACTAACTCACTACTCTGTTTGGTCTCCCCTGGTCTAACATTAACTCACTACTCTGGTTGGTCTCCCCTGGTCATCCCTGGTCTCCCCTGGTCTAACACTAACTCACTACTCTGGCTGGTCTCCCCTGGTCTACCCTGGTTTAACACTAACACACTACTCTGGTTGGTCTCCCCTGGTCTCACCTGGTCTAACACTAACTCACTACTCTGGCTGGTCTCCCCCGGTCTACCACTAACTCACTACTCTGGCTGGTCTCCCCTGATCTAACACTAACTCACTACTCTGTTTGGTCTCCCCTGGTCTAACACTAACTCACTACTCTGGTTGGTCTCCCCTGGTCTCCCCTGGTCTAACACTAACTCACTACTCTGACTGGTCTTCCCTGGTCTAACACTAACTCACTGCTCTGACTGGTCTCCCCTGGTGTAACACTAACTCACTACTCTGACTGGTCTCCCCTGGTCTAACACTAACTCACTGCTCTGACTGGTCTCCCCTGGTCTAACACTAACTCACTACTCTGTTTGGTCTCCCCTGGTCTAACACTAACTCACTACTCTGGTTGGTCTCCCCTGGTCTAACACTAACTCACTACTCTGTTTGGTCTCCCCTGGTCATCCCTGGTCTCCCCTGGTCTAACACTAACTCACTACTCTGGCTGGTCTCCCCTGGTCTACCTGGTCTAACACTAACTCACTACTCTGGCTGGTCTCCCCCGGTCTACCACTAACTCACTACTCTGACTGGTCTTCCCTGGTCTAACACTAACTCACTGCTCTGACTGGTCTCCCCTGGTCTAACACTAACTCACTACTCTGACTGGTCTCCCCTGGTCTAACACTAACTCACTACTCTGAATGGTCTCCCCTGGTCTAACATTAACTCACTACTCTGACTGGTCTCCCCTGGTCTAACACTAACTCACTACTCTGACTGGTCTCCCCTGGTCTAACACTAACTCACTATTCTGACTGGTCTCCCCTGGTCTAACACTAACTCACTACTCTGACTGGTCTCCCCTGGTCTCCCCTGGTCTAACACTAACTCACTACTCTGACTGGTCTCCCCTGGTCTAACACTAACTCACTACTCTGTTTGGTCTCCCCTGGTCTAACATTAACTCACTACTCTGGTTGGTCTCCCCTGGTCATCCCTGGTCTCCCCTGGTCTAACACTAACTCACTACTCTGGCTGGTCTCCCCTGGTCTACCCTGGTTTAACACTAACACACTACTCTGGTTGGTCTCCCCTGGTCTCACCTGGTCTAACACTAACTCACTACTCTGGCTGGTCTCCCCCGGTCTACCACTAACTCACTACTCTGGCTGGTCTCCCCTGATCTAACACTAACTCACTACTCTGTTTGGTCTCCCCTGGTCTAACACTAACTCACTACTCTGGTTGGTCTCCCCTGGTCTCCCCTGGTCTAACACTAACTCACTACTCTGACTGGTCTTCCCTGGTCTAACACTAACTCACTGCTCTGACTGGTCTCCCCTGGTGTAACACTAACTCACTACTCTGACTGGTCTCCCCTGGTCTAACACTAACTCACTGCTCTGACTGGTCTCCCCTGGTCTAACACTAACTCACTACTCTGTTTGGTCTCCCCTGGTCTAACACTAACTCACTACTCTGGTTGGTCTCCCCTGGTCTAACACTAACTCACTACTCTGTTTGGTCTCCCCTGGTCATCCCTGGTCTCCCCTGGTCTAACACTAACTCACTACTCTGGCTGGTCTCCCCTGGTCTACCTGGTCTAACACTAACTCACTACTCTGGCTGGTCTCCCCCGGTCTACCACTAACTCACTACTCTGACTGGTCTTCCCTGGTCTAACACTAACTCACTGCTCTGACTGGTCTCCCCTGGTCTAACACTAACTCACTACTCTGACTGGTCTCCCCTGGTCTAACACTAACTCACTACTCTGAATGGTCTCCCCTGGTCTAACATTAACTCACTACTCTGACTGGTCTCCCCTGGTCTAACACTAACTCACTACTCTGACTGGTCTCCCCTGGTCTAACACTAACTCACTATTCTGACTGGTCTCCCCTGGTCTAACACTAACTCACTACTCTGACTGGTCTCCCCTGGTCTCCCCTGGTCTAACACTAACTCACTACTCTGACTGGTCTCCCCTGGTCTAACACTAACTCACTACTCTGTTTGGTCTCCCCTGGTCTAACATTAACTCACTACTCTGATTGGTCTCCCCTGGTCATCCCTGGTCTCCCCTGGTCTAACACTAACTCACTACTCTGGCTGGTCTCCCCTGGTCTACCCTGGTTTAACACTAACACACTACTCTGGTTGGTCTCCCCTGGTCTCACCTGGTCTAACACTAACTCACTACTCTGGCTGGTCTCCCCCGGTCTACCACTAACTCACTACTCTGGCTGGTCTCCCCTGATCTAACACTAACTCACTACTCTGTTTGGTCTCCCCTGGTCTAACACTAACTCACTACTCTGGTTGGTCTCCCCTGGTCTCCCCTGGTCTAACACTAACTCACTACTCTGACTGGTCTTCCCTGGTCTAACACTAACTCACTGCTCTGACTGGTCTCCCCTGGTGTAACACTAACTCACTACTCTGACTGGTCTCCCCTGGTCTAACACTAACTCACTGCTCTGACTGGTCTCCCCTGGTCTAACACTAACTCACTACTCTGTTTGGTCTCCCCTGGTCTAACACTAACTCACTACTCTGGTTGGTCTCCCCTGGTCTAACACTAACTCACTACTCTGTTTGGTCTCCCCTGGTCATCCCTGGTCTCCCCTGGTCTAACACTAACTCACTACTCTGGCTGGTCTCCCCTGGTCTACCTGGTCTAACACTAACTCACTACTCTGGCTGGTCTCCCCCGGTCTACCACTAACTCACTACTCTGGCTGGTCTCCCCTGGTCTCCCCTGGTCTAACTCTAACTCACTACTCTGTTTGATCTCCCCTGGTCACCCCTGGTCTCCCCTGGTCTAGCACTAACTCACTACTCTGTTTGATCTCCCCTGGTCTCCCCTGATCTAACACTAACTCACTACTCTGACTGGTCTTCCCTGGTCTAACACTAACTCACTGCTCTGACTGGTCTCCCCTGGTCTAACACTAACTCACTACTCTGACTGGTCTCCCCTGGGCTAACACTAACTCACTACTCTGACTGGTCACCCCTGGTCTAACATTAACTCACTACTCTGACTGGTCTCCCCTGGTCTAACACTAAGTCACTACTCTGACTGGTCTCCCCTGGTCTAACACTAACTCACTATTCTGACTGGTCTCCCCTGGTCTAACACTAACTCACTACTCTGACTGGTCTCCCCTGGTCTCCCCTGGTCTAACACTAACTCACTACTCTGACTGGTCTCCCCTGGTCTAACACTAACTCACTACTCTGTTTGGTCTCCCCTGGTCTAACACTAACTCACTACTCTTGTTGGTCTCCCCTGGTCTAACACTAACTCACTACTCTGTTTGGTCTCCCCTGGTCATCCCTGGTCTCCCCTGGTCTAACACTAACTCACTACTCTGGCTGATCTCCCCTGGTCTCCCCTGGTCTAACACTAACTCACTACTCTGGTTGGTCTCCCCTGGTCTCCCCTGGTCTAACACTAACTCACTACTCTGACTGGTCTCCCCTGGTCTAACACTAACTCACTACTCTCGCTGGTCTCCCCTGGTCTAACACTAACTCACTACTCTGACTGGTCTTCCCTGGTTTAACACTAATTCACTATTCTGACTGGTCTACCCTGGTCTAACACTAACTCACTACTCTCGCTGGTCTCCATGGTCTAACACTAACTCAATACTCTGGTTGGTCTCCCCTGGTCTAACACTAACTCACTACTCTGGTTGGTCTCCCCTGGTCTAACACTAACTCACTATTCTGACTGCTCTCCCCTGGTTTAACACTAACTCACTATTCTGACAGGTCTCCCCTGGTCGCCTCTGGTCTAACACTAACTCACTTCTCAGGCTGGTCTCCCCTGGTCTACCACTAACTTACTACTCTGGCTGGTCTCCCCTGGTCTAACACTAACTCACTACTCTGGCTGGTCTCCCTTGGTCTAACACTAACTCACTACTCTGGTTGGTCTCCCCTGGTCTAACACTAACTCACTACTCTGTTTGTTCTCCCCTGGTCACCCCTGGTCTCCCCTGGTCTAACACTAACTCACTACTCTGGCTGGTCTCCCCTGGTCTAACACTAACTCACTACTCTGTTTGGTCTCCCCTGGTCACCCCTGGTCTCCCCTGGTCTAACACTAACTCACTACTCTGGCTGGTCTCCCCTGGTCTCCCCTGGTCTAACACTAACTCACTACTCTGTTTGGTATCCCCTGGTCTAACACTAACTCACTACTCTGGTTGGTCTCCCCTGGTCTAACACTAACTCACTACTCTGTTTGGTCTCCTCTGGTCATCCCTGGTCTCCCCTGGTCTAACACTAACTCACTACTCTGGCTGGTCTCCCCTGGTCTACCCTGGTTTAACACTAACTCACTACTCTGGTTGGTCTCCCCTGGTCTCCCCTGGTCTAACACTAACTCACTACTCTGGCTGGTCTCCCCCGGTCTACCACTAACTCACTACTCTGGCTGGTCTCCCCTGGTCTCCCCTGGTCTAACACTAACTCACTACTCTGTTTGATCTCCCCTGGTCACCCCTGGTCTCCCCTGGTCTAAGACTAACTCACTACTCTGTTTGATCTCCCCTGGTCTCCCCTGATCTAACACTAACTCACTACTCTGTTTGGTCTCCCCTGGTCTAACACTAACTCACTACTCTGGTTGGTCTCCCCTGGTCTCTCCTTGTCTAACACTAACTCACTGCTCTGACTGGTCTCCCCTGGTCTAACACTAACTCACTACTCTGACTGGTCTCCCCTGGTCTAACACTAACTCACTGCTCTGACTGGTCTCCCCTGGTCTAACACTAACTCACTACTCTGACTGGTCTCCCCTGGTCTAACACTAACTCACTACTCTGACTGGTCTCCCCTGGTCTAACACTAACTCACTACTCTGACTGGTCTCCCCTGGTCTAACATTAACTCACTATTCTGACTGGTCTCCCCTGGTCTAACACTAACTCACTACTCTGACTGGTCTCCCCTGGTCTAACACTAACTCACTATTCTGACAGGTCTCCCCTGGTCTCCTCTGGTCTAACACTAACTCACTTCTCAGGCTGGTCTCCCCTGGTCTACCACTAACTTACTACTCTGGCTGGTCTCCCCTTGTCTAACACTAACTCACTACTCTGGCTGGTCTCCCTTGGTCTAACACTAACTCACTACTCTGGTTGGTCTCCCCTGGTCTAACACTAACTCACTACTCTGTTTGTTCTCCCCTGGTCACCCCTGGTCTCCCCTGGTCTAACACTAACTCACTACTCTGGCTGGTCTCCCCTGGTCTAACACTAACTCACTACTCTGTTTGGTCTCCCCTGGTCACCCCTGGTCTCCCCTGGTCTAACACTAACTCACTACTCTGGCTGGTCTCCCCTGGTCTCCCCTGGTCTAACACTAACTCACTACTCTGTTTGGTATCCCCTGGTCTAACACTAACTTACTACTCTGGTTGGTCTCCCCTGGTCTAACACTAACTCACTACTCTGTTTGGTCTCCGCTGGTCATCCCTGGTCTCCCCTGGTCTAACACTAACTCACTACTCTGGCTGGTCTCCCCTGGTCTACCCTGGTTTAACACTAACTCACTACTCTGGTTGGTCTCCCCTGGTCTCCCCTGGTCTAACACTAACTCACTACTCTGGCCGGTCTCCCCCGGTCTACCACTAACTCACTACTCTGGCTGGTCTCCCCTGGTCTCCCCTGGTCTAACACTAACTCACTACTCTGTTTGATCTCCCCTGGTCACCCCTGGTCTCCCCTGGTCTAACACTAACTCACTACTCTGTTTGATCTCCCCTGGTCTCCCCTGATCTAACACTAACTCACTACTCTGTTTGGTCTCCCCTGGTCTAACACTAACTCACTACTCTGGTTGGTCTCCCCTGGTCTCCCCTGGTCTAACACTAACTCACTACTCTGACTGGTCTTCCCTTGTCTAACACTAACTCACTGCTCTGACTGGTCTCCCCTGGTCTAACACTAACTCACTACTCTGACTGGTCTCCCCTGGTCTAACACTAACTCACTGCTCTGACTGGTCTCCCCTGGTCTAACACTAACTCACTACTCTGACTGGTCTCCCCTGGTCTAACACTAACTCACTACTCTGACTGGTCTCCCCTGGTCTAACACTAACTCACTACTCTGACTGGTCTCCCCTGGTCTAACATTAACTCACTATTCTGACTGGTCTCCCCTGGTCTAACACTAACTCACTACTCTGACTGGTCTCCCCTGGTCTAACACTAACTCACTATTCTGACTGGTCTCCACTGGTCTCCCCTGGTCTAACACTAACTCACTACTCTGTTTGGTCTCCCCTGGTCTAACACTAACTCACTACTCTGGTTGGTCTCCCCTGGTCTAACACTAACTCACTACTCTGTTTGGTCTCCCCTGGTCATCCCTGGTCTCCCCTGGTCTAACACTAACTCACTACTCTGGCTGGTCTCCCCTGGTCTACCTGGTCTAACACTAACTCACTACTCTGGCTGGTCTCCCCCGGTCTACCACTAACTCACTACTCTGGCTGGTCTCCCCTGGTCTCCCCTGGTCTAACTCTAACTCACTACTCTGTTTGATCTCCCCTGGTCACCCCTGGTCTCCCCTGGTCTAGCACTAACTCACTACTCTGTTTGATCTCCCCTGGTCTCCCCTGATCTAACACTAACTCACTACTCTGACTGGTCTTCCCTGGTCTAACACTAACTCACTGCTCTGACTGGTCTCCCCTGGTCTAACACTAACTCACTACTCTGACTGGTCTCCCCTGGGCTAACACTAACTCACTACTCTGACTGGTCACCCCTGGTCTAACATTAACTCACCTATCTGACTGGTCTCCCCTGGTCTAACACTAAGTCACTACTCTGACTGGTCTCCCCTGGTCTAACACTAACTCACTATTCTGACTGGTCTCCCCTGGTCTAACACTAACTCACTACTCTGACTGGTCTCCCCTGGTCTCCCCTGGTCTAACACTAACTCACTACTCTGACTGGTCTCCCCTGGTCTAACACTAACTCACTACTCTGTTTGGTCTCCCCTGGTCTAACACTAACTCACTACTCTTGTTGGTCTCCCCTGGTCTAACACTAACTCACTACTCTGTTTGGTGTCCCCTGGTCATCCCTGGTCTCCCCTGGTCTAACACTAACTCACTACTCTGGCTGATCTCCCCTGGTCTCCCCTGGTCTAACACTAACTCACTACTCTGGTTGGTCTCCCCTGGTCTCCCCTGGTCTAACACTAACTCACTACTCTGACTGGTCTCCCCTGGTCTAACACTAACTCACTACTCTGTTTGATCTCCCCTGGTCTCCCATGATCTAACACTAACTCACTACTCTGTTTGGTCTCCCCTGGTCTAACACTAACTCACTACTCTGGTTGGTCTCCCCTGGTCTCCCCTGGTCTAACACTAACTCACTACTCTGACTGGTCTTCCCTGGTCTAACACTAACTCACTGCTCTGACTGGTCTCCCCTGGTCTAACACTAACTCACTACTCTGACTGGTCTCCCCTGGTCTAACACTAACTCACTACTCTGAATGGTCTCCCCTGGTCTAACATTAACTCACTACTCTGACTGGTCTCCCCTGGTCTAACACTAACTCACTACTCTGACTGGTCTCCCCTGGTCTAACACTAACTCACTATTCTGACTGGTCTCCCCTGGTCTAACACTAACTCACTACTCTGACTGGTCTCCCCTGGTCTCCCCTGGTCTAACACTAACTCACTACTCTGACTGGTCTCCCCTGGTCTAACACTAACTCACTACTCTGTTTGGTCTCCCCTGGTCTAACATTAACTCACTACTCTGGTTGGTCTCCCCTGGTCATCCCTGGTCTCCCCTGGTCTAACACTAACTCACTACTCTGGCTGGTCTCCCCTGGTCTACCCTGGTTTAACACTAACACACTACTCTGGTTGGTCTCCCCTGGTCTCACCTGGTCTAACACTAACTCACTACTCTGGCTGGTCTCCCCCGGGCTACCACTAACTCACTACTCTGGCTGGTCTCCCCTGATCTAACACTAACTCACTACTCTGTTTGGTCTCCCCTGGTCTAACACTAACTCACTACTCTGGTTGGTCTCCCCTGGTCTCCCCTGGTCTAACACTAACTCACTACTCTGACTGGTCTTCCCTGGTCTAACACTAACTCACTGCTCTGACTGGTCTCCCCTGGTGTAACACTAACTCACTACTCTGACTGGTCTCCCCTGGTCTAACACTAACTCACTGCTCTGACTGGTCTCCCCTGGTCTAACACTAACTCACTACTCTGTTTGGTCTCCCCTGGTCTAACACTAACTCACTACTCTGGTTGGTCTCCCCTGGTCTAACACTAACTCACTACTCTGTTTGGTCTCCCCTGGTCATCCCTGGTCTCCCCTGGTCTAACACTAACTCACTACTCTGGCTGGTCTCCCCTGGTCTACCTGGTCTAACACTAACTCACTACTCTGGCTGGTCTCCCCCGGTCTACCACTAACTCACTACTCTGGCTGGTCTCCCCTGGTCTCCCCTGGTCTAACTCTAACTCACTACTCTGTTTGATCTCCCCTGGTCACCCCTGGTCTCCCCTGGTCTAGCACTAACTCACTACTCTGTTTGATCTCCCCTGGTCTCCCCTGATCTAACACTAACTCACTACTCTGACTGGTCTTCCCTGGTCTAACACTAACTCACTGCTCTGACTGGTCTCCCCTGGTCTAACACTAACTCACTACTCTGACTGGTCTCCCCTGGGCTAACACTAACTCACTACTCTGACTGGTCACCCCTGGTCTAACATTAACTCACTACTCTGACTGGTCTCCCCTGGTCTAACACTAAGTCACTACTCTGACTGGTCTCCCCTGGTCTAACACTAACTCACTATTCTGACTGGTCTCCCCTGGTCTAACACTAACTCACTACTCTGACTGGTCTCCCCTGGTCTCCCCTGGTCTAACACTAACTCACTACTCTGACTGGTCTCCCCTGGTCTAACACTAACTCACTACTCTGTTTGGTCTCCCCTGGTCTAACACTAACTCACTACTCTTGTTGGTCTCCCCTGGTCTAACACTAACTCACTACTCTGTTTGGTCTCCCCTGGTCATCCATGGTCTCCCCTGGTCTAACACTAACTCACTACTCTGGCTGATCTCCCCTGGTCTCCCCTGGTCTAACACTAACTCACTACTCTGGTTGGTCTCCCCTGCTCTCCCCTGGTCTAACACTAACTCACTACTCTGACTGGTCTCCCCTGGTCTAACACTAACTCACTACTCTGTTTGATCTCCCCTGGTCTCCCATGATCTAACACTAACTCACTACTCTGTTTGGTCTCCCCTGGTCTAACACTAACTCACTACTCTGGTTGGTCTCCCCTGGTCTCCCCTGGTCTAACACTAACTCACTACTCTGACTGGTCTTCCCTGGTCTAACACTAACTCACTGCTCTGACTGGTCTCCCCTGGTCTAACACTAACTCACTACTCTGACTGGTCTCCCCTGGTCTAACACTAACTCACTACTCTGAATGGTCTCCCCTGGTCTAACATTAACTCACTACTCTGACTGGTCTCCCCTGGTCTAACACTAACTCACTACTCTGACTGGTCTCCCCTGGTCTAACACTAACTCACTATTCTGACTGGTCTCCCCTGGTCTAACACTAACTCACTACTCTGACTGGTCTCCCCTGGTCTCCCCTGGTCTAACACTAACTCACTACTCTGACTGGTCTCCCCTGGTCTAACACTAACTCACTACTCTGTTTGGTCTCCCCTGGTCTAACATTAACTCACTACTCTGGTTGGTCTCCCCTGGTCATCCCTGGTCTCCCCTGGTCTAACACTAACTCACTACTCTGGCTGGTCTCCCCTGGTCTACCCTGGTTTAACACTAACACACTACTCTGGTTGGTCTCCCCTGGTCTCACCTGGTCTAACACTAACTCACTACTCTGGCTGGTCTCCCCCGGTCTACCACTAACTCACTACTCTGGCTGGTCTCCCCTGATCTAACACTAACTCACTACTCTGTTTGGTCTCCCCTGGTCTAACACTAACTCACTACTCTGGTTGGTCTCCCCTGGTCTCCCCTGGTCTAACACTAACTCACTACTCTGACTGGTCTTCCCTGGTCTAACACTAACTCACTGCTCTGACTGGTCTCCCCTGGTGTAACACTAACTCACTACTCTGACTGGTCTCCCCTGGTCTAACACTAACTCACTGCTCTGACTGGTCTCCCCTGGTCTAACACTAACTCACTACTCTGACTGGTCTCCCCTGGTCTAACACTAACTCACTACTCTGACTGGTCTCCCCTGGTCTAACACTAACTCACTACTCTGACTGGTCTCCCCTGGTCTAACATTAACTCACTACGCTGACTGGTCTCCCCTGGTCTAACACTAACTCACTACTCTGACTGGTCTCCCCTGGTCTAACACTAACTCACTGCTCTGACTGGTCTCCCCTGGTCTAACACTAACTCAATACTCTGACTGGTCTCCCCTGGTCTAACACTAACTCACTACTCTGACTGGTCTCCCCTGGTCTAACACTAACTCACTACTCTGACTGGTCTCCCCTGGTCTAACATTAACTCACTACGCTGACTGGTCTCCCCTGGTCTAACACTAACTCACTACTCTGACTGGTCTCCCCTGGTCTAACACTAACTCACTATTCTGACTGGTCTCCCCTGGTCTAACACTAACTCACTACTCTGACTGGTCTCCCCTGGTCTCCCCTGGTCTAACACTAACTCACTACTCTGACTGGTCTCCCCTGGTCTAACACTAACTCACTACTCTGTTTGGTCTCCCCTGGTCTAACACTAACTCACTACTCTGGTTGGTCTCCCCTGGTCTAACACTAACTCACTACTCTGTTTGGTCTCCCCTGGTCATCCCTGGTCTCCCCTGGTCTAACACTAACTCACTACTCTGGCTGGTCTCCCCTGGTCTACCCTGGTTTAACACTAACTCACTAATCTGGTTGGTCTCCCCTGGTCTCCCCTGGTCTAACACTAACTCACTACTCTGGCTGGTCTCAGCAGGTCTACCACTAACTCACTACTCTGGCTGGTCTCCCCTGATCTAACACTAACTCACTACTCTGTTTGGTCTCCCATGGTCTAACACTAACTCACTACTCTGGTTGGTCTCCCCTGGTCTCCCCTGGTCTAACACTAACTCACTACTCTGACTGGTCTTCCCTGGTCTAACACTAACTCACTGCTCTGACTGGTCTCCCCTGGTCTAACACTAACTCACTACTCTGACTGGTCTCCCCTGGTCTAACACTAACTCACTACTCTGACTGGTCTCCCCTGGTCTAACACTAACTCACTATTCTGACTGGTCTCCCCTGGTTTAACATTAACTCACCACTTTGACTGGTCTCTCCTGGTCTCCCCTGGTGTAACACTAACTCACTACTCTGACTGGTCTCCCCTGGTCTAACACTAACTCACTACTCTGACTGGTCTCCCCTGGTCTAACACTAACTCACTACTCTGACTGGTCTCCCCTGGTCTAACACTAACTCACTACTCTGACTGGTCTTCCCTGGTCTAACACTAACTCACTGCTCTGACTGGTCTCCCCTGGTCTAACACTAACTCACTACTCTGACTGGTCTCCCCTGGTCTAACACTAACTCACTACTCTGACTGGTCTCCCCTGGTCTAACATTAACTCACTACTCTGACTGGTCTCCCCTGGTCTAACACTAACTCACTACTCTGACTGGTCTCCCCTGGTCTAACACTAACTCACTATTCTGACTGGTCTCCCCTGGTCTAACACTAACTCACTACTCTGACTGGTCTCCCCTGGTCTCCCCTGGTCTAACACTAACTCACTACTCTGACTGGTCTCCCCTGGTCTAACACTAACTCACTACTCTGACTGGTCTCCGCTGGTCTAACACTAACTCACTACTCTGTTTGGTCTCCCCTGGTCATCCCTGGTCTCCCCTGGTCTAACACTAACTCACTACTCTGGCTGGTCTCCCCTGGTCTACCCTGGTTTAACACTAACTCACTACTCTGGTTGGTCTCCCCTGGTCTCCCCTGGTCTAACACTAACTCACTACTCTGGCTGGTCTCCCCCGGTCTACCACTAACTCACTACTCTGGCTGGTCTCCCCTGATCTAACACTAACTCACTACTCTGTTTGGTCTCCCATGGTCTAACACTAACTCACTACTCTGGTTGGTCTCCCCTGGTCTCCCCTGGTCTAACACTAACTCACTACTCTGACTGGTCTTCCCTGGTCTAACACTAACTCACTGCTCTGACTGGTCTCCCCATGTTTAACACTAACTCACTACTCTGACTGGTCTCCCCTGGTCTAACACTAACTCACTACTCTGACTGGTCTCCCCTGGTCTAACACTAACTCACTATTCTGACTGGTCTCCCCTGGTCTAACACTAACTCACTACTCTGACTGGTCTCCCCTGGTCTAACACTAACTCACTATTCTGACTGGTCTCCCCTGGTTTAACATTAACTCACCACTTTGACTGGTCTCTCCTGGTCTCCCCTGGTGTAACACTAACTCACTACTCTGACTGGTCTCCCCTGGTCTAACACTAACTCACTACTCTGACTGGTCTCCCCTGGTCTAACACTAACTCACTACTCTGACTGGTCTCCCCTGGTCTAACACTAACTCACTACTATGAATGGTCTTCCCTGGTCTAACACTAACTCACTGCTCTGACTGGTCTCCCCTGGTCTAACACTAACTCACTACTCTGACTGGTCTCCCCTGGTCTAACACTAACTCACTACTCTGACTGGTCTCCCCTGGTCTAACATTAACTCACTACTCTGACTGGTCTCCCCTGGTCTAACACTAACTCACTACTCTGACTGGTCTCCCCTGGTCTAACACTAACTCACTATTCTGACTGGTCTCCCCTGGTCTAACACTAACTCACTACTCTGACTGGTCTCCCCTGGTCTCCCCTGGTCTAACACTAACTCACTACTCTGACTGGTCTCCCCTGGTCTAACACTAACTCACTACTCTGACTGGTCTCCGCTGGTCTAACACTAACTCACTACTCTGTTTGGTCTCCCCTGGTCATCCCTGGTCTCCCCTGGTCTAACACTAACTCACTACTCTGGCTGGTCTCCCCTGGTCTACCCTGGTTTAACACTAACTCACTACTCTGGTTGGTCTCCCCTGGTCTCCCCTGGTCTAACACTAACTCACTACTCTGGCTGGTCTCCCCCGGTCTACCACTAACTCACTACTCTGGCTGGTCTCCCCTGATCTAACACTAACTCACTACTCTGTTTGGTCTCCCATGGTCTAACACTAACTCACTACTCTGGTTGGTCTCCCCTGGTCTCCCCTGGTCTAACACTAACTCACTACTCTGACTGGTCTTCCCTGGTCTAACACTAACTCACTGCTCTGACTGGTCTCCCCATGTTTAACACTAACTCACTACTCTGACTGGTCTCCCCTGGTCTAACACTAACTCACTACTCTGACTGGTCTCCCCTGGTCTAACACTAACTCACTATTCTGACTGGTCTCCCCTGGTCTAACACTAACTCACTACTCTGACTGGTCTCCCCTGGTCTCCCCTGGTCTAACACTAACTCACTACTCTGACTGGTCTCCCCTGGTCTAACACTAACTCACTACTCTGTTTGGTCTCCCCTGGTCTAACACTAACTCACTACTCTGGTTGGTCTCCCCTGGTCTAACACTAACTCACTACTCTGTTTGGTCTCCCCTGGTCATCCCTGGTCTCCCCTTGTCTAACACTAACTCACTACTCTGGCTGGTCTCCCCTGGTCTACCCTGGTTTAACACTAACTCGCTACTCTGGTTGGTCTCCCCTGTTATCCACTGGACTAACACTAACTCACTACTCTGGCTGGTCTCCCCCGGTCTACCTCTAACTCACTACTCTGGCTCGTCTCCCCAGATCTAACACTAACTCACTAATCTGTTTGGTCTCCCCTGGTCTAACACTAACTTACTACTCTGGTTGGTCTCCCCTGGTCTCCCCTGGTCTAACACTAGCTCACTACTCTGACTGGTCTTCCCTGGTCTAACACTAACTCACTGCTCTGACTGGTCTCCCCATGTTTAACACTAACTCACTACTCTGACTGGTCTCCCCTGGTCTAACACTAACTCACTACTCTGACTGGTCTCCCCTGGTCTAACACTAACTCACTACTCTGACTGGTCTTCCATGGTCTAACACTAACTCACTGCTCTGACTGGTCTCCCCTGGTCTAACACTAACTCACTACTCTGACTGGTCTCCCCTGGTCTAACACTAACTCACTACTCTGACTGGTCTCCCCTGGTCTAACATTAACTCACTACTCTGACTGGTCTCCCCTGGTCTAACACTAACTCACTACTCTGACTGGTCTCCCCTGGTCTCCCCTGGTCTAACACTAACTCACTACTCTGACTGGTCTCCCCTGGTCTAACACTAACTCACTACTCTGACTGGTCTCCGCTGGTCTAACACTAACTCACTACTCTGTTTGGTCTCCCCTGGTCTAACACTAACTCACTACTCTGGTTGGTCTCCCCTGGTCTAACACTAACTCACTACTCTGTTTGGTCTCCCCTGGTCATCCCTGGTCTCCCCTGGTCTAACACTAACTCACTACTCTGGCTGGTCTCCCCTGGTCTACCCTGGTTTAACACTAACACACTACTCTGGTTGGTCTCCCCTGTTCTCCCCTGGTGTAACACTAACTCACTACTCTGGCTGGTCTCCCCCGGTCTACCACTAACTCACTACTCTGGCTGGTCTCCCCTGATCTAACACTAACTCACTACTCTGTTTGGTCTCCCCTGGTCTAACACTAACTCACTACTCTGGTTGGTCTCCCCTGGTCTCCCCTGGTCTAACACTAACTCACTACTCTGACTGGTCTTCCCTGGTCTAACACTAACTCACTGCTCTGACTGGTCTCCCCTGGTCTAACACTAACTCACTACTCTGACTGGTCTCCCCTGGTCTAACACTAACTCACTACTCTGACTGGTC
Source organism: Salmo salar (assembly GCF_965601325.2). NCBI lineage: Eukaryota > Metazoa > Chordata > Actinopteri > Salmoniformes > Salmonidae > Salmo > Salmo salar. The sequence goes on from NC_138294.1 coordinate 17,735,501, forward strand.
TCCCCTGGTCTAACACTAACTCACTACTCTGACTGGTCTCCCCTGGTCTAACACTAACTCACTACTCTGACTGGTCTTCCCTGGTCTAACACTAACTCACTGCTCTGACTGGTCTCCCCTGGTCTAACACTAACTCACTACTCTGACTGGTCTCCCCTGGTCTAACACTAACTCACTACTCTGACTGGTCTCCCCTGGTCTAACATTAACTCACTACTCTGACTGGTCTCCCCTGGTCTAACACTAACTCACTACTCTGACTGGTCTCCCCTGGTCTAACACTAACTCACTATTCTGACTGGTCTCCCCTGGTCTAACACTAACTCACTACTCTGACTGGTCTCCCCTGGTCTCCCCTGGTCTAACACTAACTCACTACTCTGACTGGTCTCCCCTGGTCTAACACTAACTCACTACTCTGACTGGTCTCCGCTGGTCTAACACTAACTCACTACTCTGTTTGGTCTCCCCTGGTCATCCCTGGTCTCCCCTGGTCTAACACTAACTCACTACTCTGGCTGGTCTCCCCTGGTCTACCCTGGTTTAACACTAACTCACTACTCTGGTTGGTCTCCCCTGGTCTCCCCTGGTCTAACACTAACTCACTACTCTGGCTGGTCTCCCCCGGTCTACCACTAACTCACTACTCTGACTGGTCTCCCCTGGTCTAACACTAACTCACTATTCTGACTGGTCTCCCCTGGTCTAACACTAACTCACTACTCTGACTGGTCTCCCCTGGTCTCCCCTGGTCTAACACTAACTCACTACTCTGACTGGTCTCCCCTGGTCTAACACTAACTCACTACTCTGTTTGGTCTCCCCTGGTCTAACACTAACTCACTACTCTGGTTGGTCTCCCCTGGTCTAACACTAACTCACTACTCTGTTTGGTCTCCCCTGGTCATCCCTGGTCTCCCCTTGTCTAACACTAACTCACTACTCTGGCTGGTCTCCCCTGGTCTACCCTGGTTTAACACTAACTCGCTACTCTGGTTGGTCTCCCCTGTTATCCACTGGACTAACACTAACTCACTACTCTGGCTGGTCTCCCCCGGTCTACCTCTAACTCACTACTCTGGCTCGTCTCCCCAGATCTAACACTAACTCACTAATCTGTTTGGTCTCCCCTGGTCTAACACTAACTTACTACTCTGGTTGGTCTCCCCTGGTCTCCCCTGGTCTAACACTAGCTCACTACTCTGACTGGTCTTCCCTGGTCTAACACTAACTCACTGCTCTGACTGGTCTCCCCATGTTTAACACTAACTCACTACTCTGACTGGTCTCCCCTGGTCTAACACTAACTCACTACTCTGACTGGTCTCCCCTGGTCTAACACTAACTCACTACTCTGACTGGTCTTCCATGGTCTAACACTAACTCACTGCTCTGACTGGTCTCCCCTGGTCTAACACTAACTCACTACTCTGACTGGTCTCCCCTGGTCTAACACTAACTCACTACTCTGACTGGTCTCCCCTGGTCTAACAGTAACTCACTACTCTGACTGGTCTCCCCTGGTCTAACACTAACTCACTACTCTGACTGGTCTCCCCTGGTCTCCCCTGGTCTAACACTAACTCACTACTCTGACTGGTCTCCCCTGGTCTAACACTAACTCACTACTCTGACTGGTCTCCGCTGGTCTAACACTAACTCACTACTCTGTTTGGTCTCCCCTGGTCTAACACTAACTCACTACTCTGGTTGGTCTCCCCTGGTCTAACACTAACTCACTACTCTGTTTGGTCTCCCCTGGTCATCCCTGGTCTCCCCTGGTCTAACACTAACTCACTACTCTGGCTGGTCTCCCCTGGTCTACCCTGGTTTAACACTAACACACTACTCTGGTTGGTCTCCTGTTCTCCCCTGGTGTAACACTAACTCACTACTCTGGCTGGTCTCCCCCGGTCTACCACTAACTCACTACTCTGGCTGGTCTCCCCTGATCTAACACTAAGTCACTACTCTGTTTGGTCTCCCCTGGTCTAACACTAACTCACTACTCTGGTTGGTCTCCCCTGGTCTCCCCTGGTCTAACACTAACTCACTACTCTGACTGGTCTTCCCTGGTCTAACACTAACTCACTGCTCTGACTGGTCTCCCCTGGTCTAACACTAACTCACTACTCTGACTGGTCTCCCCTGGTCTAACACTAACTCACTACTCTGACTGGTCTCCCCTGGTCTAACACTAACTCACTACTCTGACTGGTCTCCCCTGGTCTAACACTAACTCACTACTCTGACTGGTCTTCCCTGGTCTAACACTAACTCACTGCTCTGACTGGTCTCCCCTGGTCTAACACTAACTCACTACTCTGACTGGTCTCCCCTGGTCTAACACTAACTCACTACTCTGACTGGTCTCCCCTGGTCTAACATTAACTCACTACTCTGACTGGTCTCCCCTGGTCTAACACTAACTCACTACTCTGACTGGTCTCCCCTGGTCTAACACTAACTCACTATTCTGACTGGTCTCCCCTGGTCTAACACTAACTCACTACTCTGACTGGTCTCCCCTGGTCTCCCCTGGTCTAACACTAACTCACTACTCTGACTGGTCTCCCCTGGTCTAACACTAACTCACTACTCTGACTGGTCTCCGCTGGTCTAACACTAACTCACTACTCTGTTTGGTCTCCCCTGGTCATCCCTGGTCTCCCCTGGTCTAACACTAACTCACTACTCTGGCTGGTCTCCCCTGGTCTACCCTGGTTTAACACTAACTCACTACTCTGGTTGGTCTCCCCTGGTCTCCCCTGGTCTAACACTAACTCACTACTCTGGCTGGTCTCCCCCGGTCTACCACTAACTCACTACTCTGACTGGTCTCCCCTGGTCTAACACTAACTCACTACTCTGTTTGGTCTCCCCTGGTCTAACACTAACTCACTAGTCTGGTTGGTCTCCCCTGGTCTAACACTAACTCACTACTCTGTTTGGTCTCCCTGGTCATCCCTGGTCTCCCCTGGTCTAACACTAACTCACTACTCTGGCTGGTCTCCCCTGGTCTACCCTGGTTTAACACTATCTCGCTACTCTGGTTGGTCTCCCCTGTTATCCACTGGACTAACACTAACTCACTACTCTGGCTGGTCTCCCCCGGTCTACCACTAACTCACTACTCTGGCTCGTCTCCCCAGATCTAACACTAACTCACTAATCTGTTTGGTCTCCCCTGGTCTTACACTAACTTACTACTCTGGTTGGTCTCCCCTGGTCTCCCCTGGTCTAACACTAGCTCACTACTCTGACTGGTCTTCCCTGGTCTAACACTAACTCACTGCTCTGACTGGTCTCCCCATGTTTAACACTAACTCACTACTCTGACTGGTCTCCCCTGGTCTAACACTAACTCACTACTCTGACTGGTCTCCCCTGGTCTAACACTAACTCACTACTCTGACTGGTCTTCCATGGTCTAACACTAACTCACTGCTCTGACTGGTCTCCCCTGGTCTAACACTAACTCACTACTCTGACTGGTCTCCCCTGGTCTAACACTAACTCACTACTCTGACTGGTCTCCCCTGGTCTAACATTAACTCACTACTCTGACTGGTCTCCCCTGGTCTAACACTAACTCACTACTCTGACTGGTCTCCCCTGGTCTCCCCTGGTCTAACACTAACTCACTACTCTGACTGGTCTCCCCTGGTCTAACACTAACTCACTACTCTGACTGGTCTCCGCTGGTCTAACACTAACTCACTACTCTGTTTGGTCTCCCCTGGTCTAACACTAACTCACTACTCTGGTTGGTCTCCCCTGGTCTAACACTAACTCACTACTCTGTTTGGTCTCCCCTGGTCATCCCTGGTCTCCCCTGGTCTAACACTAACTCACTACTCTGGCTGGTCTCCCCTGGTCTACCCTGGTTTAACACTAACACACTACTCTGGTTGGTCTCCCCTGTTCTCCCCTGGTGTAACACTAACTCACTACTCTGGCTGGTCTCCCCCGGTCTACCACTAACTCACTACTCTGGCTGGTCTCCCCTGATCTAACACTAACTCACTACTCTGTTTGGTCTCCCCTGGTCTAACACTAACTCACTACTCTGGTTGGTCTCCCCTGGTCTCCCCTGGTCTAACACTAACTCACTACTCTGACTGGTCTTCCCTGGTCTAACACTAACTCACTGCTCTGACTGGTCTCCCCTGGTCTAACACTAACTCACTACTCTGACTGGTCTCCCCTGGTCTAACACTAACTCACTGCTCTGACTGGTCTCCCCTGGTCTAACACTAACTCACTACTCTGACTGGTCTCCCCCCGGTCTAACACTAACTCACTACTCTGACTGGTCTCCCCTGGTCTAACATTAACTCACTACTCTGACTGGTCTCCCCTGGTCTAACACTAACTCACTACTCTGACTGGTCTCCCCTGGTCTAACACTAACTCACTATTCTGACTGGTCTCCCCTGGTCTAACACTAACTCACTACTCTGACTGGTCTCCCCTGGTCTCCCCTGGTCTAACACTAACTCACTACTCTGACTGGTCTCCCCTGGTCTAACACTAACTCACTACTCTGACTGGTCTCCGCTGGTCTAACACTAACTCACTACTCTGTTTGGTCTCCCCTGGTCATCCCCTGGTCTAACACTAACTCACTACTCTGGCTGGTCTCCCCTGGTCTACCCTGGTTTAACACTAACTCACTACTCTAGTTGGTCTCCCCTGGTCTCCCCTGGTCTAACACTAACTCACTACTCTGGCTGGTCTCCCCCGGTCTACCACTAACTCACTACTCTGGCTGGTCTCCCCTGATCTAACACTAACTCACTACTCTGTTTGGTCTCCCATGGTCTAACACTAACTCACTACTCTGGTTGGTCTCCCCTGGTCTCCCCTGGTCTAACACTAACTCACTACTCTGACTGGTCTCCCCTGGTCTCCCCTGGTCTAACACTAACTCACTACTCTGACTGGTCTCCCCTGGTCTAACACTAACTCACTACTCTGTTTGGTCTCCCCTGGTCTAACACTAACTCACTACTCTGGTTGGTCTCCCCTGGTCTAACACTAACTCACTACTCTGTTTGGTCTCCCCTGGTCATCCCTGGTCTCCCCTGGTCTAACACTAACTCACTACTCTGGCTGGTCTCCCCTGGTCTACCCTGGTTTAACACTAACTCGCTACTCTGGTTGGTCTCCCCTGTTATCCACTGGACTAACACTAACTCACTACTCTGGCTGGTCTCCCCCGGTCTACCACTAACTCACTACTCTGGCTCGTCTCCCCAGATCTAACACTAACTCACTAATCTGTTTGGTCTCCCCTGGTCTAACACTAACTTACTACTCTGGTTGGTCTCCCCTGGTCTCCCCTGGTCTAACACTAGCTCACTACTCTGACTGGTCTTCCCTGGTCTAACACTAACTCACTGCTCTGACTGGTCTCCCCATGTTTAACACTAACTCACTACTCTGACTGGTCTCCCCTGGTCTAACACTAACTCACTACTCTGACTGGTCTCCCCTGGTCTAACACTAACTCACTACTCTGACTGGTCTTCCATGGTCTAACACTAACTCACTGCTCTGACTGGTCTCCCCTGGTCTAACACTAACTCACTACTCTGACTGGTCTCCCCTGGTCTAACACTAACTCACTACTCTGACTGGTCTCCCCTGGTCTAACATTAACTCACTACTCTGACTGGTCTCCCCTGGTCTAACACTAACTCACTACTCTGACTGGTCTCCCCTGGTCTCCCCTGGTCTAACACTAACTCACTACTCTGACTGGTCTCCCCTGGTCTAACACTAACTCACTACTCTGACTGGTCTCCGCTGGTCTAACACTAACTCACTACTCTGTTTGGTCTCCCCTGGTCTAACACTAACTCACTACTCTGGTTGGTCTCCCCTGGTCTAACACTAACTCACTACTCTGTTTGGTCTCCCCTGGTCATCCCTGGTCTCCCCTGGTCTAACACTAACTCACTACTCTGGCTGGTCTCCCCTGGTCTACCCTGGTTTAACACTAACACACTACTCTGGTTGGTCTCCCCTGTTCTCCCCTGGTGTAACACTAACTCACTACTCTGGCTGGTCTCCCCCGGTCTACCACTAACTCACTACTCTGGCTGGTCTCCCCTGATCTAACACTAACTCACTACTCTGTTTGGTCTCCCCTGGTCTAACACTAACTCACTACTCTGGTTGGTCTCCCCTGGTCTCCCCTGGTCTAACACTAACTCACTACTCTGACTGGTCTTCCCTGGTCTAACACTAACTCACTGCTCTGACTGGTCTCCCCTGGTCTAACACTAACTCACTACTCTGACTGGTCTCCCCTGGTCTAACACTAACTCACTACTCTGACTGGTCTCCCCTGGTCTAACACTAACTCACTACTCTGACTGGTCTCCCCTGGTCTAACACTAACTCACTACTCTGACTGGTCTTCCCTGGTCTAACACTAACTCACTGCTCTGACTGGTCTCCCCTGGTCTAACACTAACTCACTACTCTGACTGGTCTCCCCTGGTCTAACACTAACTCACTACTCTGACTGGTCTCCCCTGGTCTAACATTAACTCACTACTCTGACTGGTCTCCCCTGGTCTAACACTAACTCACTACTCTGACTGGTCTCCCCTGGTCTAACACTAACTCACTATTCTGACTGGTCTCCCCTGGTCTAACACTAACTCACTACTCTGACTGGTCTCCCCTGGTCTCCCCTGGTCTAACACTAACTCACTACTCTGACTGGTCTCCCCTGGTCTAACACTAACTCACTACTCTGACTGGTCTCCGCTGGTCTAACACTAACTCACTACTCTGTTTGGTCTCCCCTGGTCATCCCTGGTCTCCCCTGGTCTAACACTAACTCACTACTCTGGCTGGTCTCCCCTGGTCTACCCTGGTTTAACACTACCTCACTACTCTGGTTGGTCTCCCCTGGTCTCCCCTGGTCTAACACTAACTCACTACTCTGGCTGGTCTCCCCCGGTCTACCACTAACTCACTACTCTGGCTGGTCTCCCCTGATCTAACATTAACTCAGTACTCTGTTTGGTCTCCCATGGTCTAACACTAACTCACTACTCTGGTTGGTCTCCCCTGGTCTCCCCTGGTCTAACACTAACTCACTACTCTGACTGGTCTTCCCTGGTCTAACACTAACTCACTGCTCTGACTGGTCTCCCCATGTTTAACACTAACTCACTACTCTGACTGGTCTCCCCTGGTCTAACACTAACTCACTACTCTGACTGGTCTCCCCTGGTCTAACACTAACTCACTATTCTGACTGGTCTCCCCTGGTCTAACACTAACTCACTACTCTGACTGGTCTCCCCTGGTCTCCCCTGGTCTAACACTAACTCACTACTCTGACTGGTCTCCCCTGGTCTAACACTAACTCACTACTCTGTTTGGTCTCCCCTGGTCTAACACTAACTCACTAGTCTGGTTGGTCTCCCCTGGTCTAACACTAACTCACTACTCTGTTTGGTCTCCCTGGTCATCCCTGGTCTCCCCTGGTCTAACACTAACTCACTACTCTGGCTGGTCTCCCCTGGTCTACCCTGGTTTAACACTAACTCGCTACTCTGGTTGGTCTCCCCTGTTATCCACTGGACTAACACTAACTCACTACTCTGGCTGGTCTCCCCCGGTCTACCACTAACTCACTACTCTGGCTCGTCTCCCCAGATCTAACACTAACTCACTAATCTGTTTGGTCTCCCCTGGTCTTACACTAACTTACTACTCTGGTTGGTCTCCCCTGGTCTCCCCTGGTCTAACACTAGCTCACTACTCTGACTGGTCTTCCCTGGTCTAACACTAACTCACTGCTCTGACTGGTCTCCCCATGTTTAACACTAACTCACTACTCTGACTGGTCTCCCCTGGTCTAACACTAACTCACTACTCTGACTGGTCTCCCCTGGTCTAACACTAACTCACTACTCTGACTGGTCTTCCATGGTCTAACACTAATTCACTGCTCTGACTGGTCTCCCCTGGTCTAACACTAACTCACTACTCTGACTGGTCTCCCCTGGTCTAACACTAACTCACTACTCTGACTGGTCTCCCCTGGTCTAACATTAACTCACTACTCTGACTGGTCTCCCCTGGTCTAACACTAACTCACTACTCTGACTGGTCTCCCCTGGTCTCCCCTGGTCTAACACTAACTCACTACTCTGACTGGTCTCCCCTGGTCTAACACTAACTCACTACTCTGACTGGTCTCCGCTGGTCTAACACTAACTCACTACTCTGTTTGGTCTCCCCTGGTCTAACACTAACTCACTACTCTGGTTGGTCTCCCCTGGTCTAACACTAACTCACTACTCTGTTTGGTCTCCCCTGGTCATCCCTGGTCTCCCCTGGTCTAACACTAACTCACTACTCTGGCTGGTCTCCCCTGGTCTACCCTGGTTTAACACTAACACACTACTCTGGTTGGTCTCCCCTGTTCTCCCCTGGTGTAACACTAACTCACTACTCTGGCTGGTCTCCCCCGGTCTACCACTAACTCACTACTCTGGCTGGTCTCCCCTGATCTAACACTAACTCACTACTCTGTTTGGTCTCCCCTGGTCTAACACTAACTCACTACTCTGGTTGGTCTCCCCTGGTCTCCCCTGGTCTAACACTAACTCACTACTCTGACTGGTCTTCCCTGGTCTAACACTAACTCACTGCTCTGACTGGTCTCCCCTGGTCTAACACTAACTCACTACTCTGACTGGTCTCCCCTGGTCTAACACTAACTCACTGCTCTGACTGGTCTCCCCTGGTCTAACACTAACTCACTACTCTGACTGGTCTCCCCTGGTCTAACACTAACTCACTACTCTGACTGGTCTCCAATGGTCTAACACTAACTCACTACTCTGACTGGTCTCCCCTGGTCTAACATTAACTCACTACGCTGACTGGTCTCCCCTGGTCTAACACTAACTAACTACTCTGACTGGTCTCCCCTGGTCTAACACTAACTCACTATTCTGACTGGTCTCCCCTGGTCTAACACTAACTCACTACTCTGACTGGTCTCCCCTGGTCTCCCCTGGTCTAACACTAACTCACTACTCTGACTGGTCTCCCCTGGTCTAACACTAACTCACTACTCTGACTGGTCTCCCCTGGTCTAACACTAACTCACTACTCTGTTTGGTCTCCCCTGGTCTAACACTAACTCACTACTCTGGTTGGTCTCCCCTGGTCTAACACTAACTCACTACTCTGTTTGGTCTCCCCTGGTCTAACACTAACTCACTACTCTGGTTGGTCTCCCCTGGTATTCCCTGGTCTAACACTAACTCACTACTCTGACTGGTCTTCCCTGGTCTAACACTAACTCACTGCTCTGACTGGTCTCCACTGGTCTAACACTAACTCACTACTCTGGTTGGTCTCCCCTGGTCTAACACTAACTCACTACTCTGTTTGGTCTCCCCTGGTCATCCCTGGTCTCCCCTGGTCTAACACTAACTCACTACTCTGGCTGGTCTCCCCTGGTCTACCCTGGTTTAACACTAACACACTACTCTGGTTGGAATCCCCTGGTCTCCCCTGGTGTAACACTAACTCACTACTCTGGCTGGTCTCCCCCGGTCTACCACTAACTCACTACTCTGGCTGGTCTCCCCTGATCTAACACTAACTCACTACTCTGTTTGGTCTCCCCTGGTCTAACACTAACTCACTACTCTGGTTGGTCTCCCCTGGTCTCCCCTGGTCTAACACTAACTCACTACTCTGACTGGTCTTCCCTGGTCTAACACTAACTCACTGCTCTGACTGGTCTCCCCTGGTCTAACACTAACTCACTACTCTGACTGGTCTCCCCTGGTCTAACACTAACTCACTGCTCTGACTGGTCTCCCCTGGTCTAACACTAACTCACTACTCTGACTGGTCTCCCCTGGTCTAACACTAACTCACTACTCTGACTGGTCTCCAATGGTCTAACACTAACTCACTACTCTGACTGGTCTCCCCTGGTCTAACATTAACTCACTACGCTGACTGGTCTCCCCTGGTCTAACACTAACTAACTACTCTGACTGGTCTCCCCTGGTCTAACACTAACTCACTATTCTGACTGGTCTCCCCTGGTCTAACACTAACTCACTACTCTGACTGGTCTCCCCTGGTCTCCCCTGGTCTAACACTAACTCACTACTCTGACTGGTCTCCCCTGGTCTAACACTAACTCACTACTCTGACTGGTCTCCCCTGGTCTAACACTAACTCACTACTCTGTTTGGTCTCCCCTGGTCTAACACTAACTCACTACTCTGGTTGGTCTCCCCTGGTCTAACACTAACTCACTACTCTGTTTGGTCTCCCCTGGTCTAACACTAACTCACTACTCTGGTTGGTCTCCCCTGGTATTCCCTGGTCTAACACTAACTCACTACTCTGACTGGTCTTCCCTGGTCTAACACTAACTCACTGCTCTGACTGGTCTCCACTGGTCTAACACTAACTCACTACTCTGGTTGGTCTCCCCTGGTCTAACACTAACTCACTACTCTGTTTGGTCTCCCCTGGTCATCCCTGGTCTCCCCTGGTCTAACACTAACTCACTACTCTGGCTGGTCTCCCCTGGTCTACCCTGGTTTAACACTAACACACTACTCTGGTTGGAATCCCCTGGTCTCCCCTGGTCTAACACTAACTCACTACTCTGGCTGGTCTCCCCCGGTCTACCACTAACTCACTACTCTGGCTGGTCTCCCCTGATATAACACTAACTCACTACTCTGTTTGGTCTCCCCTGGTCTAACACTAACTCACTACTCTGGTTGGTCTCCCCTGGTCTCCCCTGGTCTAACACTAACTCACTACTCTGACTGGTCTTCCCTGGTCTAACACTAACTCACTGCTCTGACTGGTCTCCCCTGGTCTAACACTAACTCACTACTCTGGTTGGTCTCCCCTGGTCTAACACTAACTCACTACTCTGTTTGGTCTCCCCTGGTCATCCCTGGTCTCCCCTGGTCTAACACTAACTCACTACTCTGGCTGGTCTCCCCTTGTCTACCCTGGTTTAACACTAACTCACTACTCTGGTTGGTCTCCCCTGGTCTCCCTGGTCTAACACTAACTCACTACTCTGGTTGGTCTCCCCCGGTCTACCACTAACTCACTACTCTGGCTGGTCTCCCCTGATCTAACACTAACTCACTACTCTGTTTGGTCTCCCCTGGTCTAACACTAACTCACTACTCTGGTTGGTCTCCCCTGGTCTCCCCTGGTCTAACACTAACTCACTACTCTGACTGGTCTTCCCTGGTCTAACAGTAACTCACTGCTCTGACTGGTCTCCCCTGGTCTAACACTAACTCACTACTCTGACTGGTCTCCCCTGGTCTAACACTAACTCACTACTCTGACTGGTCTCCCATGGTCTAACACTAACTCACTACTCTGACTGGTCTCCCCTGGTCTAACACTAACTCACTACTCTGACTGGTCTCCCCTGGTCTAACACTAACTCACTATTCTGACTGGTCTTCCCTGGTCTAACACTAACTCACTACTCTGACTGGTCTCCCCTGGTCTCCCCTGGTCGAACACTAACTCACTACTCTGACTGGTCTCCCCTTTTCTAACACTAACTCACTACTCTGACTGGTCTCCCCTGGTCTAACACTAACTCACTACTCTGTTTGGTCTCCCCTGGTCTAACACTAACTCACTACTCTGGTTGGTCTCCCCTGGTCTAACACTAACTCACTACTCTGTTTGGTCTCCCCTGGTCATCCCTGGTCTCCCCTGCTCTAACACTAACTCACTACTCTGGCTGGTCTCCCCTGGTCTACCCTGGTTTAACACTAACACACTACTCTGGTTGGTCTCCCCTGGTCTCCCCTGGTCTAACACTAACTCACTACTCTGGCTGGTCTCCCCCGGTCTACCACTAACTCACTACTCTGGCTGGTCTCCCCTGATCTAACACTAACTCACTACTCTGTTTGGTCTCCCCTGGTCTAACACTAACTTACTACTCTGGTTGGTCTCCCCTGGTCTCCCCTGGTCTAACACTAACTCACTACTCTGACTGGTCTTCCCTGGTCTAACACTAACTCACTGCTCTGACTGGTCTCCCCTGGTCTAACACTAACTCACTACTCTGACTGGTCTCCCCTGGTCTAACACTAACTCACTACTCTGACTGGTCTCCCCTGGTCTAACACTAACTCACTACTCTGACTGGTCTTCCCTGGTCTAACACTAACTCACTGCTCTGACTGGTCTCCCCTGGTCTAACACTAACTCACTACTCTGACTGGTCTCCCCTGGTCTAACACTAACTCACTACTCTGACTGGTCTCCCCTGGTCTAACATTAACTCACTACTCTGACTGGTCTCCCCTGGTCTAACACTAACTCACTATTCTGACTGGTCTCCCCTGGTCTAACACTAACTCACTACTCTGACTGGTCTCCCCTGGTCTCCCCTGGTCTAACACTAACTCACTACTCTGACTGGTCTCCCCTGGTCTAACACTAACTCACTACTCTGACTGGTCTCCCCTGGTCTAACACTAACTCACTACTCTGTTTGGTCTCCCCTGGTCTAACACTAACTCACTACTCTGGTTGGTCTCCCCTGGTCTAACACTAACTCACTACTCTGTTTGGTCTCCCCTGGTCATCCCTGGTCTCCCCTGGTCTAACACTAACTCACTACTCTGGCTGGTCTCCCCTGGTCTACCCTGGTTTAACACTAACACACTACTCTGGTTGGTCTCCCCTGTTCTCCCCTGGTGTAACACTAACTCACTACTCTGGCTGGTCTCCCCCGGTCTACCACTAACTCACTACTCTGGCTGGTCTCCCCTGATCTAACACTAACTCACTACTCTGTTTGGTCTCCCCTGGTCTAACACTAACTCACTACTCTGGTTGGTCTCCCCTGGTCTCCCCTCGTCTAACACTAACTCACTACTCTGACTGGTCTTCCCTGGTCTAACACTAACTCACTGCTCTGACTGGTCTCCCCTGGTCTAACACTAACTCACTACTCTGACTGGTCTCCCCTGGTCTAACACTAACTCACTGCTCTGACTGGTCTCCCCTGGTCTAACACTAACTCACTACTCTGACTGGTCTCCCCTGGTCTAACACTAACTCACTACTCTGACTGGTCTCCCCTGGTCTAACACTAACTCACTACTCTGACTGGTCTCCCCTGGTCTAACATTAACTCACTACGCTGACTGGTCTCCCCTGGTCTAACACTAACTCACTACTCTGACTGGTCTCCCCTGGTCTAACACTAACTCACTACTCTGTTTGGTCTCCCCTGGTCTAACACTAACTCACTACTCTGGTTGGTCTCCCCTGGTCTAACACTAACTCACTACTCTGTTTGGTCTCCCCTGGTCATCCCTGGTCTCCCCTGGTCTAACACTAACTCACTACTCTGGCTGGTCTCCCCTGGTCTACCCTGGTTTAACACTAACTCACTACTCTGGTTGGTCTCCCCTGGTCTCCCCTGGTCTAACACTAACTCACTACTCTGGCTGGTCTCCCCCGGTCTACCACTAACTCACTACTCTGGCTGGTCTCCCCTGATCTAACACTAACTCACTACTCTGTTTGGTCTCCCCTGGTCTAACACTAACTCACTACTCTGGTTGGTCTCCCCTGGTCTCCCCTGGTCTAACACTAACTCACTACTCTGACTGGTCTTCCCTGTTCTAACACTAACTCACTGCTCTGACTGGTCTCCCCTGGTCTAACACTAACTCACTACTCTGACTGGTCTCCCCTGGTCTAACACTAACTCACTACTCTGACTGGTCTCCCCTGGTCTAACACTAACTCACTACTCTGACTGGTCTCCCCTGGTCTAACACTAACTCACTACTCTGACTGGTCTCCCCTGGTCTAACATTAACTCACTACTCTGACTGGTCTCCCCTGGTCTAACACTAACTCACTACTCTGACTGGTCTCCCCTGGTCTAACACTAACTCACTATTCTGACTGGTCTCCCCTGGTCTAACACTAACTCACTACTCTGACTGGTCTCCCCTGGTCTCCCCTGGTCTAAAACTAATTCACTACTCTGCCTGGTCTCCCCTGGTCTAACACTAACTCACTACACTGGTTGGTCTCCCCTGGTCTAACACTAAGTCACTACTCTGTTTGGTCTCCCCTGGTCATCCCTGGTCTCCCCTGGTCTAACACTAACTCACTACTCTGGCTGGTCTCCCCTGGTCTCCCCTGGTTTAACACTAACTCACTACTCTGGCTTGTCTCACCCGGTCTACCACTAACTCACTACTCTGGCTGGTCTCCCCTGGTCTCCCCTGGTCTAACACTAACTCACTACTCAGTTTGATCTCCCCTGGTCACCCCTGGTCTCCCCTGGTCTAACACTAACTCACTACTCTGTTTGATCTCCCCTGGTCTCCCCTGATCTAACACTAACTCACTACTCTGTTTGGTCTCCCCTGGTCTAACACTAACTCACTACTCTGGTTGGTCTCCCCTGGTCTCCCCTGGTCTAACACTAACTCACTACTCTGTTTGATCTCCCCTGATCTAACACTAACTCACTACTCTGTTTGGTCTCCCCTGGTCTACTCACTACTCTGGTTGGTCTCCCCTGGTCTCCCCTGGTCTAACACTAACTCACTACTCTGACTGGTCTTCCCTGGTCTAACACTAACTCACTGCTCTGACTGGTCTCCCCTGGTCTAACACTAACTCACTACTCTGACTGGTCTCCCCTGGTCTAACACTAACTCACTACTCTGACTGGTCTCCCCTGGTCTAACATTAACTCACTACTCTGACTGGTCTCCCCTGGTCTAACACTAACTCACTACTCTGACTGGTCTCCCCTGGTCTAACACTAACTCACTATTCTGACTGGTCTCCCCTGGTCTAACACTAACTCACTACTCTGACTGGTCTCCCCTGGTCTCCCCTGGTCTAACACTAACTCACTACGCTGACTGGTCTCCCCTGGTCTAACACTAACTCACTACTCTGACTGGTCTCCCCTGGTCTAACACTAACTCACTACTCTGTTTGGTCTCCCCTGGTCTAACACTAACTCACTACTCTGGTTGGTCTCCCCTGGTCTAACACTAACTCACTACTCTGTTTGGTCTCCCCTGGTCATCCCTGGTCTCCCCTGGTCTAACACTAACTCACTACTCTGGCTGGTCTCCCCTGGTCTACCCTGGTTTAACACTAACTCACTACTCTGGTTGGTCTCCCCTGGTCTCCCCTGGTCTAACACTAACTCACTACTCTGGCTGGTCTCCCCCGGTCTACCACTAACTCACTACTCTGGCTGGTCTCCCCTGATCTAACACTAACTCACTACTCTGTTTGGTCTCCCCTGGTCTAACACTAACTCACTACTCTGGTTGGTCTCCCCTGGTCTCCCCTGGTCTAACACTAACTCACTACTCTGACTGGTCTTCCCTGTTCTAACACTAACTCACTGCTCTGACTGGTCTCCCCTGGTCTAACACTAACTCACTACTCTGACTGGTCTCCCCTGGTCTAACACTAACTCACTACTCTGACTGGTCTCCCCTGGTCTAACACTAACTCACTACTCTGACTGGTCTCCCCTGGTCTAACACTAACTCACTACTCTGACTGGTCTCCCCTGGTCTAACATTAACTCACTACTCTGACTGGTCTCCCCTGGTCTAACACTAACTCACTACTCTGACTGGTCTCCCCTGGTCTAACACTAACTCACTATTCTGACTGGTCTCCCCTGGTCTAACACTAACTCACTACTCTGACTGGTCTCCCCTGGTCTCCCCTGGTCTAAAACTAATTCACTACTCTGCCTGGTCTCCCCTGGTCTAACACTAACTCACTACACTGGTTGGTCTCCCCTGGTCTAACACTAAGTCACTACTCTGTTTGGTCTCCCCTGGTCATCCCTGGTCTCCCCTGGTCTAACACTAACTCACTACTCTGGCTGGTCTCCCCTGGTCTCCCCTGGTTTAACACTAACTCACTACTCTGGCTTGTCTCACCCGGTCTACCACTAACTCACTACTCTGGCTGGTCTCCCCTGGTCTCCCCTGGTCTAACACTAACTCACTACTCAGTTTGATCTCCCCTGGTCACCCCTGGTCTCCCCTGGTCTAACACTAACTCACTACTCTGTTTGATCTCCCCTGGTCTCCCCTGATCTAACACTAACTCACTACTCTGTTTGGTCTCCCCTGGTCTAACACTAACTCACTACTCTGGTTGGTCTCCCCTGGTCTCCCCTGGTCTAACACTAACTCACTACTCTGTTTGATCTCCCCTGATCTAACACTAACTCACTACTCTGTTTGGTCTCCCCTGGTCTACTCACTACTCTGGTTGGTCTCCCCTGGTCTCCCCTGGTCTAACACTAACTCACTACTCTGACTGGTCTTCCCTGGTCTAACACTAACTCACTGCTCTGACTGGTCTCCCCTGGTCTAACACTAACTCACTACTCTGACTGGTCTCCCCTGGTCTAACACTAACTCACTACTCTGACTGGTCTCCCCTGGTCTAACATTAACTCACTACTCTGACTGGTCTCCCCTGGTCTAACACTAACTCACTACTCTGACTGGTCTCCCCTGGTCTAACACTAACTCACTATTCTGACTGGTCTCCCCTGGTCTAACACTAACTCACTACTCTGACTGGTCTCCCCTGGTCTCCCCTGGTCTAACACTAACTCACTACTCTGACTGGTCTCCCCTGGTCTAACACTAACTCACTACTCTGACTGGTCTCCCCTGGTCTAACACTAACTCACTACTCTGTTTGGTCTCCCCTGGTCTAACACTAACTCACTACTCTGGTTGGTCTCCCCTGGTCTAACACTAACTCACTACTCTGTTTGGTCTCCCCTGGTCATCCCTGGTCTCCCCTGGTCTAACACTAACTCACTACTCTGGCTGGTCTCCCCTGGTCTACCCTGGTTTAACACTAACACACTACTCTGGTTGGTCTCCCCTGTTCTCCCCTGGTGTAACACTAACTCACTACTCTGGCTGGTCTCCCCCGGTCTACCACTAACTCACTACTCTGTTTGGTCTCCCCTGGTCTAACACTAACTCACTACTCTGGTTGGTCTCCCCTGGTCTCCCCTGGTCTAACACTAACTCACTACTCTGACTGGTCTTCCCTGGTCTAACACTAACTCACTGCTCTGACTGGTCTCCCCTGGTCTAACACTAACTCACTACTCTGACTGGTCTCCCCTGGTCTAACACTAACTCACTACTCTGACTGGTCTCCCCTGGTCTAACACTAACTCACTATTCTGACTGGTCTTCCCTGGTCTAACACTAACTCACTGCTCTGACTGGTCTCCCCTGGTCTAACACTAACTCACTACTCTGACCGGTCTCCCCTGGTCTAACACTAACTCACTACTCTGACTGGTCTCCCCTGGTCTAACATTAACTCACTACTCTGACTGGTCTCCCCTGGTCTAACACTAACTCACTACTCTGACTGGTCTCCCCTGGTCTAACACTAACTCACTATTCTGACTGGTCTCCCCTGGTCTAACACTAACTCACTACTCTGACTGGTCTCCCCTGGTCTCCCCTGGTCTAACACTAACTCACTACTCTGACTGGTCTCCCCTGGTCTAACACTAACTCACTACTCTGGCTGGTCTCCCCTGGTCTACCCTGGTTTAACACTAACACACTACTCTGGTTGGTCTCCCCTGTTCTCCCCTGGTGTAACACTAACTCACTACTCTGGCTGGTCTCCCCCGGTCTACCACTAACTCACTACTCTGGCTGGTCTCCCCTGATCTAACACTAACTCACTACTCTGTTTGGTCTCCCCTGGTCTAACACTAACTCACTACTCTGGTTGGTCTCCCCTGGTCTCCCCTGGTCTAACACTAACTCACTACTCTGACTGGTCTTCCCTGGTCTAACACTAACTCACTGCTCTGACTGGTCTCCCCTGGTCTAACACTAACTCACTACTCTGACTGGTCTCCCCTGGTCTAACACTAACTCACTACTCTGACTGGTCTCCCCTGGTCTAACACTAACTCACTATTATGACTGGTCTTCCCTGGTCTAACACTAACTCACTGCTCTGACTGGTCTCCCCTGGTCTAACACTAACTCACTACTCTGACCGGTCTCCCCTGGTCTAACACTAACTCACTACTCTGACTGGTCTCCCCTGGTCTAACATTAACTCACTACTCTGACTGGTCTCCCCTGGTCTAACACTAACTCACTACTCTGACTGGTCTCCCCTGGTCTAACACTAACTCACTATTCTGACTGGTCTCCCCTGGTCTAACACTAACTCACTACTCTGACTGGTCTCCCCTGGTCTCCCCTGGTCTAACACTAACTCACTACTCTGACTGGTCTCCCCTGGTCTAACACTAACTCACTACTCTGACTGGTCTCCCCTGGTCTAACACTAACTCACTACTCTGTTTGGTCTCCCCTGGTCTAACACTAACTCACTACTCTGGTTGGTCTCCCCTGGTCTAACACTAACTCACTACTCTGTTTGGTCTCCCCTGGTCATCCCTGGTCTCCCCTGGTCTAACACTAACTCACTACTCTGACTGGTCTCCCCTGGTCTAACACTAACTCACTACTCTGACTGGTCTCCCCTGGTCTAACATTAACTCACTACTCTGACTGGTCTCCCCTGGTCTAACACTAACTCACTACTCTGACTGGTCTCCCCTGGTCTAACACTAACTCACTATTCTGACTGGTCTCCCCTGGTCTAACACTAACTCACTACTCTGACTGGTCTCCCCTGGTCTCCCCTGGTCTAAAACTAATTCACTACTCTGCCTGGTCTCCCCTGGTCTAACACTAACTCACTACACTGGTTGGTCTCCCCTGGTCTAACACTAAGTCACTACTCTGTTTGGTCTCCCCTGGTCATCCCTGGTCTCCCCTGGTCTAACACTAACTCACTACTCTGGCTGGTCTCCCCTGGTCTCCCCTGGTTTAACACTAACTCACTACTCTGGCTTGTCTCACCCGGTCTACCACTAACTCACTACTCTGGCTGGTCTCCCCTGGTCTCCCCTGGTCTAACACTAACTCACTACTCAGTTTGATCTCCCCTGGTCACCCCTGGTCTCCCCTGGTCTAACACTAACTCACTACTCTGTTTGATCTCCCCTGGTCTCCCCTGATCTAACACTAACTCACTACTCTGTTTGGTCTCCCCTGGTCTAACACTAACTCACTACTCTGGTTGGTCTCCCCTGGTCTCCCCTGGTCTAACACTAACTCACTACTCTGTTTGATCTCCCCTGATCTAACACTAACTCACTACTCTGTTTGGTCTCCCCTGGTCTACTCACTACTCTGGTTGGTCTCCCCTGGTCTCCCCTGGTCTAACACTAACTCACTACTCTGACTGGTCTCCCCTGGTCTAACACTAACTCACTACTCTGACTGGTCTCCCCTGGTCTAACATTAACTCACTACTCTGACTGGTCTCCCCTGGTCTAACACTAACTCACTACTCTGACTGGTCTCCCCTGGTCTAACACTAACTCACTATTCTGACTGGTCTCCCCTGGTCTAACACTAACTCACTACTCTGACTGGTCTCCCCTGGTCTCCCCTGGTCTAACACTAACTCACTACTCTGACTGGTCTCCCCTGGTCTAACACTAACTCACTACTCTGACTGGTCTCCCCTGGTCTAACACTAACTCACTACTCTGTTTGGTCTCCCCTGGTCTAACACTAACTCACTACTCTGGTTGGTCTCCCCTGGTCTAACACTAACTCACTACTCTGTTTGGTCTCCCCTGGTCATCCCTGGTCTCCCCTGGTCTAACACTAACTCACTACTCTGGCTGGTCTCCCCTGGTCTACCCTGGTTTAACACTAACACACTACTCTGGTTGGTCTCCCCTGTTCTCCCCTGGTGTAACACTAACTCACTACTCTGGCTGGTCTCCCCCGGTCTACCACTAACTCACTACTCTGTTTGGTCTCCCCTGGTCTAACACTAACTCACTACTCTGGTTGGTCTCCCCTGGTCTCCCCTGGTCTAACACTAACTCACTACTCTGACTGGTCTTCCCTGGTCTAACACTAACTCACTGCTCTGACTGGTCTCCCCTGGTCTAACACTAACTCACTACTCTGACTGGTCTCCCCTGGTCTAACACTAACTCACTACTCTGACTGGTCTCCCCTGGTCTAACACTAACTCACTATTCTGACTGGTCTTCCCTGGTCTAACACTAACTCACTGCTCTGACTGGTCTCCCCTGGTCTAACACTAACTCACTACTCTGACCGGTCTCCCCTGGTCTAACACTAACTCACTACTCTGACTGGTCTCCCCTGGTCTAACATTAACTCACTACTCTGACTGGTCTCCCCTGGTCTAACACTAACTCACTACTCTGACTGGTCTCCCCTGGTCTAACACTAACTCACTATTCTGACTGGTCTCCCCTGGTCTAACACTAACTCACTACTCTGACTGGTCTCCCCTGGTCTCCCCTGGTCTAACACTAACTCACTACTCTGACTGGTCTCCCCTGGTCTAACACTAACTCACTACTCTGGCTGGTCTCCCCTGGTCTACCCTGGTTTAACACTAACACACTACTCTGGTTGGTCTCCCCTGTTCTCCCCTGGTGTAACACTAACTCACTACTCTGGCTGGTCTCCCCCGGTCTACCACTAACTCACTACTCTGGCTGGTCTCCCCTGATCTAACACTAACTCACTACTCTGTTTGGTCTCCCCTGGTCTAACACTAACTCACTACTCTGGTTGGTCTCCCCTGGTCTCCCCTGGTCTAACACTAACTCACTACTCTGACTGGTCTTCCCTGGTCTAACACTAACTCACTGCTCTGACTGGTCTCCCCTGGTCTAACACTAACTCACTACTCTGACTGGTCTCCCCTGGTCTAACACTAACTCACTACTCTGACTGGTCTCCCCTGGTCTAACACTAACTCACTATTATGACTGGTCTTCCCTGGTCTAACACTAACTCACTGCTCTGACTGGTCTCCCCTGGTCTAACACTAACTCACTACTCTGACCGGTCTCCCCTGGTCTAACACTAACTCACTACTCTGACTGGTCTCCCCTGGTCTAACATTAACTCACTACTCTGACTGGTCTCCCCTGGTCTAACACTAACTCACTACTCTGACTGGTCTCCCCTGGTCTAACACTAACTCACTATTCTGACTGGTCTCCCCTGGTCTAACACTAACTCACTACTCTGACTGGTCTCCCCTGGTCTCCCCTGGTCTAACACTAACTCACTACTCTGACTGGTCTCCCCTGGTCTAACACTAACTCACTACTCTGACTGGTCTCCCCTGGTCTAACACTAACTCACTACTCTGTTTGGTCTCCCCTGGTCTAACACTAACTCACTACTCTGGTTGGTCTCCCCTGGTCTAACACTAACTCACTACTCTGTTTGGTCTCCCCTGGTCATCCCTGGTCTCCCCTGGTCTAACACTAACTCACTACTCTGGCTGGTCTCCCCTGGTCTACCCTGGTTTAACACTAACACACTACTCTGGTTGGTCTCCCCTGTTCTCCCCTGGTGTAACACTAACTCACTACTCTGGCTGGTCTCCCCCGGTCTACCACTAACTCACTACTCTGGCTGGTCTCCCCTGATCTAACACTAACTCACTACTCTGTTTGGTCTCCCCTGGTCTAACACTAACTCACTACTCTGGTTGGTCTCCCCTGGTCTCCCCTGGTCTAACACTAACTCACTACTCTGACTGGTCTTCCCTGGTCTAACACTAACTCACTGCTCTGACTGGTCTCCCCTGGTCTAACACTAACTCACTACTCTGACTGGTCTCCCCTGGTCTAACACTAACTCACTGCTCTGACTGGTCTCCCCTGGTCTAACACTAACTCACTACTCTGACTGGTCTCCCCTGGTCTAACACTAACTCACTACTCTGACTGGTCTCCCCTGGTCTAACACTAACTCACTACTCTGACTGGTCTCCCCTGGTCTAACATTAACTCACTACGCTGACTGGTCTCCCCTGGTCTAACACTAACTCACTACTCTGACTGGTCTCCCCTGGTCTAACACTAACTCACTACTCTGTTTGGTCTCCCCTGGTATAACACTAACTCACTACTCTGACTGGTCTCCCCTGGTCTAACACTAACTCACTGCTCTGACTGGTCTCCCCTGGTCTAACACTAACTCACTACTCTGGTTGGTCTCCCCTGGTCTAACACTAACTCACTACTCTGTTTGGTCTCCCCTGGTCATCCCTGGTCTCCCCTGGTCTAACACTAACTCACTACTCTGGCTGGTCTCCCCTGGTCTACCCTGGTTTAACACTAACTCACTACTCTGGTTGGTCTCCCCTGGTCTCCCCTGGTCTAACACTAACTGACTACTCTGGCTGGTCTCCCCCGGTCTACCACTAACTCACTACTCTGGCTGGTCTCCCCTGGTCTAACACTAACTCACTACTCTGACTGGTCTCCCCTGGTCTCCCCTGGTCTAACACTAACTCACTACTCTGTTTAGTCTCCCCTGGTCTAACACTAACTCACTACTCTGGTTGGTCTCCCCTGGTCTCCCCTCGTCTAACACTAACTCACTACTCTGACTGGTCTTCCCTGGTCTAACACTAACTCACTGCTCTGACTGGTCTCCCCTGGTCTAACACTAACTCACTACTCTGACTGGTCTCCCCTGGTCTAACACTAACTCACTGCTCTGACTGGTCTCCCCTGGTCTAACACTAACTCACTACTCTGACTGGTCTCCCCTGGTCTAACACTAACTCACTACTCTGACTGGTCTCCCCTGGTCTAACACTAACTCACTACTCTGACTGGTCTCCCCTGGTCTAACATTAACTCACTACGCTGACTGGTCTCCCCTGGTCTAACACTAACTCACTACTCTGACTGGTCTCCCCTGGTCTAACACTAACTCACTACTCTGTTTGGTCTCCCCTGGTCTAACACTAACTCACTACTCTGGTTGGTCTCCCCTGGTCTAACACTAACTCACTACTCTGTTTGGTCTCCCCTGGTCATCCCTGGTCTCCCCTGGTCTAACACTAACTCACTACTCTGGCTGGTCTCCCCTGGTCTACCCTGGTTTAACACTAACTCACTACTCTGGTTGGTCTCCCCTGGTCTCCCCTGGTCTAACACTAACTCACTACTCTGGCTGGTCTCCCCCGGTCTACCACTAACTCACTACTCTGGCTGGTCTCCCCTGATCTAACACTAACTCACTACTCTGTTTGGTCTCCCCTGGTCTAACACTAACTCACTACTCTGGTTGGTCTCCCCTGGTCTCCCCTGGTCTAACACGAACTCACTACTCTGACTGGTCTTCCCTGTTCTAACACTAACTCACTGCTCTGACTGGTCTCCCCTGGTCTAACACTAACTAACTACTCTGACTGGTCTCCCCTGGTCTAACACTAACTCACTACTCTGACTGGTCTCCCCTGGTCTAACACTAACTCACTACTCTGACTGGTCTCCCCTGGTCTAACACTAACTCACTACTCTGACTGGTCTCCCCTGGTCTAACATTAACTCACTACTCTGACTGGTCTCCCCTGGTCTAACACTAACTCACTACTCTGACTGGTCTCCCCTGGTCTAACACTAACTCACTATTCTGACTGGTCTCCCCTGGTCTAACACTAACTCACTACTCTGACTGGTCTCCCCTGGTCTCCCCTGGTCTAAAACTAATTCACTACTCTGCCTGGTCTCCCCTGGTCTAACACTAACTCACTACACTGGTTGGCTGGTCTCCCCTGGTCTAACACTAACTCACTACTCTGACTGGTCTTCCCTGGTCTAACACTAACTCACTGCTCTGACTGGTCTCCCCTGGTCTAACACTAACTCACTACTCTGACTGGTCTCCCCTGGTCTAACACTAACTCACTACTCTGACTGGTCTCCCCTGGTCTAACATTAACTCACTACTCTGACTGGTCTCCCCTGGTCTAACACTAACTCACTACTCTGACTGGTCTCCCCTGGTCTAACACTAACTCACTATTCTGACTGGTCTCCCCTGGTCTAACACTAACTCACTACTCTGACTGGTCTCCCCTGGTCTCCCCTGGTCTAACACTAACTCACTACTCTGACTGGTCTCCCCTGGTCTAACACTAACTCACTACTCTGACTGGTCTCCCCTGGTCTAACACTAACTCACTACTCTGTTTGGTCTCCCCTGGTCTAACACTAACTCACTACTCTGGTTGGTCTCCCCTGGTCTAACACTAACTCACTACTCTGTTTGGTCTCCCCTGGTCATCCCTGGTCTCCCCTGGTCTAACACTAACTCACTACTCTGGCTGGTCTCCCCTGGTCTACCCTGGTTTAACACTAACACACTACTCTGGTTGGTCTCCCCTGTTCTCCCCTGGTGTAACACTAACTCACTACTCTGGCTGGTCTCCCCCGGTCTACCACTAACTCACTACTCTGTTTGGTCTCCCCTGGTCTAACACTAACTCACTACTCTGGTTGGTCTCCCCTGGTCTCCCCTGGTCTAACACTAACTCACTACTCTGACTGGTCTTCCCTGGTCTAACACTAACTCACTGCTCTGACTGGTCTCCCCTGGTCTAACACTAACTCACTACTCTGACTGGTCTCCCCTGGTCTAACACTAACTCACTACTCTGACTGGTCTCCCCTGGTCTAACACTAACTCACTATTCTGACTGGTCTTCCCTGGTCTAACACTAACTCACTGCTCTGACTGGTCTCCCCTGGTCTAACACTAACTCACTACTCTGACCGGTCTCCCCTGGTCTAACACTAACTCACTACTCTGACTGGTCTCCCCTGGTCTAACATTAACTCACTACTCTGACTGGTCTCCCCTGGTCTAACACTAACTCACTACTCTGACTGGTCTCCCCTGGTCTAACACTAACTCACTATTCTGACTGGTCTCCCCTGGTCTAACACTAACTCACTACTCTGACTGGTCTCCCCTGGTCTCCCCTGGTCTAACACTAACTCACTACTCTGACTGGTCTCCCCTGGTCTAACACTAACTCACTACTCTGGCTGGTCTCCCCTGGTCTACCCTGGTTTAACACTAACACACTACTCTGGTTGGTCTCCCCTGTTCTCCCCTGGTGTAACACTAACTCACTACTCTGGCTGGTCTCCCCCGGTCTACCACTAACTCACTACTCTGGCTGGTCTCCCCTGATCTAACACTAACTCACTACTCTGTTTGGTCTCCCCTGGTCTAACACTAACTCACTACTCTGGTTGGTCTCCCCTGGTCTCCCCTGGTCTAACACTAACTCACTACTCTGACTGGTCTTCCCTGGTCTAACACTAACTCACTGCTCTGACTGGTCTCCCCTGGTCTAACACTAACTCACTACTCTGACTGGTCTCCCCTGGTCTAACACTAACTCACTACTCTGACTGGTCTCCCCTGGTCTAACACTAACTCACTATTATGACTGGTCTTCCCTGGTCTAACACTAACTCACTGCTCTGACTGGTCTCCCCTGGTCTAACACTAACTCACTACTCTGACCGGTCTCCCCTGGTCTAACACTAACTCACTACTCTGACTGGTCTCCCCTGGTCTAACATTAACTCACTACTCTGACTGGTCTCCCCTGGTCTAACACTAACTCACTACTCTGACTGGTCTCCCCTGGTCTAACACTAACTCACTATTCTGACTGGTCTCCCCTGGTCTAACACTAACTCACTACTCTGACTGGTCTCCCCTGGTCTCCCCTGGTCTAACACTAACTCACTACTCTGACTGGTCTCCCCTGGTCTAACACTAACTCACTACTCTGACTGGTCTCCCCTGGTCTAACACTAACTCACTACTCTGTTTGGTCTCCCCTGGTCTAACACTAACTCACTACTCTGGTTGGTCTCCCCTGGTCTAACACTAACTCACTACTCTGTTTGGTCTCCCCTGGTCTGGTCTCCCCTGGTCTAACACTAACTCACTACTCTGACTGGTCTCCCCTGGTCTAACACTAACTCACTACTCTGGCTGGTCTCCCCTGGTCTACCCTGGTTTAACACTAACACACTACTCTGGTTGGTCTCCCCTGTTCTCCCCTGGTGTAACACTAACTCACTACTCTGGCTGGTCTCCCCCGGTCTACCACTAACTCACTACTCTGGCTGGTCTCCCCTGATCTAACACTAACTCACTACTCTGTTTGGTCTCCCCTGGTCTAACACTAACTCACTACTCTGGTTGGTCTCCCCTGGTCTCCCCTGGTCTAACACTAACTCACTACTCTGACTGGTCTTCCCTGGTCTAACACTAACTCACTGCTCTGACTGGTCTCCCCTGGTCTAACACTAACTCACTACTCTGACTGGTCTCCCCTGGTCTAACACTAACTCACTACTCTGACTGGTCTCCCCTGGTCTAACACTAACTCACTATTCTGACTGGTCTTCCCTGGTCTAACACTAACTCACTGCTCTGACTGGTCTCCCCTGGTCTAACACTAACTCACTACTCTGACCGGTCTCCCCTGGTCTAACACTAACTCACTACTCTGACTGGTCTCCCCTGGTCTAACATTAACTCACTACTCTGACTGGTCTCCCCTGGTCTAACACTAACTCACTACTCTGACTGGTCTCCCCTGGTCTAACACTAACTCACTATTCTGACTGGTCTCCCCTGGTCTAACACTAACCTGGTCTCCCCTGGTCTAACACTAACTCACTACTCTGACTGGTCTCCCCTGGTCTAACACTAACTCACTACTCTGTTTGGTCTCCCCTGGTCTAACACTAACTCACTACTCTGGTTGGTCTCCCCTGGTCTAACACTAACTCACTACTCTGTTTGGTCTCCCCTGGTCATCCCTGGTCTCCCCTGGTCTAACACTAACTCACTACTCTGGCTGGTCTCCCCTGGTCTACCCTGGTTTAACACTAACACACTACTCTGGTTGGTCTCCCCTGTTCTCCCCTGGTGTAACACTAACTCACTACTCTGGTTGGTCTCCCCTGGTCTCCCCTGGTCTAACACTAACTGACTACTCTGGCTGGTCTCCCCCGGTCTACCACTAACTCACTACTCTGGCTGGTCTCCCCTGGTCTAACACTAACTCACTACTCTGACTGGTCTCCCCTGGTCTCCCCTGGTCTAACACTAACTCACTACTCTGACTGGTCTCCCCTGGTCTAACACTAACTCACTACTCTGGCTGGTCTCCCCTGGTCTACCCTGGTTTAACACTAACACACTACTCTGGTTGGTCTCCCCTGTTCTCCCCTGGTGTAACACTAACTCACTACTCTGGCTGGTCTCCCCCGGTCTACCACTAACTCACTACTCTGGCTGGTCTCCCCTGATCTAACACTAACTCACTACTCTGTTTGGTCTCCCCTGGTCTAACACTAACTCACTACTCTGGTTGGTCTCCCCTGGTCTCCCCTGGTCTAACACTAACTCACTACTCTGACTGGTCTTCCCTGGTCTAACACTAACTCACTGCTCTGACTGGTCTCCCCTGGTCTAACACTAACTCACTACTCTGACTGGTCTCCCCTGGTCTAACACTAACTCACTACTCTGACTGGTCTCCCCTGGTCTAACACTAACTCACTATTCTGACTGGTCTTCCCTGGTCTAACACTAACTCACTGCTCTGACTGGTCTCCCCTGGTCTAACACTAACTCACTACTCTGACCGGTCTCCCCTGGTCTAACACTAACTCACTACTCTGACTGGTCTCCCCTGGTCTAACATTAACTCACTACTCTGACTGGTCTCCCCTGGTCTAACACTAACTCACTACTCTGACTGGTCTCCCCTGGTCTAACACTAACTCACTATTCTGACTGGTCTCCCCTGGTCTAACACTAACTCACTACTCTGACTGGTCTCCCCTGGTCTCCCCTGGTCTAACACTAACTCACTACTCTGACTGGTCTCCCCTGGTCTAACACTAACTCACTACTCTGACTGGTCTCCCCTGGTCTAACACTAACTCACTACTCTGTTTGGTCTCCCCTGGTCTAACACTAACTCACTACTCTGGTTGGTCTCCCCTGGTCTAACACTAACTCACTACTCTGTTTGGTCTCCCCTGGTCATCCCTGGTCTCCCCTGGTCTAACACTAACTCACTACTCTGGCTGGTCTCCCCTGGTCTACCCTGGTTTAACACTAACACACTACTCTGGTTGGTCTCCCCTGTTCTCCCCTGGTGTAACACTAACTCACTACTCTGGCTGGTCTCCCCCGGTCTACCACTAACTCACTACTCTGGCTGGTCTCCCCTGATCTAACACTAACTCACTACTCTGTTTGGTCTCCCCTGGTCTAACACTAACTCACTACTCTGGTTGGTCTCCCCTGGTCTCCCCTGGTCTAACACTAACTCACTACTCTGACTGGTCTTCCCTGGTCTAACACTAACTCACTGCTCTGACTGGTCTCCCCTGGTCTAACACTAACTCACTACTCTGACTGGTCTCCCCTGGTCTAACACTAACTCACTGCTCTGACTGGTCTCCCCTGGTCTAACACTAACTCACTACTCTGACTGGTCTCCCCTGGTCTAACACTAACTCACTACTCTGACTGGTCTCCCCTGGTCTAACACTAACTCACTACTCTGACTGGTCTCCCCTGGTCTAACATTAACTCACTACGCTGACTGGTCTCCCCTGGTCTAACACTAACTCACTACTCTGACTGGTCTCCCCTGGTCTAACACTAACTCACTACTCTGTTTGGTCTCCCCTGGTATAACACTAACTCACTACTCTGACTGGTCTCCCCTGGTCTAACACTAACTCACTGCTCTGACTGGTCTCCCCTGGTCTAACACTAACTCACTACTCTGGTTGGTCTCCCCTGGTCTAACACTAACTCACTACTCTGTTTGGTCTCCCCTGGTCATCCCTGGTCTCCCCTGGTCTAACACTAACTCACTACTCTGGCTGGTCTCCCCTGGTCTACCCTGGTTTAACACTAACTCACTACTCTGGTTGGTCTCCCCTGGTCTCCCCTGGTCTAACACTAACTGACTACTCTGGCTGGTCTCCCCCGGTCTACCACTAACTCACTACTCTGGCTGGTCTCCCCTGATCTAACACTAACTCACTACTCTGTTTGGTCTCCCCTGGTCTAACACTAACTCACTACTCTGACTGGTCTCCCCTGGTCTCCCCTGGTCTAACACTAACTCACTACTCTGACTAACACTAACTCACTACTCTGACTGGTCTCCCCTGGTCTAACACTAACTCACTACTCTGACTGGTCTCCCCTGGTCTAACACTAACTCACTACTCTGACTGGTCTCCCCTGGTCTAACACTAACTCACTGCTCTGACTGGTCTCCCCTGGTCTAACACTAACTCACTACTCTGGTTGGTCTCCCCTGGTCTAACACTAACTCACTACTCTGTTTGGTCTCCCCTGGTCATCCCTGGTCTCCCCTGGTCTAACACTAACTCACTACTCTGGCTGGTCTCCCCTGGTCTACCCTGGTTTAACACTAACTCACTACTCTGGTTGGTCTCCCCTGGTCTCCCCTGGTCTAACACTAACTGACTACTCTGGCTGGTCTCCCCCGGTCTACCACTAACTCACTACTCTGGCTGGTCTCCCCTGATCTAACACTAACTCACTACTCTGTTTGGTCTCCCCTGGTCTAACACTAACTCACTACTCTGGTTAGTCTCCCCTGGTCTCCCCTGGTCTAACACTAACTCACTACTCTGACTGGTCTTCCCTGGTCTAACACTAACTCACTATTCTGACTGGTCTCCCATGGTCTAACACTAACTCACTACTCTGACTGGTCTTCCCTGGTCTAACAGTAACTCACTGCTCTGACTGGTCTCCCCTGGTCTAACACTAACTCACTACTCTGACTGGTCTCCCCTGGTCTAACACTAACTCACTACTCTGACTGGTCTCCCATGGTCTAACACTAACTCACTACTCTGACTGGTCTCCCCTGGTCTAACACTAACTCACTACTCTGACTGGTCTCCCCTGGTCTAACACTAACTCACTATTCTGACTGGTCTTCCCTGGTCTAACACTAACTCACTACTCTGACTGGTCTCCCCTGGTCTCCCCTGGTCGAACACTAACTCACTACTCTGACTGGTCTCCCCTTTTCTAACACTAACTCACTACTCTGACTGGTCTCCCCTGGTCTAACACTAACTCACTACTCTGTTTGGTCTCCCCTGGTCTAACACTAACTCACTACTCTGGTTGGTCTCCCCTGGTCTAACACTAACTCACTACTCTGTTTGGTCTCCCCTGGTCATCCCTGGTCTCCCCTGCTCTAACACTAACTCACTACTCTGGCTGGTCTCCCCTGGTCTACCCTGGTTTAACACTAACACACTACTCTGGTTGGTCTCCCCTGGTCTCCCCTGGTCTAACACTAACTCACTACTCTGGCTGGTCTCCCCCGGTCTACCACTAACTCACTACTCTGGCTGGTCTCCCCTGATCTAACACTAACTCACTACTCTGTTTGGTCTCCCCTGGTCTAACACTAACTTACTACTCTGGTTGGTCTCCCCTGGTCTCCCCTGGTCTAACACTAACTCACTACTCTGACTGGTCTTCCCTGGTCTAACACTAACTCACTGCTCTGACTGGTCTCCCCTGGTCTAACACTAACTCACTACTCTGACTGGTCTCCCCTGGTCTAACACTAACTCACTACTCTGACTGGTCTCCCCTGGTCTAACATTAACTCACTACTCTGACTGGTCTCCCCTGGTCTAACACTAACTCACTATTCTGACTGGTCTCCCCTGGTCTAACACTAACTCACTACTCTGACTGGTCTCCCCTGGTCTCCCCTGGTCTAACACTAACTCACTACTCTGACTGGTCTCCCCTGGTCTAACACTAACTCACTACTCTGACTGGTCTCCCCTGGTCTAACACTAACTCACTACTCTGTTTGGTCTCCCCTGGTCTAACACTAACTCACTACTCTGGTTGGTCTCCCCTGGTCTAACACTAACTCACTACTCTGTTTGGTCTCCCCTGGTCATCCCTGGTCTCCCCTGGTCTAACACTAACTCACTACTCTGGCTGGTCTCCCCTGGTCTACCCTGGTTTAACACTAACACACTACTCTGGTTGGTCTCCCCTGTTCTCCCCTGGTGTAACACTAACTCACTACTCTGGCTGGTCTCCCCCGGTCTACCACTAACTCACTACTCTGGCTGGTCTCCCCTGATCTAACACTAACTCACTACTCTGTTTGGTCTCCCCTGGTCTAACACTAACTCACTACTCTGGTTGGTCTCCCCTGGTCTCCCCTCGTCTAACACTAACTCACTACTCTGACTGGTCTTCCCTGGTCTAACACTAACTCACTGCTCTGACTGGTCTCCCCTGGTCTAACACTAACTCACTACTCTGACTGGTCTCCCCTGGTCTAACACTAACTCACTGCTCTGACTGGTCTCCCCTGGTCTAACACTAACTCACTACTCTGACTGGTCTCCCCTGGTCTAACACTAACTCACTACTCTGACTGGTCTCCCCTGGTCTAACACTAACTCACTACTCTGACTGGTCTCCCCTGGTCTAACATTAACTCACTACGCTGACTGGTCTCCCCTGGTCTAACACTAACTCACTACTCTGACTGGTCTCCCCTGGTCTAACACTAACTCACTACTCTGTTTGGTCTCCCCTGGTCTAACACTAACTCACTACTCTGGTTGGTCTCCCCTGGTCTAACACTAACTCACTACTCTGTTTGGTCTCCCCTGGTCATCCCTGGTCTCCCCTGGTCTAACACTAACTCACTACTCTGGCTGGTCTCCCCTGGTCTACCCTGGTTTAACACTAACTCACTACTCTGGTTGGTCTCCCCTGGTCTCCCCTGGTCTAACACTAACTCACTACTCTGGCTGGTCTCCCCCGGTCTACCACTAACTCACTACTCTGGCTGGTCTCCCCTGATCTAACACTAACTCACTACTCTGTTTGGTCTCCCCTGGTCTAACACTAACTCACTACTCTGGTTGGTCTCCCCTGGTCTCCCCTGGTCTAACACTAACTCACTACTCTGACTGGTCTTCCCTGTTCTAACACTAACTCACTGCTCTGACTGGTCTCCCCTGGTCTAACACTAACTCACTACTCTGACTGGTCTCCCCTGGTCTAACACTAACTCACTACTCTGACTGGTCTCCCCTGGTCTAACACTAACTCACTACTCTGACTGGTCTCCCCTGGTCTAACACTAACTCACTACTCTGACTGGTCTCCCCTGGTCTAACATTAACTCACTACTCTGACTGGTCTCCCCTGGTCTAACACTAACTCACTACTCTGACTGGTCTCCCCTGGTCTAACACTAACTCACTATTCTGACTGGTCTCCCCTGGTCTAACACTAACTCACTACTCTGACTGGTCTCCCCTGGTCTCCCCTGGTCTAAAACTAATTCACTACTCTGCCTGGTCTCCCCTGGTCTAACACTAACTCACTACACTGGTTGGTCTCCCCTGGTCTAACACTAAGTCACTACTCTGTTTGGTCTCCCCTGGTCATCCCTGGTCTCCCCTGGTCTAACACTAACTCACTACTCTGGCTGGTCTCCCCTGGTCTCCCCTGGTTTAACACTAACTCACTACTCTGGCTTGTCTCACCCGGTCTACCACTAACTCACTACTCTGGCTGGTCTCCCCTGGTCTCCCCTGGTCTAACACTAACTCACTACTCAGTTTGATCTCCCCTGGTCACCCCTGGTCTCCCCTGGTCTAACACTAACTCACTACTCTGTTTGATCTCCCCTGGTCTCCCCTTATCTAACACTAACTCACTACTCTGTTTGGTCTCCCCTGGTCTAACACTAACTCACTACTCTGGTTGGTCTCCCCTGGTCTCCCCTGGTCTAACACTAACTCACTACTCTGTTTGATCTCCCCTGATCTAACACTAACTCACTACTCTGTTTGGTCTCCCCTGGTCTACTCACTACTCTGGTTGGTCTCCCCTGGTCTCCCCTGGTCTAACACTAACTCACTACTCTGACTGGTCTTCCCTGGTCTAACACTAACTCACTGCTCTAACTGGTCTCCCCTGGTCTAACACTAACTCACTACTCTGACTGGTCTCCCCTGGTCTAACACTAACTCACTACTCTGACTGGTCTCCCCTGGTCTAACATTAACTCACTACTCTGACTGGTCTCCCCTGGTCTAACACTAACTCACTACTCTGACTGGTCTCCCCTGGTCTAACACTAACTCACTACTCTGACTGGTCTCCCCTGGTCTAACACTAACTCACTACTCTGTTTGGTCTCCCCTGGTCTAACACTAACTCACTACTCTGGTTGGTCTCCCCTGGTCTAACACTAACTCACTACTCTGTTTGGTCTCCCCTGGTCATCCCTGGTCTCCCCTGGTCTAACACTAACTCACTACTCTGGCTGGTCTCCCCTGGTCTACCCTGGTTTAACACTAACACACTACTCTGGTTGGTCTCCCCTGTTCTCCCCTGGTGTAACACTAACTCACTACTCTGGCTGGTCTCCCCCGGTCTACCACTAACTCACTACTCTGTTTGGTCTCCCCTGGTCTAACACTAACTCACTACTCTGGTTGGTCTCCCCTGGTCTCCCCTGGTCTAACACTAACTCACTACTCTGACTGGTCTTCCCTGGTCTAACACTAACTCACTGCTCTGACTGGTCTCCCCTGGTCTAACACTAACTCACTACTCTGACTGGTCTCCCCTGGTCTAACACTAACTCACTACTCTGACTGGTCTCCCCTGGTCTAACACTAACTCACTATTCTGACTGGTCTTCCCTGGTCTAACACTAACTCACTGCTCTGACTGGTCTCCCCTGGTCTAACACTAACTCACTACTCTGACCGGTCTCCCCTGGTCTAACACTAACTCACTACTCTGACTGGTCTCCCCTGGTCTAACATTAACTCACTACTCTGACTGGTCTCCCCTGGTCTAACACTAACTCACTACTCTGACTGGTCTCCCCTGGTCTAACACTAACTCACTATTCTGACTGGTCTCCCCTGGTCTAACACTAACTCACTACTCTGACTGGTCTCCCCTGGTCTCCCCTGGTCTAACACTAACTCACTACTCTGACTGGTCTCCCCTGGTCTAACACTAACTCACTACTCTGGCTGGTCTCCCCTGGTCTACCCTGGTTTAACACTAACACACTACTCTGGTTGGTCTCCCCTGTTCTCCCCTGGTGTAACACTAACTCACTACTCTGGCTGGTCTCCCCCGGTCTACCACTAACTCACTACTCTGGCTGGTCTCCCCTGATCTAACACTAACTCACTACTCTGTTTGGTCTCCCCTGGTCTAACACTAAGTCACTACTCTGGTTGGTCTCCCCTGGTCTCCCCTGGTCTAACACTAACTCACTACTCTGACTGGTCTTCCCTGGTCTAACACTAACTCACTGCTCTGACTGGTCTCCCCTGGTCTAACACTAACTCACTACTCTGACTGGTCTCCCCTGGTCTAACACTAACTCACTACTCTGACTGGTCTCCCCTGGTCTAACACTAACTCACTATTATGACTGGTCTTCCCTGGTCTAACACTAACTCACTGCTCTGACTGGTCTCCCCTGGTCTAACACTAACTCACTACTCTGACCGGTCTCCCCTGGTCTAACACTAACTCACTACTCTGACTGGTCTCCCCTGGTCTAACATTAACTCACTACTCTGACTGGTCTCCCCTGGTCTAACACTAACTCACTACTCTGACTGGTCTCCCCTGGTCTAACACTAACTCACTATTCTGACTGGTCTCCCCTGGTCTAACACTAACTCACTACTCTGACTGGTCTCCCCTGGTCTCCCCTGGTCTAACACTAACTCACTACTCTGACTGGTCTCCCCTGGTCTAACACTAACTCACTACTCTGACTGGTCTCCCCTGGTCTAACACTAACTCACTACTCTGTTTGGTCTCCCCTGGTCTAACACTAACTCACTACTCTGGTTGGTCTCCCCTGGTCTAACACTAACTCACTACTCTGTTTGGTCTCCCCTGGTCATCCCTGGTTTCCCCTGGTCTAACACTAACTCACTACTCTGGCTGGTCTCCCCTGGTCTACCCTGGTTTAACACTAACACACTACTCTGGTTGGTCTCCCCTGTTCTCCCCTGGTGTAACACTAACTCACTACTCTGGCTGGTCTCCCCCGGTCTACCACGAACTCACTACTCTGGCTGGTCTCCCCTGATCTAACACTAACTCACTACTCTGTTTGGTCTCCCCTGGTCTAACACTAACTCACTACTCTGGTTGGTCTCCCCTGGTCTCCCCTGGTCTAACACTAACTCACTACTCTGACTGGTCTCCCCTGGTCTAACACTAACTCACTACTCTGACTGGTCTCCCCTGGTCTAACATTAACTCACTACGCTGACTGGTCTCCCCTGGTCTAACACTAACTCACTACTCTGACTGGTCTCCCCTGGTCTAACACTAACTCACTACTCTGTTTGGTCTCCCCTGGTATAACACTAACTCACTACTCTGACTGGTCTCCCCTGGTCTAACACTAACTCACTGCTCTGACTGGTCTCCCCTGGTCTAACACTAACTCACTACTCTGGTTGGTCTCCCCTGGTCTAACACTAACTCACTACTCTGTTTGGTCTCCCCTGGTCATCCCTGGTCTCCCCTGGTCTAACACTAACTCACTACTCTGGCTGGTCTCCCCTGGTCTACCCTGGTTTAACACTAACTCACTACTCTGGTTGGTCTCCCCTGGTCTCCCCTGGTCTAACACTAACTGACTACTCTGGCTGGTCTCCCCCGGTCTACCACTAACTCACTACTCTGGCTGGTCTCCCCTGGTCTAACACTAACTCACTACTCTGACTGGTCTCCCCTGGTCTCCCCTGGTCTAACACTAACTCACTACTCTGACTGGTCTCCGCTGGTCTAACACTAACTCACTACTCTGGCTGGTCTCCCCTGGTCTACCCTGGTTTAACACTAACACACTACTCTGGTTGGTCTCCCCTGTTCTCCCCTGGTGTAACACTAACTCACTACTCTGGCTGGTCTCCCCCGGTCTACCACTAACTCACTACTCTGGCTGGTCTCCCCTGATCTAACACTAACTCACTACTCTGTTTGGTCTCCCCTGGTCTAACACTAACTCACTACTCTGGTTGGTCTCCCCTGGTCTCCCCTGGTCTAACACTAACTCACTACTCTGACTGGTCTTCCCTGGTCTAACACTAACTCACTGCTCTGACTGGTCTCCCCTGGTCTAACACTAACTCACTACTCTGACTGGTCTCCCCTGGTCTAACACTAACTCACTACTCTGACTGGTCTCCCCTGGTCTAACACTAACTCACTATTCTGACTGGTCTTCCCTGGTCTAACACTAACTCACTGCTCTGACTGGTCTCCCCTGGTCTAACACTAACTCACTACTCTGACCGGTCTCCCCTGGTCTAACACTAACTCACTACTCTGACTGGTCTCCCCTGGTCTAACATTAACTCACTACTCTGACTGGTCTCCCCTGGTCTAACACTAACTCACTACTCTGACTGGTATCCCCTGGTCTAACACTAACTCACTATTCTGACTGGTCTCCCCTTGTCTAACACTAACTCACTACTCTGACTGGTTTCCCCTGGTCTCCCCTGGTCTAACACTAACTCACTACTCTGACTGGTCTCCCCTGGTCTAACACTAACTCACTACTCTGACTGGTCTCCCCTGGTCTAACACTAACTCACTACTCTGTTTGGTCTCCCCTGGTCTAACACTAACTCACTACTCTGGTTGGTCTCCCCTGGTCTAACACTAACTCACTACTCTGTTTGGTCTCCCCTGGTCATCCCTGGTCTCCCCTGGTCTAACACTAACTCACTACTCTGGCTGGTCTCCCCTGGTCTACCCTGGTTTAACACTAACACACTACTCTGGTTGGTCTCCCCTGTTCTCCCCTGGTGTAACACTAACTCACTACTCTGGTTGGTCTCCCCTGGTCTCCCCTGGTCTAACACTAACTGACTACTCTGGCTGGTCTCCCCCGGTCTACCACTAACTCACTACTCTGGCTGGTCTCCCCTGGTCTAACACTAACTCACTACTCTGACTGGTCTCCCCTGGTCTCCCCTGGTCTAACACTAACTCACTACTCTGACTGGTCTCCCCTGGTCTAACACTAACTCACTACTCTGGCTGGTCTCCCCTGGTCTACCCTGGTTTAACACTAACACACTACTCTGGTTGGTCTCCCCTGTTCTCCCCTGGTGTAACACTAACTCACTACTCTGGCTGGTCTCCCCCGGTCTACCACTAACTCACTACTCTGGCTGGTCTCCCCTGATCTAACACTAACTCACTACTCTGTTTGGTCTCCCCTGGTCTAACACTAACTCACTACTCTGGTTGGTCTCCCCTGGTCTCCCCTGGTCTAACACTAACTCACTACTCTGACTGGTCTTCCCTGGTCTAACACTAACTCACTGCTCTGACTGGTCTCCCCTGGTCTAACACTAACTCACTACTCTGACTGGTCTCCCCTGGTCTAACACTAACTCACTACTCTGACTGGTCTCCCCTGGTCTAACACTAACTCACTATTCTGACTGGTCTTCCCTGGTCTAACACTAACTCACTGCTCTGACTGGTCTCCCCTGGTCTAACACTAACTCACTACTCTGACCGGTCTCCCCTGGTCTAACACTAACTCACTACTCTGACTGGTCTCCCCTGGTCTAACATGAACTCACTACTCTGACTGGTCTCCCATGGTCTAACACTAACTCACTACTCTGACTGGTCTCCCCTGGTCTAACACTAACTCACTATTCTGACTGGTCTCCCCTGGTCTAACACTAACTCACTACTCTGACTGGTCTCCCCTGGTCTCCCCTGGTCTAACACTAACTCACTACTCTGACTGGTCTCCCCTGGTCTAACACTAACTCACTACTCTGACTGGTCTCCCCTGGTCTAACACTAACTCACTACTCTGTTTGGTCTCCCCTGGTCTAACACTAACTCACTACTCTGGTTGGTCTCCCCTGGTCTAACACTAACTCACTACTCTGTTTGGTCTCCCCTGGTCATCCCTGGTCTCCCCTGGTCTAACACTAACTCACTACTCTGGCTGGTCTCCCCTGGTCTACCCTGGTTTAACACTAACACACTACTCTGGTTGGTCTCCCCTGTTCTCCCCTGGTGTAACACTAACTCACTACTCTGGCTGGTCTCCCCCGGTCTACCACTAACTCACTACTCTGGCTGGTCTCCCCTGATCTAACACTAACTCACTACTCTGTTTGGTCTCCCCTGGTCTAACACTAACTCACTACTCTGGTTGGTCTCCCCTGGTCTCCCCTGGTCTAACACTAACTCACTACTCTGACTGGTCTTCCCTGGTCTAACACTAACTCACTGCTCTGACTGGTCTCCCCTGGTCTAACACTAACTCACTACTCTGACTGGTCTCCCCTGGTCTAACACTAACTCACTACTCTGACTGGTCTCCCCTGGTCTAACACTAACTCACTATTCTGACTGGTCTTCCCTGGTCTAACACTAACTCACTGCTCTGACTGGTCTCCCCTGGTCTAACACTAACTCACTACTCTGACCGGTCTCCCCTGGTCTAACACTAACTCACTACTCTGACTGGTCTCCCCTGGTCTAACATTAACTCACTACTCTGACTGGTCTCCCATGGTCTAACACTAACTCACTACTCTGACTGGTCTCCCCTGGTCTAACACTAACTCACTATTCTGACTGGTCTCCCCTGGTCTAACACTAACTCACTACTCTGACTGGTCTCCCCTGGTCTCCCCTGGTCTAACACTAACTCACTACTCTGACTGGTCTCCCCTGGTCTAACACTAACTCACTACTCTGACTGGTCTCCCCTGGTCTAACACTAACTCACTACTCTGTTTGGTCTCCCCTGGTCTAACACTAACTCACTACTCTGGTTGGTCTCCCCTGGTCTAACACTAACTCACTACTCTGTTTGGTCTCCCCTGGTCATCCCTGGTCTCCCCTGGTCTAACACTAACTCACTACTCTGGCTGGTCTCCCCTGGTCTACCCTGGTTTAACACTAACACACTACTCTGGTTGGTCTCCCCTGTTCTCCCCTGGTGTAACACTAACTCACTACTCTGGCTGGTCTCCCCCGGTCTACCACTAACTCACTACTCTGGCTGGTCTCCCCTGATCTAACACTAACTCACTACTCTGTTTGGTCTCCCCTGGTCTAACACTAACTCACTACTCTGGTTGGTCTCCCCTGGTCTCCCCTGGTCTAACACTAACTCACTACTCTGACTGGTCTTCCCTGGTCTAACACTAACTCACTGCTCTGACTGGTCTCCCCTGGTCTAACAATAACTCACTACTCTGACTGGTCTCCCCTGGTCTAACACTAACTCACTGCTCTGACTGGTCTCCCCTGGTCTAACACTAACTCACTACTCTGACTGGTCTCCCCTGGTCTAACACTAACTCACTACTCTGACTGGTCTCCCCTGGTCTAACACTAACTCACTACTCTGACTGGTCTCCCCTGGTCTAACATTAACTCACTACGCTGACTGGTCTCCCCTGGTCTAACACTAACTCACTACTCTGACTGGTCTCCCCTGGTCTAACACTAACTCACTACTCTGTTTGGTCTCCCCTGGTATAACACTAACTCACTACTCTGACTGGTCTCCCCTGGTCTAACACTAACTCACTGCTCTGACTGGTCTCCCCTGGTCTAACACTAACTCACTACTCTGGTTGGTCTCCCCTGGTCTAACACTAACTCACTACTCTGTTTGGTCTCCCCTGGTCATCCCTGGTCTCCCCTGGTCTAACACTAACTCACTACTCTGGCTGGTCTCCCCTGGTCTACCCTGGTTTAACACTAACTCACTACTCTGGTTGGTCTCCCCTGGTCTCCCCTGGTCTAACACTAACTGACTACTCTGGCTGGTCTCCCCCGGTCTACCACTAACTCACTACTCTGGCTGGTCTCCCCTGATCTAACACTAACTCACTACTCTGTTTGGTCTCCCCTGGTCTAACACTAACTCACTACTCTGGTTGGTCTCCCCTGGTCTCCCCTGGTCTAACACTAACTCACTACTCTGACTGGTCTTCCCTGGTCTAACACTAACTCACTATTCTGACTGGTCTCCCATGGTCTAACACTAACTCACTACTCTGACTGGTCTTCCCTGGTCTAACACTAACTCACTGCTCTGACTGGTCTCCCCTGGTCTAACACTAACTCACTACTCTGACTGATCTCCCCTGGTCTAACATTAACTCACTACTCTGACTGGTCTCCCCTGGTCTAACACTAACTCACTACTCTGACTGGTCTCCCCTGGTCTAACACTAACTCACTATTCTGACTGGTCTCCCATGGTCTAACACTAACTCACTACTCTGACTGGTCTCCCCTGGTCTAACACTAACTCACTGCTCTGACTGGTCTCCCCTGGTCTAACACTAACTCACTACTCTGGTTGGTCTCCCCTGGTCTAACACTAACTCACTACTCTGTTTGGTCTCCCCTGGTCATCCCTGGTCTCCCCTGGTCTAACACTAACTCACTACTCTGGCTGGTCTCCCCTGGTCTACCCTGGTTTAACACTAACTCACTACTCTGGTTGGTCTCCCCTGGTCTCCCCTGGTCTAACACTAACTGACTACTCTGGCTGGTCTCCCCCGGTCTACCACTAACTCACTACTCTGGCTGGTCTCCCCTGATCTAACACTAACTCACTACTCTGTTTGGTCTCCCCTGGTCTAACACTAACTCACTACTCTGGTTAGTCTCCCCTGGTCTCCCCTGGTCTAACACTAACTCACTACTCTGACTGGTCTTCCCTGGTCTAACACTAACTCACTATTCTGACTGGTCTCCCATGGTCTAACACTAACTCACTACTCTGACTGGTCTTCCCTGGTCTAACACTAACTCACTGCTCTGACTGGTCTCCCCTGGTCTAACACTAACTCACTACTCTGACTGGTCTCCCCTGGTCTAACACTAACTCACTACTCTGACTGGTCTCCCCTGGTCTAACATTAACTCACTACTCTGACTGGTCTCCCCTGGTCTAACACTAACTCACTACTCTGACTGGTCTCCCCTGGTCTAACACTAACTCACTATTCTGACTGGTCTCCCCTGGTCTAACACTAACTCACTACTCTGACTGGTCTCCCCTGGTCTCCCCTGGTCTAACACTAACTCACTACTCTGACTGGTCTCCCCTTGTCTAACACTAACTCACTACTCTGACTGGTCTCCCCTGGTCTAACACTAACTCACTACTCTGTTTGGTCTCCCCTGGTCATCCCTGGTCTCCCCTGCTCTAACACTAACTCACTACTCTGGCTGGTCTCCCCTGGTCTAACACTAACTCACTACTCTGTTTGGTCTCCCCTGGTCATCCCTGGTCTCCCCTGCTCTAACACTAACTCACTACTCTGGCTGGTCTCCCCTGGTCTACCCTGGTTTAACACTAACACACTACTCTGGTTGGTCTCCCCTGGTCTCCCCTGGTCTAACACTAACTCACTACTCTGGCTGGTCTCCCCCGGTCTACCACTAACTCACTACTCTGACTGGTCTCCCCTGGTCTAACACTAACTCACTACTCTGACTGGTCTCCCCTGGTCTAACATTAACTCACTACTCTGACTGGTCTCCCCTGGTCTAACACTAACTCACTACTCTGACTGGTCTCCCCTGGTCTAACACTAACTCACTATTCTGACTGGTCTCCCCTGGTCTAACACTAACTCACTACTCTGACTGGTCTCCCCTGGTCTCCCCTGGTCTAACACTAACTCACTACTCTGACTGGTCTCCCCTTGTCTAACACTAACTCACTACTCTGACTGGTCTCCCCTGGTCTAACACTAACTCACTACTCTGTTTGGTCTCCCCTGGTCTAACACTAACTCACTACTCTGGTTGGTCTCCCCTGGTCTAACACTAACTCACTACTCTGTTTGGTCTCCCCTGGTCATCCCTGGTCTCCCCTGCTCTAACACTAACTCACTACTCTGGCTGGTCTCCCCTGGTCTACCCTGGTTTAACACTAACACACTACTCTGGTTGGTCTCCCCTGGTCTCCCCTGGTCTAACACTAACTCACTACTCTGGCTGGTCTCCCCCGGTCTACCACTAACTCACTTCTCTGGCTGGTCTCCCCTGATCTAACACTAACTCACTACTCTGTTTGGTCTCCCCTGGTCTAACACTAACTTACTACTCTGGTTGGTTTCCCCTGGTCTCCCCTGGTCTAACACTAACTCACTATTCTGACTGGTCTCCCCTGGTCTAACACTAACTCACTACTCTGACTGGTCTCCCCTGGTCTCCCCTGGTCTAACACTAACTCACTACTCTGACTGGTCTCCCCTTGTCTAACACTAACTCACTACTCTGACTGGTCTCCCCTGGTCTAACACTAACTCACTACTCTGTTTGGTCTCCCCTGGTCTAACACTAACTCACTACTCTGGTTGGTCTCCCCTGGTCTAACACTAACTCACTACTCTGTTTGGTCTCCCCTGGTCATCCCTGGTCTCCCCTGCTCTAACACTAACTCACTACTCTGGCTGGTCTCCCCTGGTCTACCCTGGTTTAACACTAACACACTACTCTGGTTGGTCTCCCCTGGTCTCCCCTGGTCTAACACTAACTCACTACTCTGGCTGGTCTCCCCCGGTCTACCACTAACTCACTACTCTGGCTGGTCTCCCCTGATCTAACACTAACTCACTACTCTGTTTGGTCTCCCCTGGTCTAACACTAACTTACTACTCTGGTTGGTCTCCCCTGGTCTCCCCTGGTCTAACACTAACTCACTACTCTGACTGGTCTTCCCTGGTCTAACACTAACTCACTGCTCTGACTGGTCTCCCCTGGTCTAACACTAACTCACTACTCTGACTGGTCTCCCCTGGTCTAACACTAACTCACTACTCTGACTGGTCTCCCC
Organism: Salmo salar; assembly: GCF_965601325.2. Lineage (NCBI taxonomy): Eukaryota > Metazoa > Chordata > Actinopteri > Salmoniformes > Salmonidae > Salmo > Salmo salar. The sequence goes on from NC_138294.1 coordinate 17,778,539, forward strand.
TGGTCTAACACTAACTCACTATTCTGACTGGTCTTCCCTGGTCTAACACTAACTCACTGCTCTGACTGGTCTCCCCTGGTCTAACACTAACTCACTACTCTGACCGGTCTCCCCTGGTCTAACACTAACTCACTACTCTGACTGGTCTCCCCTGGTCTAACATTAACTCACTACTCTGACTGGTCTCCCCTGGTCTAACACTAACTCACTACTCTGACTGGTCTCCCCTGGTCTAACACTAACTCACTATTCTGACTGGTCTCCCCTGGTCTAACACTAACTCACTACTCTGACTGGTCTCCACTGGTCTCCCCTGGTCTAACACTAACTCACTACTCTGACTGGTCTCCCCTGGTCTAACACTAACTCACTACTCTGACTGGTCTCCCCTGGTCTAACACTAACTCACTACTCTGTTTGGTCTCCCCTGGTCTAACACTAACTCACTACTCTGGTTGGTCTCCCCTGGTCTAACACTAACTCACTACTCTGTTTGGTCTCCCCTGGTCATCCCTGGTCTCCCCTGGTCTAACACTAACTCACTACTCTGGCTGGTCTCCCCTGGTCTAACACTAACTCACTACTCTGGTTGGTCTCCCCTGGTCTAACACTAACTCACTACTCTGTTTGGTCTCCCCTGGTCATCCCTGGTCTCCCCTGGTCTAACACTAACTCACTACTCTGACTGGTCTCCCCTGGTCTAACACTAACTCACTACTCTGACTGGTCTCCCCTGGTCTAACACTAACTCACTACTCTGACTGGTCTCCCCTGGTCTAACACTAACTCACTACTCTGACTGGTCTCCCCTGGTCTAACATTAACTCACTACGCTGACTGGTCTCCCCTGGTCTAACACTAACTCACTACTCTGACTGGTCTCCCCTGGTCTAACACTAACTCACTACTCTGTTTGGTCTCCCCTGGTCTAACACTAACTCACTACTCTGACTGGTCTTCCCTGGTCTAACACTAACTCACTGCTCTGACTGGTCTCCCCTGGTCTAACACTAACTCACTACTCTGGTTGGTCTCCCCTGGTCTAACACTAACTCACTACTCTGTTTGGTCTCCCCTGGTCATCCCTGGTCTCCCCTGGTCTAACACTAACTCACTACTCTGGCAGGTCTCCCCTGGTCTACCCTGGTTTAACACTAACTCACTACTCTGGTTGGTCTCCCCTGGTCTCCCCTGGTCTAACACTAACTGACTACTCTGGCTGGTCTCCCCCGGTCTACCACTAACTCACTACTCTGGCTGGTCTCCCCTGATCTAACACTAACTCACTACTCTGTTTGGTCTCCCCTGGTCTAACACTAACTCACTACTCTGGTTGGTCTCCCCTGGTCTCCCCTGGTCTAACACTAACTCACTACTCTGACTGGTCTTCCCTGGTCTAACACTAACTCACTGCTCTGACTGGTCTCCCCTGGTCTAACACTAACTCACTACTCTGATTGGTCTCCCCTGGTCTAACACTAACTCACTACTCTGACTGGTCTCCCATGGTCTAACACTAACTCACTACTCTGACTGGTCTTCCCTGGTCTAACACTAACTCACTGCTCTGACTGGTCTCCCCTGGTCTAACACTAACTCACTACTCTGACTGGTCTCCCCTGGTCTAACACTAACTCACTACTCTGACTGGTCTCCCCTGGTCTAACATTAACTCACTACTCTGACTGGTCTCCCCTGGTCTAACACTAACTCACTACTCTGACTGGTCTCCCCTGGTCTAACACTAACTCACTATTCTGACTGGTCTCCCCTGGTCTAACACTAACTCACTACTCTGACTGGTCTCCCCTGGTCTCCCCTGGTCTAACACTAACTCACTACTCTGACTGGTCTCCCCTTGTCTAACACTAACTCACTACTCTGACTGGTCTCCCCTGGTCTAACACTAACTCACTACTCTGTTTGGTCTCCCCTGGTCTAACACTAACTCACTACTCTGGTTGGTCTCCCCTGGTCTAAATCTAACTCAATACTCTGTTTGGTCTCCCCTGGTCATCCCTGGTCTCCCCTGCTCTAACACTAACTCACTACTCTGGCTGGTCTCCCCTGGTCTACCCTGGTTTAACACTAACACACTACTCTGGTTGGTCTCCCCTGGTCTCCCCTGGTCTAACACTAACTCACTACTCTGGCTGGTCTCCCCCGGTCTACCACTAACTCACTACTCTGGCTGGTCTCCCCTGATCTAACACTAACTCACTACTCTGTTTGGTCTCCCCTGGTCTAACACTAACTTACTACTCTGGTTGGTCTCCCCTGGTCTCCCCTGGTCTAACACTAACTCACTACTCTGACTGGTCTTCCCTGGTCTAACACTAACTCACTGCTCTGACTGGTCTCCCCTGGTCTAACACTAACTCACTACTCTGACTGGTCTCCCCTGGTCTAACACTAACTCACTACTCTGACTGGTCTCCCCTGGTCTAACACTAACTCACTATTCTGACTGGTCTTCCCTGGTCTAACACTAACTCACTGCTCTGACTGGTCTCCCCTGGTCTAACACTAACTCACTACTCTGACCGGTCTCCCCTGGTCTAACACTAACTCACTACTCTGACTGGTCTCCCCTGGTCTAACATTAACTCACTACTCTGACTGGTCTCCCCTGGTCTAACACTAACTCACTACTCTGACTGGTCTCCCCTGGTCTAACACTAACTCACTATTCTGACTGGTCTCCCCTGGTCTAACACTAACTCACTACTCTGACTGGTCTCCCCTGGTCTCCCCTGGTCTAACACTAACTCACTACTCTGACTGGTCTCCCCTGGTCTAACACTAACTCACTACTCTGACTGGTCTCCCCTGGTCTAAAACTAACTCACTACTCTGTTTGGTCTCCCCTGGTCTAACACTAACTCACTACTCTGGTTGGTCTCCCCTGGTCTAACACTAACTCACTACTCTGTTTGGTCTCCCCTGGTCATCCCTGGTCTCCCCTGGTCTAACACTAACTCACTACTCTGGCTGGTCTCCCCTGGTCTACCCTGGTTTAACACTAACACACTACTCTGGTTGGTCTCCCCTGTTCTCCCCTGGTGTAACACTAACTCACTACTCTGGCTGGTCTCCCCCGGTCTAGCACTAACTCACTACTCTGGCTGGGTCTCCCCTGATCTAACACTAACTCACTACTCTGTTTGGTCTCCCCTGGTCTAACACTAACTTACTACTCTGGTTGGTCTCCCCTGGTCTCCCCTGGTCTAACACTAACTCACTACTCTGACTGGTCTTCCCTGGTCTAACACTAACTCACTGCTCTGACTGGTCTCCCCTGGTCTAACACTAACTCACTACTCTGACTGGTCTCCCCTGGTCTAACACTAACTCACTACTCTGACTGGTCTCCCCTGGTCTAACACTAACTCACTATTCTGACCGGTCTTCCCTGGTCTAACACTAACTCACTGCTCTGACTGGTCTCCCCTGGTCTAACACTAACTCACTACTCTGACCGGTCTCCCCTGGTCTAACACTAACTCACTACTCTGACTGGTCTCCCCTGGTCTAACATTAACTCACTACTCTGACTGGTCTCCCCTGGTCTAACACTAACTCACTACTCTGACTGGTCTCCCCTGGTCTAACACTAACTCACTGCTCTGACTGGTCTCCCCTGGTCTAACACTAACTCACTACTCTGACTGGTCTCCCCTGGTCTAACACTAACTCACTACTCTGACTGGTCTCCCCTGGTCTAACACTAACTCACTACTCTGACTGGTCTCCCCTGGTCTAACATTAACTCACTACGCTGACTGGTCTCCCCTGGTCTAACACTAACTCACTACTCTGACTGGTCTCCCCTGGTCTAACACTAACTCACTACTCTGTTTGGTCTCCCCTGGTCTAACACTAACTCACTACTCTGACTGGTCTTCCCTGGTCTAACACTAACTCACTGCTCTGACTGGTCTCCCCTGGTCTAACACTAACTCACTACTCTGGTTGGTCTCCCCTGGTCTAACACTAACTCACTACTCTGTTTGGTCTCCCCTGGTCATCCCTGGTCTCCCCTGGTCTAACACTAACTCACTACTCTGGCTGGTCTCCCCTGGTCTACCCTGGTTTAACACTAACTCACTACTCTGGTTGGTCTCCCCTGGTCTCCCCTGGTCTAACACTAACTGACTACTCTGGCTGGTCTCCCCCGGTCTACCACTAACTCACTACTCTGGCTGGTCTCCCCTGATCTAACACTAACTCACTACTCTGTTTGGTCTCCCCTGGTCTAACACTAACTCACTACTCTGGTTGGTCTCCCCTGGTCTCCCCTGGTCTAACACTAACTCACTACTCTGACTGGTCTTCCCTGGTCTAACACTAACTCACTGCTCTGACTGGTCTCCCCTGGTCTAACACTAACTCACTACTCTGACTGGTCTCCCCTGGTCTAACACTAACTCACTACTCTGACTGGTCTCCCCTGGTCTAACACTAACTCACTATTCTGACTGGTCTTCCCTGGTCTAACACTAACTCACTGCTCTGACTGGTCTCCCCTGGTCTAACACTAACTCACTACTCTGACCGGTCTCCCCTGGTCTAACACTAACTCACTACTCTGACTGGTCTCCCCTGGTCTAACATTAACTCACTACTCTGACTGGTCTCCCCTGGTCTAACACTAACTCACTACTCTGACTGGTCTCCCCTGGTCTAACACTAACTCACTATTCTGACTGGTCTCCCCTGGTCTAACACTAACTCACTACTCTGACTGGTCTCCCCTGGTCTCCCCTGGTCTAACACTAACTCACTACTCTGACTGGTCTCCCCTGGTCTAACACTAACTCACTACTCTGACTGGTCTCCCCTGGTCTAAAACTAACTCACTACTCTGTTTGGTCTCCCCTGGTCTAACACTAACTCACTACTCTGGTTGGTCTCCCCTGGTCTAACACTAACTCACTACTCTGTTTGGTCTCCCCTGGTCATCCCTGGTCTCCCCTGGTCTAACACTAACTCACTACTCTGGCTGGTCTCCCCTGGTCTACCCTGGTTTAACACTAACACACTACTCTGGTTGGTCTCCCCTGTTCTCCCCTGGTGTAACACTAACTCACTACTCTGGCTGGTCTCCCCCGGTCTAGCACTAACTCACTACTCTGGCTGGGTCTCCCCTGATCTAACACTAACTCACTACTCTGTTTGGTCTCCCCTGGTCTAACACTAACTTACTACTCTGGTTGGTCTCCCCTGGTCTCCCCTGGTCTAACACTAACTCACTACTCTGACTGGTCTTCCCTGGTCTAACACTAACTCACTGCTCTGACTGGTCTCCCCTGGTCTAACACTAACTCACTACTCTGACTGGTCTCCCCTGGTCTAACACTAACTCACTACTCTGACTGGTCTCCCCTGGTCTAACACTAACTCACTATTCTGACTGGTCTTCCCTGGTCTAACACTAACTCACTGCTCTGACTGGTCTCCCCTGGTCTAACACTAACTCACTACTCTGACCGGTCTCCCCTGGTCTAACACTAACTCACTACTCTGACTGGTCTCCCCTGGTCTAACATTAACTCACTACTCTGACTGGTCTCCCCTGGTCTAACACTAACTCACTACTCTGACTGGTCTCCCCTGGTCTAACACTAACTCACTGCTCTGACTGGTCTCCCCTGGTCTAACACTAACTCACTACTCTGACTGGTCTCCCCTGGTCTAACACTAACTCACTACTCTGACTGGTCTCCCCTGGTCTAACATTAACTCACTACTCTGACTGGTCTCCCCTGGTCTAACACTAACTCACTACTCTGACTGGTCTCCCCTGGTCTAACACTAACTCACTACTCTGTTTGGTCTCCCCTGGTCTAACATTAACTCACTGCTCTGACTGGTCTCCCCTGGTCTAACACTAACTCACTACTCTGGTTGGTCTCCCCTGGTCTAACACTAACTCACTACTCTGTTTGGTCTCCCCTGGTCATCCCTGGTCTCCCCTGGTCTAACACTAACTCACTACTCTGGCTGGTCTCCCCTGGTCTACCCTGGTTTAACACTAACTCACTACTCTGGTTGGTCTCCCCTGGTCTCCCCTGGTCTAACACTAACTGACTACTCTGGCTGGTCTCCCCCGGTCTACCACTAACTCACTACTCTGGCTGGTCTCCCCTGATCTAACACTAACTCACTACTCTGTTTGGTCTCCCCTGGTCTAACACTAACTCACTACTCTGGTTGGTCTCCCCTGGTCTCCCCTGGTCTAACACTAACTCACTACTCTGACTGGTCTTCCCTGGTCTAACACTAACTCACTGCTCTGACTGGTCTCCCCTGGTCTAACACTAACTCACTACTCTGACTGGTCTCCCCTGGTCTAACACTAACTCACTACTCTGACTGGTCTCCCCTGGTCTAACACTAACTCACTATTCTGACTGGTCTTCCCTGGTCTAACACTAACTCACTGCTCTGACTGGTCTCCCCTGGTCTAACACTAACTCACTACTCTGACCGGTCTCCCCTGGTCTAACACTAACTCACTACTCTGACTGGTCTCCCCTGGTCTAACATTAACTCACTACTCTGACTGGTCTCCCCTGGTCTAACACTAACTCACTACTCTGACTGGTCTCCCCTGGTCTAACACTAACTCACTATTCTGACTGGTCTCCCCTGGTCTAACACTAACTCACTACTCTGACTGGTCTCCCCTGGTCTCCCCTGGTCTAACACTAACTCACTACTCTGACTGGTCTCCCCTGGTCTAACACTAACTCACTACTCTGACTGGTCTCCCCTGGTCTAACACTAACTCACTACTCTGTTTGGTCTCCCCTGGTCTAACACTAACTCACTACTCTGGTTGGTCTCCCCTGGTCTAACACTAACTCACTACTCTGTTTGGTCTCCCCTGGTCATCCCTGGTCTCCCCTGGTCTAACACTAACTCACTACTCTGGCTGGTCTCCCCTGGTCTACCCTGGTTTAACACTAACACACTACTCTGGTTGGTCTCCCCTGTTCTCCCCTGGTGTAACACTAACTCACTACTCTGGCTGGTCTCCCCCGGTCTAGCACTAACTCACTACTCTGGCTGGGTCTCCCCTGATCTAACACTAACTCACTACTCTGTTTGGTCTCCCCTGGTCTAACACTAACTTACTACTCTGGTTGGTCTCCCCTGGTCTCCCCTGGTCTAACACTAACTCACTACTCTGACTGGTCTTCCCTGGTCTAACACTAACTCACTGCTCTGACTGGTCTCCCCTGGTGTAACACTAACTCACTACTCTGACTGGTCTCCCCTGGTCTAACACTAACTCACTACTCTGACTGGTCTCCCCTGGTCTAACACTAACTCACTATTCTGACTGGTCTTCCCTGGTCTAACACTAACTCACTGCTCTGACTGGTCTCCCCTGGTCTAACACTAACTCACTACTCTGACCGGTCTCCCCTGGTCTAACACTAACTCACTACTCTGACTGGTCTCCCCTGGTCTAACATTAACTCACTACTCTGACTGGTCTCCCCTGGTCTAACACTAACTCACTACTCTGACTGGTCTCCCATGGTCTAACACTAACTCACTGCTCTGACTGGTCTCCCCTGGTCTAACACTAACTCACTACTCTGACTGGTCTCCCCTGGTCTAACACTAACTCACTGCTCTGACTGGTCTCCCCTGGTCTAACACTAACTCACTACTCTGACTGGTCTCCCCTGGTCTAACACTAACTCACTACTCTGACTGGTCTCCCCTGGTCTAACACTAACTCACTACTCTGACTGGTCTCCCCTGGTCTAACATTAACTCACTACGCTGACTGGTCTCCCCTGGTCTAACACTAACTCACTACTCTGACTGGTCTCCCCTGGTCTAACACTAACTCACTACTCTGTTTGGTCTCCCCTGGTCTAACACTAACTCACTACTCTGACTGGTCTTCCCTGGTCTAACACTAACTCACTGCTCTGACTGGTCTCCCCTGGTCTAACACTAACTCACTACTCTGGTTGGTCTCCCCTGGTCTAACACTAACTCACTACTCTGTTTGGTCTCCCCTGGTCATCCCTGGTCTCCCCTGGTCTAACACTAACTCACTACTCTGGCTGGTCTCCCCTGGTCTACCCTGGTTTAACACTAACTCACTACTCTGGTTGGTCTCCCCTGGTCTCCCCTGGTCTAACACTAACTGACTACTCTGGCTGGTCTCCCCCGGTCTACCACTAACTCACTACTCTGGCTGGTCTCCCCTGATCTAACACTAACTCACTACTCTGTTTGGTCTCCCCTGGTCTAACACTAACTCACTACTCTGGTTGGTCTCCCCTGGTCTCCCCTGGTCTAACACTAACTCACTACTCTGACTGGTCTTCCCTGGTCTAACACTAACTCACTGCTCTGACTGGTCTCCCCTGGTCTAACACTAACTCACTACTCTGACTGGTCTCCCCTGGTCTAACACTAACTCACTACTCTGACTGGTCTCCCCTGGTCTAACACTAACTCACTATTCTGACTGGTCTTCCCTGGTCTAACACTAACTCACTGCTCTGACTGGTCTCCCCTGGTCTAACACTAACTCACTACTCTGACCGGTCTCCCCTGGTCTAACACTAACTCACTACTCTGACTGGTCTCCCCTGGTCTAACATTAACTCACTACTCTGACTGGTCTCCCCTGGTCTAACACTAACTCACTACTCTGACTGGTCTCCCCTGGTCTAACACTAACTCACTATTCTGACTGGTCTCCCCTGGTCTAACACTAACTCACTACTCTGACTGGTCTCCCCTGGTCTCCCCTGGTCTAACACTAACTCACTACTCTGACTGGTCTCCCCTGGTCTAACACTAACTCACTACTCTGACTGGTCTCCCCTGGTCTAACACTAACTCACTACTCTGTTTGGTCTCCCCTGGTCTAACACTAACTCACTACTCTGGTTGGTCTCCCCTGGTCTAACACTAACTCACTACTCTGTTTGGTCTCCCCTGGTCATCCCTGGTCTCCCCTGGTCTAACACTAACTCACTACTCTAGGCTGGTCTCCCCTGGTCTACCCTGGTTTAACACTAACACACTACTCTGGTTGGTCTCCCCTGTTCTCCCCTGGTGTAACACTAACTCACTACTCTGGCTGGGTCTCCCCTGATCTAACACTAACTCACTACTCTGTTTGGTCTCCCCTGGTCTAACACTAACTTACTACTCTGGTTGGTCTCCCCTGGTCTCCCCTGGTCTAACACTAACTCACTACTCTGACTGGTCTTCCCTGGTCTAACACTAACTCACTGCTCTGACTGGTCTCCCCTGGTCTAACACTAACTCACTACTCTGACTGGTCTCCCCTGGTCTAACACTAACTCACTACTCTGACTGGTCTCCCCTGGTCTAACACTAACTCACTATTCTGACTGGTCTTCCCTGGTCTAACACTAACTCACTGCTCTGACTGGTCTCCCCTGGTCTAACACTAACTCACTACTCTGACCGGTCTCCCCTGGTCTAACACTAACTCACTACTCTGACTGGTCTCCCCTGGTCTAACATTAACTCACTACTCTGACTGGTCTCCCCTGGTCTAACACTAACTCACTACTCTGACTGGTCTCCCCTGGTCTAACACTAACTCACTGCTCTGACTGGTCTCCCCTGGTCTAACACTAACTCACTACTCTGACTGGTCTCCCCTGGTCTAACACTAACTCACTACTCTGGTTGGTCTCCCCTGGTCTCCCCTGGTCTAACACTAACTGACTACTCTGGCTGGTCTCCCCCGGTCTACCACTAACTCACTACTCTGGCTGGTCTCCCCTGATCTAACACTAACTCACTACTCTGTTTGGTCTCCCCTGGTCTAACACTAACTCACTACTCTGGTTGGTCTCCCCTGGTCTCCCCTGGTCTAACACTAACTCACTACTCTGACTGGTCTTCCCTGGTCTAACACTAACTCACTGCTCTGACTGGTCTCCCCTGGTCTAACACTAACTCACTACTCTGACTGGTCTCCCCTGGTCTAACACTAACTCACTACTCTGACTGGTCTCCCCTGGTCTAACATTAACTCACTACTCTGACTGGTCTCCCCTGGTCTAACACTAACTCACTACTCTGACTGGTCTCCCCTGGTCTAACACTAACTCACTATTCTGACTGGTCTCCCCTGGTCTAACACTAACTCACTACTCTGACTGGTCTCCCCTGGTCTCCCCTGGTCTAACACTAACTCACTACTCTGACTGGTCTCCCCTTGTCTAACACTAACTCACTACTCTGACTGGTCTCCCCTGGTCTAACACTAACTCACTACTCTGGTTGGTCTCCCCTGGTCTCCCCTGGTCTAACACTAACTCACTACTCTGACTGGTCTTCCCTGGTCTAACACTAACTCACTGCTCTGACTGGTCTCCCCTGGTCTAACACTAACACACTACTCTGACTGGTCTCCCCTGGTCTAACACTAACTCACTACTCTGACTGGTCTCCCCTGGTCTAACACTAACTCACTATTCTTACTGGTCTTCCCTGGTCTAACACTAACTCACTGCTCTGACTGGTCTCCCCTGGTCTAACACTAACTCACTACTCTGACCGGTCTCCCCTGGTCTAACACTAACTCACTACTCTGACTGGTCTCCCCTGGTCTAACATTAACTCACTACTCTGACTGGTCTCCCCTGGTCTAACACTAACTCACTACTCTGACTGGTCTCCCCTGGTCTAACACTAACTCACTATTCTGACTGGTCTCCCCTGGTCTAACACTAACTCACTACTCTGACTGGTCTCCCCTGGTCTCCCCTGGTCTAACACTAACTCACTACTCTGACTGGTCTCCCCTGGTCTAACACTAACTCACTACTCTGACTGGTCTCCCCTGGTCTAACACTAACTCACTACTCTGTTTGGTCTCCCCTGGTCTAACACTAACTCACTACTCTGGTTGGTCTCCCCTGGTCTAACACTAACTCACTACTCTGTTTGGTCTCCCCTGGTCATCCCTGGTCTCCCCTGGTCTAACACTAACTCACTACTCTGGCTGGTCTCCCCTGGTCTACCCTGGTTTAACACTAACACACTACTCTGGTTGGTCTCCCCTGTTCTCCCCTGGTGTAACACTAACTCACTACTCTGGCTGGTCTCCCCCGGTCTAGCACTAACTCACTACTCTGGCTGGGTCTCCCCTGATCTAACACTAACTCACTACTCTGTTTGGTCTCCCCTGGTCTAACACTAACTTACTACTCTGGTTGGTCTCCCCTGGTCTCCCCTGGTCTAACACTAACTCACTACTCTGACTGGTCTTCCCTGGTCTAACACTAACTCACTGCTCTGACTGGTCTCTCCTGGTCTAACACTAACTCACTACTCTGACTGGTCTCCCCTGGTCTAACACTAACTCACTACTCTGACTGGTCTCCCCTGGTCTAACACTAACTCACTATTCTGACTGGTCTTCCCTGGTCTAACACTAACTCACTGCTCTGACTGGTCTCCCCTGGTCTAACACTAACTCACTACTCTGACCGGTCTCCCCTGGTCTAACACTAACTCACTACTCTGACTGGTCTCCCCTGGTCTAACATTAACTCACTACTCTGACTGGTCTCCCCTGGTCTAACACTAAATCACTACTCTGACTGGTCTCCCCTGGTCTAACACTAACTCACTGCTCTGACTGGTCTCCCCTGGTCTAACACTAACTCACTACTCTGACTGGTCTCCCCTGGTCTAACACTAACTCACTACTCTGACTGGTCTCCCCTGGTCTAACACTAACTCACTACTCTGACTGGTCTCCCCTGGTCTAACATTAACTCACTACTCTGACTGGTCTCCCCTGGTCTAACACTAACTCACTACTCTGACTGGTCTCCCCTGGTCTAACACTAACTCACTATTCTGACTGGTCTCCCCTGGTCTAACACTAACTCACTACTCTGACTGGTCTCCCCTGGTCTCCCCTGGTCTAACACTAACTCATTACTCTGACTGGTCTCCCCTGGTCTAACACTAACTCACTACTCTGACCGGTCTCCCCTGGTCTAACACTAACTCACTACTCTGACTGGTCTCCCCTGGTCTAACATTAACTCACTACTCTGACTGGTCTCCCCTGGTCTAACACTAAATCACTACTCTGACTGGTCTCCCCTGGTCTAACACTAACTCACTGCTCTGACTGGTCTCCCCTGGTCTAACACTAACTCACTACTCTGACTGGTCTCCCCTGGTCTAACACTAACTCACTACTCTGACTGGTCTCCCCTGGTCTAACACTAACTCACTACTCTGACTGGTCTCCCCTGGTCTAACATTAACTCACTACTCTGACTGGTCTCCCCTGGTCTAACACTAACTCACTACTCTGACTGGTCTCCCCTGGTCTAACACTAACTCACTATTCTGACTGGTCTCCCCTGGTCTAACACTAACTCACTACTCTGACTGGTCTCCCCTGGTCTCCCCTGGTCTAACACTAACTCATTACTCTGACTGGTCTCCCCTGGTCTAACACTAACTCACTACTCTGACTGGTCTCCCCTGGTCTAACACTAACTCACTACTCTGTTTGGTCTCCCCTGGTCTAACACTAACTCACTACTCTGGTTGGTCTCCCCTGGTCTAACACTAACTCACTACTCTGTTTGGTCTCCCCTGGTCATCCCTGGTCTCCCCTGGTCTAACACTAACTCACTACTCTGGCTGGTCTCCCCTGGTCTACCCTGGTTTAACACTAACACACTACTCTGGTTGGTCTCCCCTGTTCTCCCCTGGTGTAACACTAACTCACTACTCTGGCTGGGTCTCCCCTGATCTAACACTAACTCACTACTCTGTTTGGTCTCCCCTGGTCTAACACTAACTTACTACTCTGGTTGGTCTCCCCTGGTCTCCCCTGGTCTAACACTAACTCACTACTCTGACTGGTCTTCCCTGGTCTAACACTAACTCACTGCTCTGACTGGTCTCCCCTGGTCTAACACTAACTCACTACTCTGACTGGTCTCCCCTGGTCTAACACTAACTCACTACTCTGACTGGTCTCCCCTGGTCTAACACTAACTCACTATTCTGACTGGTCTTCCCTGGTCTAACACTAACTCACTGCTCTGACTGGTCTCCCCTGGTCTAACACTAACTCACTACTCTGACCGGTCTCCCCTGGTCTAACACTAACTCACTACTCTGACTGGTCTCCCCTGGTCTAACATTAACTCACTACTCTGACTGGTCTTCCCTGGTCTAACACTAACTCACTGCTCTGACTGGTCTCCCCTGGTCTAACACTAACTCACTACTCTGGTTGGTCTCCCCTGGTCTAACACTAACTCACTACTCTGTTTGGTCTCCCCTGGTCATCCCTGGTCTCCCTTGGTCTAACACTAACTCACTACTCTGGCTGGTCTCCCCTGGTCTACCCTGGTTTAACACTAACTCACTACTCTGGTTGGTCTCCCCTGGTCTCCCCTGGTCTAACACTAACTGACTTCTCTGGCTGGTCTCCCCCGGTCTACCACTAACTCACTACTCTGGCTGGTCTCCCCTGATCTAACACTAACTCACTACTCTGTTTGGTCTCCCCTGGTCTAACACTAACTCACTACTCTGGTTGGTCTCCCCTGGTCTCCCCTGGTCTAACACTAACTCACTACTCTGACTGGTCTTCCCTGGTCTAACACTAACTCACTGCTCTGACTGGTCTCCCCTGGTCTAACACTAACTCACTACTCTGACTGGTCTCCCCTGGTCTAACACTAACTCACTACTCTGACTGGTCTCCCCTGGTCTAACATTAACTCACTACTCTGACTGGTCTCCCCTGGTCTAACACTAACTCACTACTCTGACTGGTCTCCCCTGGTCTAACACTAACTCACTATTCTGACTGGTCTCCCCTGGTCTAACACTAACTCACTACTCTGACTGGTCTCCCCTGGTCTCCCCTGGTCTAACACTAACTCACTACTCTGACTGGTCTCCCCTTGTCTAACACTAACTCACTACTCTGACTGGTCTCCCCTGGTCTAACACTAACTCACTACTCTGGTTGGTCTCCCCTGGTCTCCCCTGGTCTAACACTAACTCACTACTCTGACTGGTCTTCCCTGGTCTAACACTAACTCACTGCTCTGACTGGTCTCCCCTGGTCTAACACTAACACACTACTCTGACTGGTCTCCCCTGGTCTAACACTAACTCACTACTCTGACTGGTCTCCCCTGGTCTAACACTAACTCACTATTCTTACTGGTCTTCCCTGGTCTAACACTAACTCACTGCTCTGACTGGTCTCCCCTGGTCTAACACTAACTCACTACTCTGACCGGTCTCCCCTGGTCTAACACTAACTCACTACTCTGACTGGTCTCCCCTGGTCTAACATTAACTCACTACTCTGACTGGTCTCCCCTGGTCTAACACTAACTCACTACTCTGACTGGTCTCCCCTGGTCTAACACTAACTCACTATTCTGACTGGTCTCCCCTGGTCTACCACTAACTCACTACTCTGACTGGTCTCCCCTGGTCTCCCCTGGTCTAACACTAACTCACTACTCTGACTGGTCTCCCCTGGTCTAACACTAACTCACTACTCTGACTGGTCTCCCCTGGTCTAACACTAACTCACTACTCTGTTTGGTCTCCCCTGGTCTAACACTAACTCACTACTCTGGTTGGTCTCCCCTGGTCTAACACTAACTCACTACTCTGTTTGGTCTCCCCTGGTCATCCCTGGTCTCCCCTGGTCTAACACTAACTCACTACTCTGGCTGGTCTCCCCTGGTCTACCCTGGTTTAACACTAACACACTACTCTGGTTGGTCTCCCCTGTTCTCCCCTGGTGTAACACTAACTCACTACTCTGGCTGGTCTCCCCCGGTCTAGCACTAACTCACTACTCTGGCTGGGTCTCCCCTGATCTAACACTAACTCACTACTCTGTTTGGTCTCCCCTGGTCTAACACTAACTTACTACTCTGGTTGGTCTCCCCTGGTCTCCCCTGGTCTAACACTAACTCACTACTCTGACTGGTCTTCCCTGGTCTAACACTAACTCACTGCTCTGACTGGTCTCTCCTGGTCTAACACTAACTCACTACTCTGACTGGTCTCCCCTGGTCTAACACTAACTCACTACTCTGACTGGTCTCCCCTGGTCTAACACTAACTCACTATTCTGACTGGTCTTCCCTGGTCTAACACTAACTCACTGCTCTGACTGGTCTCCCCTGGTCTAACACTAACTCACTACTCTGACCGGTCTCCCCTGGTCTAACACTAACTCACTACTCTGACTGGTCTCCCCTGGTCTAACATTAACTCACTACTCTGACTGGTCTCCCCTGGTCTAACACTAAATCACTACTCTGACTGGTCTCCCCTGGTCTAACACTAACTCACTGCTCTGACTGGTCTCCCCTGGTCTAACACTAACTCACTACTCTGACTGGTCTCCCCTGGTCTAACACTAACTCACTACTCTGACTGGTCTCCCCTGGTCTAACACTAACTCACTACTCTGACTGGTCTCCCCTGGTCTAACATTAACTCACTACTCTGACTGGTCTCCCCTGGTCTAACACTAACTCACTACTCTGACTGGTCTCCCCTGGTCTAACACTAACTCACTATTCTGACTGGTCTCCCCTGGTCTAACACTAACTCACTACTCTGACTGGTCTCCCCTGGTCTCCCCTGGTCTAACACTAACTCACTACTCTGACTGGTCTCCCCTGGTCTAACACTAACTCACTACTCTGACTGGTCTCCCCTGGTCTAACACTAACTCACTACTCTGTTTGGTCTCCCCTGGTCTAACACTAACTCACTACTCTGGTTGGTCTCCCCTGGTCTAACACTAACTCACTACTCTGTTTGGTCTCCCCTGGTCATCCCTGGTCTCCCCTGGTCTAACACTAACTCACTACTCTGGCTGGTCTCCCCTGGTCTACCCTGGTTTAACACTAACACACTACTCTGGTTGGTCTCCCCTGTTCTCCCCTGGTGTAACACTAACTCACTACTCTGGCTGGGTCTCACCTGATCTAACACTAACTCACTACTCTGTTTGGTCTCCCCTGGTCTAACACTAACTTACTACTCTGGTTGGTCTCCCCTGGTCTCCCCTGGTCTAACACTAACTCACTACTCTGACTGGTCTTCCCTGGTCTAACACTAACTCACTGCTCTGACTGGTCTCCCCTGGTCTAACACTAACTCACTACTCTGACTGGTCTCCCCTGGTCTAACACTAACTCACTACTCTGACTGGTCTCCCCTGGTCTAACACTAACTCACTATTCTGACTGGTCTTCCCTGGTCTAACACTAACTCACTGCTCTGACTGGTCTCCCCTGGTCTAACACTAACTCACTACTCTGACCGGTCTCCCCTGGTCTAACACTAACTCACTACTCTGACTGGTCTCCCCTGGTCTAACATTAACTCACTACTCTGACTGGTCTCCCCTGGTCTAACACTAACTCACTACTCTGACTGGTCTCCCCTGGTCTAACACTAACTCACTGCTCTGACTGGTCTCCCCTGGTCTAACACTAACTCACTACTCTGACTGGTCTCCCCTGGTCTAACACTAACTCACTACTCTGACTGGTCTCCCCTGGTCTAACACTAACTCACTACTCTGACTGGTCTCCCCTGGTCTAACATTAACTCACTACGCTGACTGGTCTCCCCTGGTCTAACACTAACTCACTACTCTGACTGGTCTCCCCTGGTCTAACACTAACTCACTACTCTGTTTGGTCTCCCCTGGTCTAACACTAACTCACTACTCTGACTGGTCTTCCCTGGTCTAACACTAACTCACTGCTCTGACTGGTCTCCCCTGGTCTAACACTAACTCACTACTCTGGTTGGTCTCCCCTGGTCTAACACTAACTCACTACTCTGTTTGGTCTCCCCTGGTCATCCCTGGTCTCCCCTGGTCTAACACTAACTCACTACTCTGGCTGGTCTCCCCTGGTCTACCCTGGTTTAACACTAACTCACTACTCTGGTTGGTCTCCCCTGGTCTCCCCTGGTCTAACACTAACTGACTACTCTGGCTGGTCTCCCCCGGTCTACCACTAACTCACTACTCTGGCTGGTCTCCCCTGATCTAACACTAACTCACTACTCTGTTTGGTCTCCCCTGGTCTAACACTAACTCACTACTCTGGTTGGTCTCCCCTGGTCTCCCCTGGTCTAACACTAACTCACTACTCTGACTGGTCTTCCCTGGTCTAACACTAACTCACTGCTCTGACTGGTCTCCCCTGGTCTAACACTAACTCACTACTCTGACTGGTCTCCCCTGGTCTAACACTAACTCACTACTCTGACTGGTCTCCCCTGGTCTAACATTAACTCACTACTCTGACTGGTCTCCCCTGGTCTAACACTAACTCACTACTCTGACTGGTCTCCCCTGGTCTAACACTAACTCACTATTCTGACTGGTCTCCCCTGGTCTAACACTAACTCACTACTCTGACTGGTCTCCCCTGGTCTCCCCTGGTCTAACACTAACTCACTACTCTGACTGGTCTCCCCTTGTCTAACACTAACTCACTACTCTGACTGGTCTCCCCTGGTCTAACACTAACTCACTACTCTGGTTGGTCTCCCCTGGTCTCCCCTGGTCTAACACTAACTCACTACTCTGACTGGTCTTCCCTGGTCTAACACTAACTCACTGCTCTGACTGGTCTCCCCTGGTCTAACACTAACACACTACTCTGACTGGTCTCCCCTGGTCTAACACTAACTCACTACTCTGACTGGTCTCCCCTGGTCTAACACTAACTCACTATTCTGACTGGTCTTCCCTGGTCTAACACTAACTCACTGCTCTGACTGGTCTCCCCTGGTCTAACACTAACTCACTACTCTGACCGGTCTCCCCTGGTCTAACACTAACTCACTACTCTGACTGGTCTCCCCTGGTCTAACATTAACTCACTACTCTGACTGGTCTCCCCTGGTCTAACACTAACTCACTACTCTGACTGGTCTCCCCTGGTCTAACACTAACTCACTATTCTGACTGGTCTCCCCTGGTCTAACACTAACTCACTACTCTGACTGGTCTCCCCTGGTCTCCCCTGGTCTAACACTAACTCACTACTCTGACTGGTCTCCCCTGGTCTAACACTAACTCACTACTCTGACTGGTCTCCCCTGGTCTAACACTAACTCACTACTCTGTTTGATCTCCCCTGGTCTAACACTAACTCACTACTCTGGTTGGTCTCCCCTGGTCTAACACTAACTCACTACTCTGTTTGGTCTCCCCTGGTCATCCCTGGTCTCCCCTGGTCTAACACTAACTCACTACTCTGGCTGGTCTCCCCTGGTCTACCCTGGTTTAACACTAACACACTACTCTGGTTGGTCTCCCCTGTTCTCCCCTGGTGTAACACTAACTCACTACTCTGGCTGGTCTCCCCCGGTCTAGCACTAACTCACTACTCTGGCTGGGTCTCCCCTGATCTAACACTAACTCACTACTCTGTTTGGTCTCCTATGGTCTAACACTAACTTACTACTCTGCTTGGTCTCCCCTGGTCTCCCCTGGTCTAACACTAACTCACTACTCTGACTGGTCTTCCCTGGTCTAACACTAACTCACTGCTCTGACTGGTCTCTCCTGGTCTAACACTAACTCACTACTCTGACTGGTCTCCCCTGGTCTAACACTAACTCACTACTCTGACTGGTCTCCCCTGGTCTAACACTAACTCACTATTCTGACTGGTCTTCCCTGGTCTAACACTAACTCACTGCTCTGACTGGTCTCCCCTGGTCTAACACTAACTCACTACTCTGACCGGTCTCCCCTGGTCTAACACTAACTCACTACTCTGACTGGTCTCCCCTGGTCTAACATTAACTCACTACTCTGACTGGTCTCCCCTGGTCTAACACTAAATCACTACTCTGACTGGTCTCCCCTGGTCTAACACTAACTCACTGCTCTGACTGGTCTCCCCTGGTCTAACACTAACTCACTACTCTGACTGGTCTCCCCTGGTCTAACACTAACTCACTACTCTGACTGGTCTCCCCTGGTCTAACACTAACTCACTACTCTGACTGGTCTCCCCTGGTCTAACACTAACTCACTACTCTGACTGGTCTCCCCTGGTCTAACACTAACTCACTACTCTGTTTGGTCTCCCCTGGTCTAACACTAACTCACTACTCTGACTGGTCTTCCCTGGTCTAACACTAACTCACTACTCTGGTTGGTCTCCCCTGGTCTAAAACTAACTCACTACTCTGTTTGGTCTCCCCTGGTCATCCCTGGTCTCCCCTGGTCTAACACTAACTCACTACTCTGGCTGGTCTCCCCTGGTCTACTGTGGTTTAACACTAACTCACTACTCTGGTTGGTCTCCCCTGGTCTCCCCTGGTCTAACACTAACTGACTACTCTGGCTGGTCTCCCCCGGTCTACCATTAACTCACTACTCTGGCTGGTCTCCCCTGATCTAACACTAACTCACTACTCTGTTTGGTCTCCCCTGGTCTAACACTAACTCACTACTCTGGTTGGTCTCCCCTGGTCTCCCCTGGTCTAACACTAACTCACTACTCTGACTGGTCTTCCCTGGTCTAACACTAACTCACTGCTCTGACTGGTCTCCCCTGGTCTAACACTAACTCACTACTCTGACTGGTCTCCCCTGGTCTAACACTAACTCACTACTCTGACTGGTCTCCCCTGGTCTAACACTAACTCACTATTCTGACTGGTCTTCCCTGGTCTAACACTAACTCACTGCTCTGACTGGTCTCCCCTGGTCTAACACTAACTCACTACTCTGACTGGTCTCCCCTGGTCTAACACTAACTCACTACTCTGACTGGTCTCCCCTGGTCTAACATTAACTCACTACTCTGACTGGTCTCCCTGGTCTAACACTAACTCACTACTCTGACTGGTCTCCCCTGGTCTAACACTAACTCACTATTCTGACTGGTCTCCCCTGGTCTAACACTAACTCACTACTCTGACTGGTCTCCCCTGGTCTCCCCTGGTCTAACACTAACTCACTACTCTGACTGGTCTCCCCTGGTCTAACACTAACTCACTACTCTGACTGGTCTCCCCTGGTCTAACACTAACTCACTACTCTGTTTGGTCTCCCCTGGTCTAACACTAACTCACTACTCTGGTTGGTCTCCCCTGGTCTAACACTAACTCACTACTCTGTTTGGTCTCCCCTGGTCATCCCTGGTCTCCCCTGGTCTAACACTAACTCACTACTCTGGCTGGTCTCCCCTGGTCTACCCTGGTTTAACACTAACACACTACTCTGGTTGGTCTCCCCTGTTCTCCCCTGGTGTAACACTAACTCACTACTCTGGCTGGTCTCCCCCGGTCTACCACTAACTCACTACTCTGGCTGGTCTCCCATGATCTAACACTAACTCACTACTCTGTTTGGTCTCCCCTGGTCTAACACTAACTCACTACTCTGGTTGGTCTCCCCTGGTCTCCCCTGGTCTAACACTAACTCACTACTCTGACTGGTCTTCCCTGGTCTAACACTAACTCACTGCTCTGACTGGTCTCCCCTGGTCTAACACTAACTCACTACTCTGACTGGTCTCCCCTGGTCTAACACTAACTCACTACTCTGGTTGGTCTCCCCTGGTCTAACACTAACTCACTACTCTGTTTGGTCTCCCTGGTCATCCCTGGTCTCCCCTGGTCTAACACTAACTCACTACTCTGGCTGGTCTCCCCTGGTCTACCCTGGTTTAACACTAACTCACTACTCTGGTTGCTCTCCCCTGGTCTCCCCTGGTCTAACACTAACTCACTACTCTGGCTGGTCTCCCTCGGTCTACCACTAACTCACTACTCTGGCTGGTCTCCCCTGATCTAACACTAACTCACTACTCTGTTTGGTCTACCCTGGTCTAACACTAACTCACTACTCTGGTTGGTCTCCCCTGGTCTCCCCTGGTCTAACACTAACTCACTGCTCTGACTGGTCTCCCCTGGTCTAACACTAACTCACTACTCTGACTGGTCTCCCCTGGTCTAACACTAACTCACTACTCTGACTGGTCTCCCCTGGTCTAACACTAACTCACTACTCTGACTGGTCTCCCCTGGTCTAACACTAACTCACTACTCTGACTGGTCTCCCCTGGTCTAACACTAACTCACTACTCTGACTGGTCTCCCCTGGTCTAACACTAACTCACTACTCTGACTGGTCTCCCCGGGTCTAACATTAACTTACTACTCTGACTGGTCTCCCCTGGTCTAACACTAACTCACTACTCTGACTGGTCTCCCCTGGTCTAACACTAACTCACTATTCTGACTGGTCTCCCCTGGTCTAACACTAACTCACTACTCTGACTGGTCTCCCCTGGTCTCCCCTGGTCTAACACTAACTCACTACTCTGCCTGGTCTCCCCTGGTCTAACATTAACTCACTACTCTGTTTGGTCTCCCCTGGTCTAACACTAACTCACTACTCTGGTTGGTCTCCCCTGGTCTAACACTAACTCACTACTCTGTTTGGTCTCCCCTGGTTATCCCTGGTCTCCCCTGGTCTAACACTAACTCACTACTCTGGCTGGTCTCCCCTGGTCTACCCTGGTTTAACACTAACACACTACTCTGGTTGGTCTCCCCTGTTCTCCCCTGGTGTAACACTAACTCACTACTCTGGCTGGTCTCCCCCGGTCTACCACTAACTCACTACTCTGGCTGGTCTCCCCTGATCTAACACTAACTCACTACTCTGTTTGGTCTCCCCTGGTCTAACACTAACTTTCTACTCTGGTTGGTCTCCACTGGTCTCCCCTGGTCTAACACTAACTCACTACTCTGACTGGTCTTCCCTGGTCTAACACTAACTCACTGCTCTGACTGGTCTCCCCTGGTCTAACACTAACTCACTACTCTGACTGGTCTCCCCTGGTCTAACACTAACTCACTACTCTGACTGGTCTCCCCTGGTCTAACACTAACTCACTATTCTGACTGGTCTTCCCTGGTCTAACACTAACTCACTACTCTGACTGGTCTTCCCTGGTCTAACACTAACTCACTGCTCTGACTGGTCTCCCCTGGTCTAACACTAACTCACTACTCTGGTTGGTCTCCCCTGGTCTAACACTAACTCACTACTCTGTTTGGTCTCCCCTGGTCATCCCTGGTCTCCCCTGGTCTAACACTAACTCACTACTCTGGCTGGTCTCCCCTGGTCTACCCTGGTTTAACACTAACTCACTACTCTGGTTGGTCTCCCCTGGTCTCCCCTGGTCTAACACTAACTGACTACTCTGGCTGGTCTCCCCCGGTCTACCACTAACTCACTACTCTGGCTGGTCTCCCCTGATCTAACACTAACTCACTACTCTGTTTGGTCTCCCCTGGTCTAACACTAACTCACTACTCTGGTTGGTCTCCCCTGGTCTCCCCTGGTCTA
This sequence comes from Salmo salar, assembly GCF_965601325.2. Lineage (NCBI taxonomy): Eukaryota > Metazoa > Chordata > Actinopteri > Salmoniformes > Salmonidae > Salmo > Salmo salar. The sequence continues at coordinate 17,800,992 of NC_138294.1, forward strand.
ACACTAACTCACTACTCTGACTGGTCTTCCCTGGTCTAACACTAACTCACTGCTCTGACTGGTCTCCCCTGGTCTAACACTAACTCACTACTCTGACTGGTCTCCCCTGGTCTAACACTAACTCACTACTCTGACTGGTCTCCCCTGGTCTAACATTAACTCACTACTCTGACTGGTCTCCCCTGGTCTAACACTAACTCACTACTCTGACTGGTCTCCCCTGGTCTAACACTAACTCACTATTCTGACTGGTCTCCCCTGGTCTAACACTAACTCACTACTCTGACTGGTCTCCCCTGGTCTCCCCTGGTCTAACACTAACTCACTACTCTGACTGGTCTCCCCTTGTCTAACACTAACTCACTACTCTGACTGGTCTCCCCTGGTCTAACACTAACTCACTACTCTGGTTGGTCTCCCCTGGTCTCCCCTGGTCTAACACTAACTCACTACTCTGACTGGTCTTCCCTGGTCTAACACTAACTCACTGCTCTGACTGGTCTCCCCTGGTCTAACACTAACACACTACTCTGACTGGTCTCCCCTGGTCTAACACTAACTCACTACTCTGACTGGTCTCCCCTGGTCTAACACTAACTCACTATTCTGACTGGTCTTCCCTGGTCTAACACTAACTCACTGCTCTGACTGGTCTCCCCTGGTCTAACACTAACTCACTACTCTGACCGGTCTCCCCTGGTCTAACACTAACTCACTACTCTGACTGGTCTCCCCTGGTCTAACATTAACTCACTACTCTGACTGGTCTCCCCTGGTCTAACACTAACTCACTACTCTGACTGGTCTCCCCTGGTCTAACACTAACTCACTATTCTGACTGGTCTCCCCTGGTCTAACACTAACTCACTACTCTGACTGGTCTCCCCTGGTCTCCCCTGGTCTAACACTAACTCACTACTCTGACTGGTCTCCCCTGGTCTAACACTAACTCACTACTCTGACTGGTCTCCCCTGGTCTAACACTAACTCACTACTCTGTTTGATCTCCCCTGGTCTAACACTAACTCACTACTCTGGTTGGTCTCCCCTGGTCTAACACTAACTCACTACTCTGTTTGGTCTCCCCTGGTCATCCCTGGTCTCCCCTGGTCTAACACTAACTCACTACTCTGGCTGGTCTCCCCTGGTCTACCCTGGTTTAACACTAACACACTACTCTGGTTGGTCTCCCCTGTTCTCCCCTGGTGTAACACTAACTCACTACTCTGGCTGGTCTCCCCCGGTCTAGCACTAACTCACTACTCTGGCTGGGTCTCCCCTGATCTAACACTAACTCACTACTCTGTTTGGTCTCCTATGGTCTAACACTAACTTACTACTCTGGTTGGTCTCCCCTGGTCTCCCCTGGTCTAACACTAACTCACTACTCTGACTGGTCTTCCCTGGTCTAACACTAACTCACTGCTCTGACTGGTCTCTCCTGGTCTAACACTAACTCAGTACTCTGACTGGTCTCCCCTGGTCTAACACTAACTCACTACTCTGACTGGTCTCCCCTGGTCTAACACTAACTCACTATTCTGACTGGTCTTCCCTGGTCTAACACTAACTCACTGCTCTGACTGGTCTCCCCTGGTCTAACACTAACTCACTACTCTGACCGGTCTCCCCTGGTCTAACACTAACTCACTACTCTGACTGGTCTCCCCTGGTCTAACATTAACTCACTACTCTGACTGGTCTCCCCTGGTCTAACACTAAATCACTACTCTGACTGGTCTCCCCTGGTCTAACACTAACTCACTGCTCTGACTGGTCTCCCCTGGTCTAACACTAACTCACTACTCTGACTGGTCTCCCCTGGTCTAACACTAACTCACTACTCTGACTGGTCTCCCCTGGTCTAACACTAACTCACTACTCTGACTGGTCTCCCCTGGTCTAACATTAACTCACTACGCTGACTGGTCTCCCCTGGTCTAACACTAACTCACTACTCTGACTGGTCTCCCCTGGTCTAACACTAACTCACTACTCTGTTTGGTCTCCCCTGGTCTAACACTAACTCACTACTCTGACTGGTCTTCCCTGGTCTAACACTAACTCACTACTCTGGTTGGTCTCCCCTGGTCTAAAACTAACTCACTACTCTGTTTGGTCTCCCCTGGTCATCCCTGGTCTCCCCTGGTCTAACACTAACTCACTACTCTGGCTGGTCTCCCCTGGTCTACTGTGGTTTAACACTAACTCACTACTCTGGTTGGTCTCCCCTGGTCTCCCCTGGTCTAACACTAACTGACTACTCTGGCTGGTCTCCCCCGGTCTACCATTAACTCACTACTCTGGCTGGTCTCCCCTGATCTAACACTAACTCACTACTCTGTTTGGTCTCCCCTGGTCTAACACTAACTCACTACTCTGGTTGGTCTCCCCTGGTCTCCCCTGGTCTAACACTAACTCACTACTCTGACTGGTCTTCCCTGGTCTAACACTAACTCACTGCTCTGACTGGTCTCCCCTGGTCTAACACTAACTCACTACTCTGACTGGTCTCCCCTGGTCTAACACTAACTCACTACTCTGACTGGTCTCCCCTGGTCTAACACTAACTCACTATTCTGACTGGTCTTCCCTGGTCTAACACTAACTCACTGCTCTGACTGGTCTCCCCTGGTCTAACACTAACTCACTACTCTGACTGGTCTCCCCTGGTCTAACACTAACTCACTACTCTGACTGGTCTCCCCTGGTCTAACATTAACTCACTACTCTGACTGGTCTCCCTGGTCTAACACTAACTCACTACTCTGACTGGTCTCCCCTGGTCTAACACTAACTCACTATTCTGACTGGTCTCCCCTGGTCTAACACTAACTCACTACTCTGACTGGTCTCCCCTGGTCTCCCCTGGTCTAACACTAACTCACTACTCTGACTGGTCTCCCCTGGTCTAACACTAACCTGGTCTCCCCTGGTCTAACACTAACTCACTACTCTGACTGGTCTCCCCTGGTCTAACACTAACTCACTACTCTGACTGGTCTCCCCTGGTCTAACATTAACTCACTACTCTGACTGGTCTCCCCTGGTCTAACACTAACTCACTACTCTGGTTGGTCTCCCCTGGTCTAACACTAACTCACTACTCTGTTTGGTCTCCCTGGTCATCCCTGGTCTCCCCTGGTCTAACACTAACTCACTACTCTGGCTGGTCTCCCCTGGTCTACCCTGGTTTAACACTAACTCACTACTCTGGTTGCTCTCCCCTGGTCTCCCCTGGTCTAACACTAACTCACTACTCTGGCTGGTCTCCCTCGGTCTACCACTAACTCACTACTCTGGCTGGTCTCCCCTGATCTAACACTAACTCACTACTCTGTTTGGTCTACCCTGGTCTAACACTAACTCACTACTCTGGTTGGTCTCCCCTGGTCTCCCCTGGTCTAACACTAACTCACTGCTCTGACTGGTCTCCCCTGGTCTAACACTAACTCACTGCTCTGACTGGTCTCCCCTGGTCTAACACTAACTCACTACTCTGACTGGTCTCCCCTGGTCTAACACTAACTCACTACTCTGACTGGTCTCCCCTGGTCTAACACTAACTCACTACTCTGACTGGTCTCCCCTGGTCTAACACTAACTCACTACTCTGACTGGTCTCCCCTGGTCTAACACTAACTCACTACTCTGACTGGTCTCCCCGGGTCTAACATTAACTTACTACTCTGACTGGTCTCCCCTGGTCTAACACTAACCCCCTGGTCTAACACTAACTCACTACTCTGGTTGGTCTCCCCTGGTCTAACACTAACTCACTACTCTGTTTGGTCTCCCCTGGTCATCCCTGGTCTCCCCTGGTCTAACACTAACTCACTACTCTGGCTGGTCTCCCCTGGTCTACCCTGGTTTAACACTAACTCACTACTCTGGTTGCTCTCCCCTGGTCTCCCCTGGTCTAACACTAACTCACTACTCTGGCTGGTCTCCCTCGGTCTACCACTAACTCACTACTCTGGCTGGTCTCCCCTGATCTAACACTAACTCACTACTCTGTTTGGTCTACCCTGGTCTAACACTAACTTTCTACTCTGGTTGGTCTCCACTGGTCTCCCCTGGTCTAACACTAACTCACTACTCTGACTGGTCTTCCCTGGTCTAACACTAACTCACTGCTCTGACTGGTCTCCCCTGGTCTAACACTAACTCACTACTCTGACTGGTCTCCCCTGGTCTAACACTAACTCACTACTCTGACTGGTCTCCCCTGGTCTAACACTAACTCACTATTCTGACTGGTCTTCCCTGGTCTAACACTAACTCACTACTCTGACTGGTCTTCCCTGGTCTAACACTAACTCACTGCTCTGACTGGTCTCCCCTGGTCTAACACTAACTCACTACTCTGGTTGGTCTCCCCTGGTCTAACACTAACTCACTACTCTGTTTGGTCTCCCCTGGTCATCCCTGGTCTCCCCTGGTCTAACACTAACTCACTACTCTGGCTGGTCTCCCCTGGTCTACCCTGGTTTAACACTAACTCACTACTCTGGTTGGTCTCCCCTGGTCTCCCCTGGTCTAACACTAACTGACTACTCTGGCTGGTCTCCCCCGGTCTACCACTAACTCACTACTCTGGCTGGTCTCCCCTGATCTAACACTAACTCACTACTCTGTTTGGTCTCCCCTGGTCTAACACTAACTCACTACTCTGGTTGGTCTCCCCTGGTCTCCCCTGGTCTAACACTAACTCACTACTCTGACTGGTCTTCCCTGGTCTAACACTAACTCACTGCTCTGACTGGTCTCCCCTGGTCTAACACTAACTCACTACTCTGACTGGTCTCCCCTGGTCTAACACTAACTCACTACTCTGACTGGTCTCCCCTGGTCTAACATAACTCACTACTCTGCTGGTCTCCCCGGTCTAACACTAACTCACTACTCTGACTGGTCTCCCCTGGTCTAACACTAACTCACTACTCTGACTGGTCTCCCCTGGTCTAACACTAACTCACTACTCTGGCTGGTCTCCCCTGGTCTCCCCTGGTCTAACACTAACTCACTACTCTGACTGGTCTCCCCTGTCTAACACTAACTCACTACTCTGACTGGTCTCCCCTGGTCTAACACTAACTCACTACTCTGGTTGGTCTCCCCTGGTCTCCCCTGGTCTAACACTAACTCACTACTCTGACTGGTCTTCCCTGGTCTAACACTAACTCACTGCTCTGACTGGTCTCCCCTGGTCTAACACTAACTCACTACTCTGACTGGTCTCCCCTGGTCTAACACTAACTCACTACTCTGACTGGTCTCCCCTGGTCTAACACTAACTCACTATTCTGACTGGTCTTCCCTGGTCTAACACTAACTCACTGCTCTGACTGGTCTCCCCTGGTCTAACACTAACTCACTACTCTGACTGGTCTCCCCTGGTCTAACACTAACTCACTACTCTGACTGGTCTCCCCTGGTCTAACATTAACTCACTACTCTGACTGGTCTCCCCTGGTCTAACACTAACTCACTACTCTGACTGGTCTCCCCTGGTCTAACACTAACTCACTACTCTGACTGGTCTCCCCTGGTCTAACACTAACTCACTACTCTGACTGGTCTCCCCTGGTCTCCCCTGGTCTAACACTAACTCACTACTCTGACTGGTCTCCCCTGGTCTAACACTAACTCACTACTCTGACTGGTCTCCCCTGGTCTAACACTAACTCACTACTCTGTTTGGTCTCCCCTGGTCTAACACTAACTCACTACTCTGGTTGGTCTCCCCTGGTCTAACACTAACTCACTACTCTGTTTGGTCTCCCCTGGTCATCCCTGGTCTCCCCTGGTCTAACACTAACTCACTACTCTGGCTGGTCTCCCCTGGTCTACCCTGGTTTAACACTAACACACTACTCTGGTTGGTCTCCCCTGTTCTCCCCTGGTGTAACACTAACTCACTACTCTGGCTGGGTCTCCCCTGATCTAACACTAACTCACTACTCTGTTTGGTCTCCCCTGGTCTAACACTAACTTACTACTCTGGTTGGTCTCCCCTGGTCTCCCCTGGTCTAACACTAACTCACTACTCTGACTGGTCTTCCCTGGTCTAACACTAACTCACTGCTCTGACTGGTCTCCCCTGGTCTAACACTAACTCACTACTCTGACTGGTCTCCCCTGGTCTAACACTAACTCACTACTCTGACTGGTCTCCCCTGGTCTAACACTAACTCACTATTCTGACTGGTCTTCCCTGGTCTAACACTAACTCACTGCTCTGACTGGTCTCCCCTGGTCTAACACTAACTCACTACTCTGACCGGTCTCCCCTGGTCTAACACTAACTCACTACTCTGACTGGTCTCCCCTGGTCTAACATTAACTCACTACTCTGACTGGTCTCCCCTGGTCTAACACTAACTCACTACTCTGACTGGTCTCCCCTGGTCTAACACTAACTCACTGCTCTGACTGGTCTCCCCTGGTCTAACACTAACTCACTACTCTGACTGGTCTCCCCTGGTCTAACACTAACTCACTACTCTGACTGGTCTCCCCTGGTCTAACACTAACTCACTACTCTGACTGGTCTCCCCTGGTCTAACATTAACTCACTACGCTGACTGGTCTCCCCTGGTCTAACACTAACTCACTACTCTGACTGGTCTCCCCTGGTCTAACACTAACTCACTACTCTGTTTGGTCTCCCCTGGTCTAACACTAACTCACTACTCTGACTGGTCTTCCCTGGTCTAACACTAACTCACTGCTCTGACTGGTCTCCCCTGGTCTAACACTAACTCACTACTCTGGTTGGTCTCCCCTGGTCTAACACTAACTCACTACTCTGTTTGGTCTCCCCTGGTCATCCCTGGTCTCCCTTGGTCTAACACTAACTCACTACTCTGGCTGGTCTCCCCTGGTCTACCCTGGTTTAACACTAACTCACTACTCTGGTTGGTCTCCCCTGGTCTCCCCTGGTCTAACACTAACTGACTACTCTGGCTGGTCTCCCCCGGTCTACCACTAACTCACTACTCTGGCTGGTCTCCCCTGATCTAACACTAACTCACTACTCTGTTTGGTCTCCCCTGGTCTAACACTAACTCACTACTCTGGTTGGTCTCCCCTGGTCTCCCCTGGTCTAACACTAACTCACTACTCTGACTGGTCTTCCCTGGTCTAACACTAACTCACTGCTCTGACTGGTCTCCCCTGGTCTAACACTAACTCACTACTCTGACTGGTCTCCCCTGGTCTAACACTAACTCACTACTCTGACTGGTCTCCCCTGGTCTAACATTAACTCACTACTCTGACTGGTCTCCCCTGGTCTAACACTAACTCACTACTCTGACTGGTCTCCCCTGGTCTAACACTAACTCACTACTCTGACTGGTCTCCCCTGGTCTAACACTAACTCACTACTCTGACTGGTCTCCCCTGGTCTAACACTAACTCACTACTCTGACTGGTCTCCCCTGGTCTAACACTAACTCACTACTCTGACTGGTCTCCCCTGGTCTAACACTAACTCACTACTCTGGTTGGTCTCCCCTGGTCTCCCCTGGTCTAACACTAACTCACTACTCTGACTGGTCTCCCCTGGTCTAACACTAACTCACTATTCTGACTGGTCTCCCCTGGTCTAACACTAACTCACTACTCTGACTGGTCTCCCCTGGTCTCCCCTGGTCTAACACTAACTCACTACTCTGACTGGTCTCCCCTTGTCTAACACTAACTCACTACTCTGACTGGTCTCCCCTTGTCTAACACTAACTCACTACTCTGGTTGGTCTCCCCTGGTCTCCCCTGGTCTAACACTAACTCACTACTCTGACTGGTCTTCCCTGGTCTAACACTAACTCACTGCTCTGACTGGTCTCCCCTGGTCTAACACTAACACACTACTCTGACTGGTCTCCCCTGGTCTAACACTAACTCACTACTCTGACTGGTCTCCCCTGGTCTAACACTAACTCACTATTCTTACTGGTCTTCCCTGGTCTAACACTAACTCACTGCTCTGACTGGTCTCCCCTGGTCTAACACTAACTCACTACTCTGACCGGTCTCCCCTGGTCTAACACTAACTCACTACTCTGACTGGTCTCCCCTGGTCTAACATTAACTCACTACTCTGACTGGTCTCCCCTGGTCTAACACTAACTCACTACTCTGACTGGTCTCCCCTGGTCTAACACTAACTCACTATTCTGACTGGTCTCCCCTGGTCTAACACTAACTCACTACTCTGACTGGTCTCCCCTGGTCTCCCCTGGTCTAACACTAACTCACTACTCTGGTTGGTCTCCCCTGGTCTAACACTAACTCACTACTCTGTTTGGTCTCCCCTGGTCATCCCTGGTCTCCCCTGGTCTAACACTAACTCACTACTCTGGCTGGTCTCCCCTGGTCTACCCTGGTTTAACACTAACACACTACTCTGGTTGGTCTCCCCTGTTCTCCCCTGGTGTAACACTAACTCACTACTCTGGCTGGTCTCCCCCGGTCTAGCACTAACTCACTACTCTGGCTGGGTCTCCCCTGATCTAACACTAACTCACTACTCTGTTTGGTCTCCCCTGGTCTAACACTAACTTACTACTCTGGTTGGTCTCCCCTGGTCTCCCCTGGTCTAACACTAACTCACTACTCTGACTGGTCTTCCCTGGTCTAACACTAACTCACTGCTCTGACTGCTCTCTCCTGGTCTAACACTAACTCACTACTCTGACTGGTCTCCCCTGGTCTAACACTAACTCACTACTCTGACTGGTCTCCCCTGGTCTAACACTAACTCACTATTCTGACTGGTCTTCCCTGGTCTAACACTAACTCACTGCTCTGACTGGTCTCCCCTGGTCTAACACTAACTCACTACTCTGACCGGTCTCCCCTGGTCTAACACTAACTCACTACTCTGACTGGTCTCCCCTGGTCTAACATTAACTCACTACTCTGACTGGTCTCCCCTGGTCTAACACTAAATCACTACTCTGACTGGTCTCCCCTGGTCTAACACTAACTCACTGCTCTGACTGGTCTCCCCTGGTTTAACACTAACTCACTACTCTGACTGGTCTCCCCTGGTCTAACACTAACTCACTACTCTGACTGGTCTCCCCTGGTCTAACACTAACTCACTACTCTGACTGGTCTCCCCTGGTCTAACATTAACTCACTACTCTGACTGGTCTCCCCTGGTCTATCACTACTCTGACTGGTCTCCCCTGGTCTAACACTAACTCACTACTCTGGTTGGTCTCCCCTGGTCTAACACTAACTCACTACTCTGTTTGGTCTCCCTGGTCATCCCTGGTCTCCCCTGGTCTAACACTAACTCACTACTCTGGCTGGTCTCCCCTGGTCTACCCTGGTTTAACACTAACTCACTACTCTGGTTGCTCTCCCCTGGTCTCCCCTGGTCTAACACTAACTCACTACTCTGGCTGGTCTCCCTCGGTCTACCACTAACTCACTACTCTGGCTGGTCTCCCCTGATCTAACACTAACTCACTACTCTGTTTGGTCTACCCTGGTCTAACACTAACTCACTACTCTGGTTGGTCTCCCCTGGTCTCCCCTGGTCTAACACTAACTCACTGCTCTGACTGGTCTCCCCTGGTCTAACACTAACTCACTGCTCTGACTGGTCTCCCCTGGTCTAACACTAACTCACTACTCTGACTGGTCTCCCCTGGTCTAACACTAACTCACTACTCTGACTGGTCTCCCCTGGTCTAACACTAACTCACTACTCTGACTGGTCTCCCCTGGTCTAACACTAACTCACTACTCTGACTGGTCTCCCCTGGTCTAACACTAACTCACTACTCTGACTGGTCTCCCCGGGTCTAACATTAACTCACTACTCTGACTGGTCTCCCCTGGTCTAACACTAACTCACTACTCTGACTGGTCTCCCCTGGTCTAACACTAACTCACTGCTCTGACTGGTCTCCCCTGGTCTAACACTAACTCACTACTCTGACTGGTCTCCCCTGGTCTAACACTAACTCACTGCTCTGACTGGTCTCCCCTGGTCTAACACTAACTCACTACTCTGACTGGTCTCCCCTGGTCTAACACTAACTCACTACTCTGACTGGTCTCCCCTGGTCTAACACTAACTCACTACTCTGACTGGTCTCCCCTGGTCTAACATTAACTCACTACGCTGACTGGTCTCCCCTGGTCTAACACTAACTCACTACTCTGACTGGTCTCCCCTGGTCTAACACTAACTCACTACTCTGTTTGGTCTCCCCTGGTCTAACACTAACTCACTACTCTGGTTGGTCTCCCCTGGTCTAACACTAACTCACTACTCTGTTTGGTCTCCCTGGTCATCCCTGGTCTCCCCTGGTCTAACACTAACTCACTACCTGGCTGGCCCCTGGTCTACCCTGGTTTAACACTAACTCACTACTCTGGTTGCTCTCCCCTGGTCTCCCCTGGTCTAACACTAACTCACTACTCTGGCTGGTCTCCCTCGGTCTACCACTAACTCACTACTCTGGCTGGTCTCCCCTGATCTAACACTAACTCACTACTCTGTTTGGTCTACCCTGGTCTAACACTAACTCACTACTCTGGTTGGTCTCCCCTGGTCTCCCCTGGTCTAACACTAACTCACTGCTCTGACTGGTCTCCCCTGGTCTAACACTAACTCACTACTCTGACTGGTCTCCCCTGGTCTAACACTAACTCACTACTCTGACTGGTCTCCCCTGGTCTAACACTAACTCACTACTCTGACTGGTCTCCCCTGGTCTAACACTAACTCACTACTCTGACTGGTCTCCCCTGGTCTAACACTAACTCACTACTCTGACTGGTCTCCCCTGGTCTAACACTAACTCACTACTCTGACTGGTCTCCCCGGGTCTAACATTAACTCACTACTCTGACTGGTCTCCCCTGGTCTAACACTAACTCACTACTCTGACTGGTCTCCCCTGGTCTAACACTAACTCACTATTCTGACTGGTCTCCCCTGGTCTAACACTAACTCACTACTCTGACTGGTCTCCCCTGGTCTCCCCTGGTCTAACACTAACTCACTACTCTGCCTGGTCTCCCCTGGTCTAACACTAACTCACTACTCTGTTTGGTCTCCCCTGGTCTAACACTAACTCACTACTCTGGTTGGTCTCCCCTGGTCTAACACTAACTCACTACTCTGTTTGGTCTCCCCTGGTCATCCCTGGTCTCCCCTGGTCTAACACTAACTCACTACTCTGGCTGGTCTCCCCTGGTCTACCCTGGTTTAACACTAACTCACTACTCTGGTTGGTCTCCCCTGGTCTAACACTAACTCACTACTCTGGCTTGTCTCACCCGGTCTACCACTAACTCACTACTCTGGCTGGTCTCACCTGGTCTCCCCTGGTCTAACACTAACTCACTACTCTGTTTGATCTCCCCTGGTCACCCCTGGTCTCCCCTGGTCTAACACTAACTCACTACTCTGTTTGATCTCCCCTGGTCTCCCCTGATCTAACACTAACTCACTACTCTGTTTGGTCTCCCCTGGTCTAACACTAACTCACTACTCTGGTTGGTCTCCCCTGGTCTCCCCTGGTCTAACACTAACTCACTACTCTGTTTGATCTCCCCTGATCTAACACTAACTCACTACTCTGTTTGGTCTCCCCTGGTCTACTCACTACTCTGGTTGGTGTCCCCTGGTCTTCCCTGGTCTAACACTAACTCACTGCTCTGACTGGTCTCCCCTGGTCTAACACTAACTCACTACTCTGACTGGTCTCCCCTGGTCTAACACTAACTCACTACTCTGACTGGTCTCCCCTGGTCTAACACTAACTCACTACTCTGACTGGTCTCCCCTGGTCTAACACTAACTCACTACTCTGACTGGTCTCCCCTGGTCTAACACTAACTCACTACTCTGACTGGTCTTCCCTGGTTTTACACTAATTCACTTTTCTGACTGATCTACCCTGGTCTAACACTAACTCACTACTCTCGCTGGTCTCCCCTGGTCTAACACTAACTCACTACTCTGGTTGGTCTCCCCTGGTCTAACACTAACTCACTACTCTGGTTGGTCTCCCCTGGTCTAACACTAACTCACTATTCTGACTGCTCTCCCCTGGTCTAACACTAACTCACTATTCTGACAGGTCTCCCCTGGTCTCCTCTGGTCTAACACTAACTCACTTCTCAGGCTGGTCTCCCCTGGTCTACCACTAACTTACTACTCTGGCTGGTCTCCCCTGGTCTAACACTAACTCACAACTCTGGCTGGTCTCCCCTGGTCTAACAATAACTCACTACTCTGGTTGGTCTCCCCTGGTCTAACACTAACTCACTACTCTGGCTGGTCTCCCCTGGTCTCCCCTGGTCTAACACTAACTCACTACTCTGTTTGGTCTCCCCTGGTCACCCCTGGTCTCCCGTGGTCTAACACTAACTCACTACTCTGGCTGGTCTCCCCTGGTCTCCCCTGGTCTAACACTAACTCACTACTCTGTTTGGTCTCCCCTGGTCTAACACTAACTCACTACTCTGGTTGGTCTCCAATGGTCTAACACTAACTCACTACTCTGTTTGGTCTCCCCTGGTCATCCCTGGTCTCCCCTGGTCTAACACTAACTCACTACTCTGGCTGGTCTCCCCTGGTCTACCCTGGTTTAACACTAACTCACTACTCTGGTTGGTCTCCCCTGGTCTCACCTGGTCTAACACTAACTCACTACTCTGGCTGGTCTCCCCCGGTCTACCACTAACTCACTACTCTGGCTGGTCTCCCCTGGTCTCCCCTGGTCTAACACTAACTCACTACTCTGTTTGATATCCCCTGGTCACCCCTGGTCTCCCCTGGTCTAACACTAACTCACTACTCTGTTTGATCTCCCCTGGTCTCCCCTGATCTAACACTAACTCACTACTCTGTTTGGTCTCCCCTGGTCTAACACTAACTCACTACTCTGTTTGGTCTCCCCTGGTCATCCCTGGTCACCCTTGGTCTAACACTAACTCACTACTCTGGCTGGTATCCCCTGGTCTACCATGGTTTAACACTAACTCACTACTCTGGTTGGTCTCCCCTGGTCTCCCCTGGTCTAACACTAACTCACTACTCTGGCTGGTCTCCCCCGGTCTTCCACTAACTCACTACTCTGGCTGGTCTCCCCTGGTCTCCCCTGGTCTAACACTAACTCACTACTCTGTTTGATCTCCCCTGGTCACCCCTGGTCTCCCCTGGTCTAACACTAACTCACTACTCTGTTTGATCTCCCCTGGTCTCCCCTGATCTAACACTAACTCACTACTCTGTTTGGTCTCCCTTGGTCTATCACTAACTCACTACTCTGGTTGGTCTCCCCTGGTCTAACACTAACTCACTACTCTGTTTGGTCTCCCCTGGTCATCCCTGGTCTCCCCTGGTCTAACACTAACTCACTACTCTGGCTGGTCTCCCCTGGTCTACCCTGGTTTAACACTAACTCACTACTCTGGTTGGTCTCCCCTGGTCTCCCCTGGTCTAACACTAACTCACTACTCTGGCTGGTCTCCCCCGGTCTACCACTAACTCACTACTCTGGCTGGTCTCCCCTGGTCTCCCCTGATCTAACACTAACTCACTACTCTGTTTGATCTCCCCTGGTCACCCCTGGTCTCCCCTGGTCTGACACTAACTCACTACTCTGTTTGATCTCCCCTGGTCTCCCCTGATCTAACACTAACTCACTACTCTGTTTGGTCTCCCCTGGTCTAACACTACCTCACTACTCTGGTTGGTCTCCCCTGGTCTCCCCTGGTCTAACACTAACTCACTACTCTGACTGGTCTTCCCTGGTCTAACACTAACTCACTGCTCTGACTGGTCTCCCCTGGTCTAACACTAACTCACTACTCTGACTGGTCTCCCCTGGTCTAACACTAACTCACTACTCTGACTGGTCTCCCCTGGTCTAACATTAACTCACTACTCTGACTGGTCTCCCCTGGTCTAACACTAACTCACTACTCTGACTGGTCTCCCCTGGTCTAACACTAACTCACTATTCTGACTGGTCTCCCCTGGTCTAACACTAACTCACTACTCTGACTGGTCTCCCCTGGTCTAACACTAACTCACTATTCTGACTGGTCTCCCCTGGTCTAACACTAACTCACTACTCTGACTGGTCTCCCCTGGTCTCCCCTGGTCTAACACTAACTCACTACTCTGACTGGTCTCCCCTGGTCTAACACTAACTCACTACTCTGTTTGGTCTCCCCTGGTCTAACACTAACTCACTACTCTGACTGGTCTCCCCTGGTCTAACATTAACTCACTACGCTGACTGGTCTCCCCTGGTCTAACACTAACTCACTACTCTGACTGGTCTCCCCTGGTCTAACACTAACTCACTACTCTGTTTGGTCTCCCCTGGTCTAACACTAACTCACTACTCTAGTTGGTCTCCCCTGGTCTAACACTAACTCACTACTCTGTTTGGTCTCCCTGGTCATCCCTGGTCTCCCCTGGTCTAACACTAACTCACTACTCTGGCTGGTCTCCCCTGGTCTACCCTGGTTTAACACTAACTCACTACTCTGGTTGCTCTCCCCTGGTCTCCCCTGGTCTAACACTAACTCACTACTCTGGCTGGTCTCCCTCGGTCTACCACTAACTCACTACTCTGGCTGGTCTCCCCTGATCTAACACTAACTCACTACTCTGTTTGGTCTACCCTGGTCTAACACTAACTCACTACTCTGGTTGGTCTCCCCTGGTCTCCCCTGGTCTAACACTAACTCACTGCTCTGACTGGTCTCCCCTGGTCTAACACTAACTCACTACTCTGACTGGTCTCCCCTGGTCTAACACTAACTCACTACTCTGACTGGTCTCCCCTGGTCTAACACTAACTCACTACTCTGACTGGTCTCCCCTGGTCTAACACTAACTCACTACTCTGACTGGTCTCCCCTGGTCTAACACTAACTCACTACTCTGACTGGTCTCCCCTGGTCTAACACTAACTCACTACTCTGACTGGTCTACCCGGGTCTAACATTAACTCACTACTCTGACTGGTCTCCCCTGGTCTAACACTAACTCACTACTCTGACTGGTCTCCCCTGGTCTAACACTAACTCACTATTCTGACTGGTCTCCCCTGGTCTAACACTAACTCACTACTCTGACTGGTCTCCCTGGTCTCCCCTGGTCTAACACTAACTCACTACTCTGCCTGGTCTCCCCTGGTCTAACACTAACTCACTACTCTGTTTGGTCTCCCCTGGTCTAACACTAACTCACTACTCTGACTGGTCTCCCCTGGTCTACCCTGGTTTAACACTAACTCACTACTCTGGTTGGTCTCCCCTGGTCTAACACTAACTCACTACTCTGGCTTGTCTCACCCGGTCTACCACTAACTCACTACTCTGGCTGGTCTCACCTGGTCTCCCCTGGTCTAACACTAACTCACCACTCTGTTTGATCTCCCCTGGTCACCCCTGGTCTCCCCTGGTCTAACACTAACTCACTACTCTGTTTGATCTCCCCTGGTCTCCCCTGATCTAACACTAACTCACTACTCTGTTTGGTCTCCCCTGGTCTAACACTAACTCACTACTCTGGTTGGTCTCCCCTGGTCTCCCCTGGTCTAACACTAACTCACTACTCTGTTTGATCTCCCCTGATCTAACACTAACTCACTACTCTGTTTGGTCTCCCCTGGTCTACTCACTACTCTGGTTGGTCTCCCCTGGTCTCCCCTGGTCTAACACTAACTCACTACTCTGACTGGTCTTCCCTGGTCTAACACTAACCCACTGCTCTGACTGGTCTCCCCTGGTCTAACACTAACTCACTACTCTGACTGGTCTCCCCTGGTCTAACACTAACTCACTACTCTGACTGGTCTCCCCTGGTCTAACACTAACTCACTACTCTGACTGGTCTCCCCTGGTCTAACACTAACTCACTACTCTGACTGGTCTCCCCTGGTCTAACACTAACTCACTACTCTGACTGGTCTTCCCTGGTTTAACACTAATTCACTTTTCTGACTGATCTACCCTGGTCTAACACTAACTCACTGCTCTCGCTGGTCTCCCCTGGTCTAACACTAACTCACTACTCTGGTTGGTCTCCCCTGGTCTAACACTAACTCACTACTCTGGTTGGTCTCCCCTGGTCTAACACTAACTCACTATTCTGACTGCTCTCCCCTGGTCTAACACTAACTCACTATTCTGACAGGTCTCCCCTGGTCTCCTCTGGTCTAACACTAACTCACTTCTCAGGCTGGTCTCCCCTGGTCTACCACTAACTTATTACTCTGGCTGGTCTCCCCTGGTCTAACACTAACTCACAACTCTGGCTGGTCTCCCCTGGTCTAACAATAACTCACTACTCTGGCTGGTCTCCCCTGGTCTACCCTGGTCTAACACTAACTCACTACTCTGGTTGGTCTCCCCTGGTCTCCCCTGGTCTAACACTAACTCACTGCTCTGACTGGTCTCCCCTGGTCTAACACTAACTCACTACTCTGACTGGTCTCCCCTGGTCTAACACTAACTCACTACTCTGACTGGTCTCCCCTGGTCTAACACTAACTCACTACTCTGACTGGTCTCCCCTGGTCTAACACTAACTCACTACTCTGTCTATCTCCCCTGGTCTAACACTAACTCACTACTCTGACTGGTCTCCCCTGGTCTAACACTAACTCACTACTCTGACTGGTCTCCCCGGGTCTAACATTAACTCACTACTCTGACTGGTCTCCCCTGGTCTAACACTAACTCACTACTCTGACTGGTCTCCCCTGGTCTAACACTAACTCACTATTCTGACTGGTCTCCCCTGGTCTAACACTAACTCACTACTCTGACTGGTCTCCCCTGGTCTCCCCTGGTCTAACACTAACTCACTACTCTGCCTGGTCTCCCCTGGTCTAACACTAACTCACTACTCTGTTTGGTCTCCCCTGGTCTAACACTAACTCACTACTCTGGTTGGTCTCCCCTGGTCTAACACTAACTCACTACTCTGTTTGGTCTCCCCTGGTCATCCCTGGTCTCCCCTGGTCTAACACTAACTCACTACTCTGGCTGGTCTCCCCTGGTCTACCCTGGTTTAACACTAACTCACTACTCTGGTTGGTCTCCCCGGCCCCTGGTCTAACACTAACTCACTACTCTGGCTTGTCTCACCCGGTCTACCACTAACTCACTACTCTGGCTGGTCTCACCTGGTCTCCCCTGGTCTAACACTAACTCACTACTCTGTTTGATCTCCCCTGGTCACCCCTGGTCTCCCCTGGTCTAACACTAACTCACTACTCTGTTTGATCTCCCCTGGTCTCCCCTGATCTAACACTAACTCACTACTCTGTTTGGTCTCCCCTGGTCTAACACTAACTCACTACTCTGGTTGGTCTCCCCTGGTCTCCCCTGGTCTAACACTAACTCACTACTCTGTTTGATCTCCCCTGATCTAACACTAACTCACTACTCTGTTTGGTCTCCCCTGGTCTTGGTCTACCCTGGTTTAACACTAACTCACTACTCTGGTTGGTCTCCCCGGGTCTCCCCTGGTCTAACACTAACTCACTACTCTGGCTGGTCTCCCCCGGTCTACCACTAACTCACTACTCTGGCTGGTCTCCCCTGGTCTCCCCTGGTCTAACACTAACTCAAATACTCTGTTTGATCTCCCCTGGTCACCCCTGGTCTCCCCTGGTCTAACACTAACTCACTACTCTGTTTGATCTCCCCTGGTCTCCCCTGATCTAACACTAACTCACTACTCTGTTTGGTCTCCCCTGGTCTAACACTAACTCACTACTCTGTTTGGTCTCCCCTGGTCATCCCTGGTCTCCCCTGGTCTAACACTAACTCACTACTCTGGCTGGTCTCCCCTGGTCTACCCTGGTTTAACACTAACTCACTACTCTGGTTGGTCTCCCCTGGTCTCCCCTGGTCTAACACTAACTCACTACTCTGGCTGGTCTCCCCCGGTCTACCACTAACTCACTACCCCCTGGTCTCCCCTGGTCTGACACTAACTCACTACTCTGTTTGATCTCCCCTGGTCTCCCCTGATCTAACACTAACTCACTACTCTGTTTGGTCTCCCCTGGTCTAACACTAACTCACTACTCTGGTTGGTCTCCCCTGGTCTCCCCTGGTCTAACACTAACTCACTACTCTGACTGGTCTTCCCTGGTCTAACACTAACTCACTGCTCTGACTGGTCTCCCCTGGTCTAACACTAACTCACTATTCTGACTGGTCTCCCCTGGTCTAACACTAACTCACTACTCTGACTGGTCTCCCCTGGTCTAACATTAACTCACTACTCTGACTGGTCTCCCCTGGTCTAACACTAACTCACTACTCTGACTGGTCTCCCCTGGTCTAACACTAACTCACTATTCTGACTGGTCTCCCCTGGTCTAACACTAACTCACTACTCTGACTGGTCTCCCCTGGTCTAACACTAACTCACTATTCTGACTGGTCTCCCCTGGTCTAACACTAACTCACTACTCTGACTGGTCTCCCCTGGTCTCCCCTGGTCTAACACTAACTCACTACTCTGACTGGTCTCCCCTGGTCTAACACTAACTCACTACTCTGTTTGGTCTCCCCTGGTCTAACACTAACTCACTACTCTGACTGGTCTCCCCTGGTCTAACATTAACTCACTACGCTGACTGGTCTCCCCTGGTCTAACACTAACTCACTACTCTGACTGGTCTCCCCTGGTCTAACACTAACTCACTACTCTGTTTGGTCTCCCCTGGTCTAACACTAACTCACTACTCTAGTTGGTCTCCCCTGGTCTAACACTAACTCACTACTCTGTTTGGTCTCCCTGGTCATCCCTGGTCTCCCCTGGTCTAACACTAACTCACTACTCTGGCTGGTCTCCCCTGGTCTACCCTGGTTTAACACTAACTCACTACTCTGGTTGCTCTCCCCTGGTCTCCCCTGGTCTAACACTAACTCACTACTCTGGCTGGTCTCCCTCGGTCTACCACTAACTCACTACTCTGGCTGGTCTCCCCTGATCTAACACTAACTCACTACTCTGTTTGGTCTACCCTGGTCTAACACTAACTCACTACTCTGGTTGGTCTCCCCTGGTCTCCCCTGGTCTAACACTAACTCACTGCTCTGACTGGTCTCCCCTGGTCTAACACTAACTCACTACTCTGACTGGTCTCCCCTGGTCTAACACTAACTCACTACTCTGACTGGTCTCCCCTGGTCTAACACTAACTCACTACTCTGACTGGTCTCCCCTGGTCTAACACTAACTCACTACTCTGACTGGTCTCCCCTGGTCTAACACTAACTCACTACTCTGACTGGTCTCCCCTGGTCTAACACTAACTCACTACTCTGACTGGTCTCCCCGGGTCTAACATTAACTCACTACTCTGACTGGTCTCCCCTGGTCTAACACTAACTCACTACTCTGACTGGTCTCCCCTGGTCTAACACTAACTCACTATTCTGACTGGTCTCCCCTGGTCTAACACTAACTCACTACTCTGACTGGTCTCCCCTGGTCTCCCCTGGTCTAACACTAACTCACTACTCTGCCTGGTCTCCCCTGGTCTAACACTAACTCACTACTCTGTTTGGTCTCCCCTGGTCTAACACTAACTCACTACTCTGGCTGGTCTCCCCTGGTCTACCCTGGTTTAACACTAACTCACTACTCTGGTTGGTCTCCCCTGGTCTAACACTAACTCACTACTCTGGCTTGTCTCACCCGGTCTACCACTAACTCACTACTCTGGCTGGTCTCACCTGGTCTCCCCTGGTCTAACACTAACTCACTACTCTGTTTGATCTCCCCTGGTCACCCCTGGTCTCCCCTGGTCTAACACTAACTCACTACTCTGTTTGATCTCCCCTGGTCTCCCCTGATCTAACACTAACTCACTACTCTGTTTGGTCTCCCCTGGTCTAACACTAACTCACTACTCTGGTTGGTCTCCCCTGGTCTCCCCTGGTCTAACACTAACTCACTACTCTGTTTGATCTCCCCTGATCTAACACTAACTCACTACTCTGTTTGGTCTCCCCTGGTCTACTCACTACTCTGGTTGGTCTCCCCTGGTCTCCCCTGGTCTAACACTAACTCACTACTCTGACTGGTCTTCCCTGGTCTAACACTAACCCACTGCTCTGACTGGTCTCCCCTGGTCTAACACTAACTCACTACTCTGACTGGTCTCCCCTGGTCTAACACTAACTCACTACTCTGACTGGTCTCCCCTGGTCTAACACTAACTCACTACTCTGACTGGTCTCCCCTGGTCTAACACTAACTCACTACTCTGACTGGTCTCCCCTGGTCTAACACTAACTCACTACTCTGACTGGTCTTCCCTGGTTTAACACTAATTCACTTTTCTGACTGATCTACCCTGGTCTAACACTAACTCACTACTCTCGCTGGTCTCCCCTGGTCTAACACTAACTCACTACTCTGGTTGGTCTCCCCTGGTCTAACACTAACTCACTACTCTGGTTGGTCTCCCCTGGTCTAACACTAACTCACTATTCTGACTGCTCTCCCCTGGTCTAACACTAACTCACTATTCTGACAGGTCTCCCCTGGTCTCCTCTGGTCTAACACTAACTCACTTCTCAGGGTGGTCTCCCCTGGTCTACCACTAACTTACTACTCTGGCTGGTCTCCCCTGGTCTAACACTAACTCACAACTCTGGCTGGTCTCCCCTGGTCTAACAATAACTCACTACTCTGGCTGGTCTCCCCTGGTCTACCCTGGTCTAACACTAACTCACTACTCTGGTTGGTCTCCCCTGGTCTCCCCTGGTCTAACACTAACTCACTGCTCTGACTGGTCTCCCCTGGTCTAACACTAACTCACTACTCTGACTGGTCTCCCCTGGTCTAACACTAACTCACTACTCTGACTGGTCTCCCCTGGTCTAACACTAACTCACTACTCTGACTGGTCTCCCCTGGTCTAACACTAACTCACTACTCTGTCTATCTCCCCTGGTCTAACACTAACTCACTACTCTGTCTGGTCTCCCCTGGTCTAACACTAACTCACTACTCTGACTGGTCTCCCCGGGTCTAACATTAACTCACTACTCTGACTGGTCTCCCCTGGTCTAACACTAACTCACTACTCTGACTGGTCTCCCCTGGTCTAACACTAACTCACTATTCTGACTGGTCTCCCCTGGTCTAACACTAACTCACTACTCTGACTGGTCTCCCCTGGTCTAACACTAACTCACTACTCTGACTGGTCTTCCCTGGTCTAACACTAACTCACTGCTCTGACTGGTCTCCCCTGGTCTAACACTAACTCACTACTCTGACTGGTCTCCCCTGGTCTAACACTAACTCACTACTCTGACTGGTCTCCCCTGGTCTAACACTAACTCACTACTCTGACTGGTCTCCCCTGGTCTAACACTAACTCACTACTCTGACTGGTCTCCCCTGGTCTAACACTAACTCACTACTCTGACTGGTCTTCCCTGGTTTAACACTAATTCACTTTTCTGACTGATCTACCCTGGTCTAACACTAACTCACTACTCTCGCTGGTCTCCCCTGGTCTAACACTAACTCACTACTCTGGTTGGTCTCCCCTGGTCTAACACTAACTCACTACTCTGGTTGGTCTCCCCTGGTCTAACACTAACTCACTATTCTGACTGCTCTCCCCTGGTCTAACACTAACTCACTATTCTGACAGGTCTCCCCTGGTCTCCTCTGGTCTAACACTAACTCACTTCTCAGGCTGGTCTCCCCTGGTCTACCACTAACTTACTACTCTGGCTGGTCTCCCCTGGTCTAACACTAACTCACAACTCTGGCTGGTCTCCCCTGGTCTAACAATAACTCACTACTCTGGTTGGTCTCCCCTGGTCTAACACTAACTCACTACTCTGGCTGGTCTCCCCTGGTCTCCCCTGGTCTAACACTAACTCACTACTCTGTTTGGTCTCCCCTGGTCACCCCTGGTCTCCCGTGGTCTAACACTAACTCACTACTCTGGCTGGTCTCCCCTGGTCTCCCCTGGTCTAACACTAACTCACTACTCTGTTTGGTCTCCCCTGGTCTAACACTAACTCACTACTCTGGTTGGTCTCCAATGGTCTAACACTAACTCACTACTCTGTTTGGTCTCCCCTGGTCATCCCTGGTCTCCCCTGGTCTAACACTAACTCACTACTCTGGCTGGTCTCCCCTGGTCTACCCTGGTTTAACACTAACTCACTACTCTGGTTGGTCTCCCCTGGTCTCACCTGGTCTAACACTAACTCACTACTCTGGCTGGTCTCCCCCGGTCTACCACTAACTCACTACTCTGGCTGGTCTCCCCTGGTCTCCCCTGGTCTAACACTAACTCACTACTCTGTTTGATATCCCCTGGTCACCCCTGGTCTCCCCTGGTCTAACACTAACTCACTACTCTGTTTGATCTCCCCTGGTCTCCCCTGATCTAACACTAACTCACTGCTCTGTTTGGTCTCCCCTGGTCTAACACTAACTCACTACTCTGTTTGGTCTCCCCTGGTCATCCCTGGTCTCCCTTGGTCTAACACTAACTCACTACTCTGGCTGGTATCCCCTGGTCTACCATGGTTTAACACTAACTCACTACTCTGGTTGGTCTCCCCTGGTCTCCCCTGGTCTAACACTAACTCACTACTCTGGCTGGTCTCCCCCGGTCTACCACTAACTCACTACTCTGGCTGGTCTCCCCTGGTCTCCCCTGGTCTAACACTAACTCACTACTCTGTTTGATCTCCCCTGGTCACCCCTGGTCTCCCCTGGTCTAACACTAACTCACTACTCTGTTTGATCTCCCCTGGTCTCCCCTGATCTAACACTAACTCACTACTCTGTTTGGTCTCCTTGGTCTAACACTAACTCACTACTCTGGTAACTCACTACTCTGGTTGGTCTCCCCTGGTCTCCCCTGGTCTAACACTAACTCACTACTCTGGCTGGTCTCCCCCGGTCTACCACTAACTCACTACTCTGGCTGGTCTCCCCTGGTCTCCCCTGATCTAACACTAACTCACTACTCTGTTTGATCTCCCCTGGTCACCCCTGGTCTCCCCTGGTCTGACACTAACTCACTACTCTGTTTGATCTCCCCTGGTCTCCCCTGATCTAACACTAACTCACTACTCTGTTTGGTCTCCCCTGGTCTAACACTAACTCACTACTCTGGTTGGTCTCCCCTGGTCTCCCCTGGTCTAACACTAACTCACTACTCTGACTGGTCTTCCCTGGTCTAACACTAACTCACTGCTCTGACTGGTCTCCCCTGGTCTAACACTAACTCACTATTCTGACTGGTCTCCCCTGGTCTAACACTAACTCACTACTCTGACTGGTCTCCCCTGGTCTAACATTAACTCACTACTCTGACTGGTCTCCCCTGGTCTAACACTAACTCACTACTCTGACTGGTCTCCCCTGGTCTAACACTAACTCACTATTCTGACTGGTCTCCCCTGGTCTAACACTAACTCACTACTCTGACTGGTCTCCCCTGGTCTAACACTAACTCACTATTCTGACTGGTCTCCCCTGGTCTAACACTAACTCACTACTCTGACTGGTCTCCCCTGGTCTCCCCTGGTCTAACACTAACTCACTACTCTGACTGGTCTCCCCTGGTCTAACACTAACTCACTACTCTGTTTGGTCTCCCCTGGTCTAACACTAACTCACTACTCTGACTGGTCTCCCCTGGTCTAACATTAACTCACTACGCTGACTGGTCTCCCCTGGTCTAACACTAACTCACTACTCTGACTGGTCTCCCCTGGTCTAACACTAACTCACTACTCTGTTTGGTCTCCCCTGGTCTAACACTAACTCACTACTCTAGTTGGTCTCCCCTGGTCTAACACTAACTCACTACTCTGTTTGGTCTCCCTGGTCATCCCTGGTCTCCCCTGGTCTAACACTAACTCACTACTCTGGCTGGTCTCCCCTGGTCTACCCTGGTTTAACACTAACTCACTACTCTGGTTGCTCTCCCCTGGTCTCCCCTGGTCTAACACTAACTCACTACTCTGGCTGGTCTCCCTCGGTCTACCACTAACTCACTACTCTGGCTGGTCTCCCCTGATCTAACACTAACTCACTACTCTGTTTGGTCTACCCTGGTCTAACACTAACTCACTACTCTGGTTGGTCTCCCCTGGTCTCCCCTGGTCTAACACTAACTCACTGCTCTGACTGGTCTCCCCTGGTCTAACACTAACTCACTACTCTGACTGGTCTCCCCTGGTCTAACACTAACTCACTACTCTGACTGGTCTCCCCTGGTCTAACACTAACTCACTACTCTGACTGGTCTCCCCTGGTCTAACACTAACTCACTACTCTGACTGGTCTCCCCTGGTCTAACACTAACTCACTACTCTGACTGGTCTCCCCTGGTCTAACACTAACTCACTACTCTGACTGGTCTACCCGGGTCTAACATTAACTCACTACTCTGACTGGTCTCCCCTGGTCTAACACTAACTCACTACTCTGACTGGTCTCCCCTGGTCTAACACTAACTCACTATTCTGACTGGTCTCCCCTGGTCTAACACTAACTCACTACTCTGACTGGTCTCCCTGGTCTCCCCTGGTCTAACACTAACTCACTACTCTGCCTGGTCTCCCCTGGTCTAACACTAACTCACTACTCTGTTTGGTCTCCCCTGGTCTAACACTAACTCACTACTCTGACTGGTCTCCCCTGGTCTACCCTGGTTTAACACTAACTCACTACTCTGGTTGGTCTCCCCTGGTCTAACACTAACTCACTACTCTGGCTTGTCTCACCCGGTCTACCACTAACTCACTACTCTGGCTGGTCTCACCTGGTCTCCCCTGGTCTAACACTAACTCACCACTCTGTTTGATCTCCCCTGGTCACCCCTGGTCTCCCCTGGTCTAACACTAACTCACTACTCTGTTTGATCTCCCCTGGTCTCCCCTGATCTAACACTAACTCACTACTCTGTTTGGTCTCCCCTGGTCTAACACTAACTCACTACTCTGGTTGGTCTCCCCTGGTCTCCCCTGGTCTAACACTAACTCACTACTCTGTTTGATCTCCCCTGATCTAACACTAACTCACTACTCTGTTTGGTCTCCCCTGGTCTACTCACTACTCTGGTTGGTCTCCCCTGGTCTCCCCTGGTCTAACACTAACTCACTACTCTGACTGGTCTTCCCTGGTCTAACACTAACCCACTGCTCTGACTGGTCTCCCCTGGTCTAACACTAACTCACTACTCTGACTGGTCTCCCCTGGTCTAACACTAACTCACTACTCTGACTGGTCTCCCCTGGTCTAACACTAACTCACTACTCTGACTGGTCTCCCCTGGTCTAACACTAACTCACTACTCTGACTGGTCTCCCCTGGTCTAACACTAACTCACTACTCTGACTGGTCTTCCCTGGTTTAACACTAATTCACTTTTCTGACTGATCTACCCTGGTCTAACACTAACTCACTGCTCTCGCTGGTCTCCCCTGGTCTAACACTAACTCACTACTCTGGTTGGTCTCCCCTGGTCTAACACTAACTCACTACTCTGGTTGGTCTCCCCTGGTCTAACACTAACTCACTATTCTGACTGCTCTCCCCTGGTCTAACACTAACTCACTATTCTGACAGGTCTCCCCTGGTCTCCTCTGGTCTAACACTAACTCACTTCTCAGGCTGGTCTCCCCTGGTCTACCACTAACTTATTACTCTGGCTGGTCTCCCCTGGTCTAACACTAACTCACAACTCTGGCTGGTCTCCCCTGGTCTAACAATAACTCACTACTCTGGCTGGTCTCCCCTGGTCTACCCTGGTCTAACACTAACTCACTACTCTGGTTGGTCTCCCCTGGTCTCCCCTGGTCTAACACTAACTCACTGCTCTGACTGGTCTCCCCTGGTCTAACACTAACTCACTACTCTGACTGGTCTCCCCTGGTCTAACACTAACTCACTACTCTGACTGGTCTCCCCTGGTCTAACACTAACTCACTACTCTGACTGGTCTCCCCTGGTCTAACACTAACTCACTACTCTGTCTATCTCCCCTGGTCTAACACTAACTCACTACTCTGACTGGTCTCCCCTGGTCTAACACTAACTCACTACTCTGACTGGTCTCCCCGGGTCTAACATTAACTCACTACTCTGACTGGTCTCCCCTGGTCTAACACTAACTCACTACTCTGACTGGTCTCCCCTGGTCTAACACTAACTCACTATTCTGACTGGTCTCCCCTGGTCTAACACTAACTCACTACTCTGACTGGTCTCCCCTGGTCTCCCCTGGTCTAACACTAACTCACTACTCTGCCTGGTCTCCCCTGGTCTAACACTAACTCACTACTCTGTTTGGTCTCCCCTGGTCTAACACTAACTCACTACTCTGGTTGGTCTCCCCTGGTCTAACACTAACTCACTACTCTGTTTGGTCTCCCCTGGTCATCCCTGGTCTCCCCTGGTCTAACACTAACTCACTACTCTGGCTGGTCTCCCCTGGTCTACCCTGGTTTAACACTAACTCACTACTCTGGTTGGTCTCCCCTGGTCTAACACTAACTCACTACTCTGGCTTGTCTCACCCGGTCTACCACTAACTCACTACTCTGGCTGGTCTCACCTGGTCTCCCCTGGTCTAACACTAACTCACTACTCTGTTTGATCTCCCCTGGTCACCCCTGGTCTCCCCTGGTCTAACACTAACTCACTACTCTGTTTGATCTCCCCTGGTCTCCCCTGATCTAACACTAACTCACTACTCTGTTTGGTCTCCCCTGGTCTAACACTAACTCACTACTCTGGTTGGTCTCCCCTGGTCTCCCCTGGTCTAACACTAACTCACTACTCTGTTTGATCTCCCCTGATCTAACACTAACTCACTACTCTGTTTGGTCTCCCCTGGTCTACTCACTACTCTGGTTGGTCTCCCCTGGTCTCCCCTGGTCTAACACTAACTCACTACTCTGACTGGTCTTCCCTGGTCTAACACTAACTCACTGCTCTGACTGGTCTCCCCTGGTCTAACACTAACTCACTACTCTGACTGGTCTCCCCTGGTCTAACACTAACTCACTACTCTGACTGGTCTCCCCTGGTCTAACACTAACTCACTACTCTGACTGGTCTCCCCTGGTCTAACACTAACTCACTACTCTGACTGGTCTCCCCTGGTCTAACACTAACTCACTACTCTGACTGGTCTTCCCTGGTTTAACACTAATTCACTTTTCTGACTGATCTACCCTGGTCTAACACTAACTCACTACTCTCGCTGGTCTCCCCTGGTCTAACACTAACTCACTACTCTGGTTGGTCTCCCCTGGTCTAACACTAACTCACTACTCTGGTTGGTCTCCCCTGGTCTAACACTAACTCACTATTCTGACTGCTCTCCCCTGGTCTAACACTAACTCACTATTCTGACAGGTCTCCCCTGGTCTACCCTGGTCTAACACTAACTCACTTCTCAGGCTGGTCTCCCCTGGTCTACCACTAACTTACTACTCTGGCTGGTCTCCCCTGGTCTAACACTAACTCACAACTCTGGCTGGTCTCCCCTGGTCTAACAATAACTCACTACTCTGGTTGGTCTCCCCTGGTCTAACACTAACTCACTACTCTGGCTGGTCTCCCCTGGTCTCCCCTGGTCTAACACTAACTCACTACTCTGTTTGGTCTCCCCTGGTCACCCCTGGTCTCCCGTGGTCTAACACTAACTCACTACTCTGGCTGGTCTCCCCTGGTCTCCCCTGGTCTAACACTAACTCACTACTCTGTTTGGTCTCCCCTGGTCTAACACTAACTCACTACTCTGGTTGGTCTCCAATGGTCTAACACTAACTCACTACTCTGTTTGGTCTCCCCTGGTCATCCCTGGTCTCCCCTGGTCTAACACTAACTCACTACTCTGGCTGGTCTCCCCTGGTCTACCCTGGTTTAACACTAACTCACTACTCTGGTTGGTCTCCCCTGGTCTCACCTGGTCTAACACTAACTCACTACTCTGGCTGGTCTCCCCCGGTCTACCACTAACTCACTACTCTGGCTGGTCTCCCCTGGTCTCCCCTGATCTAACACTAACTCACTACTCTGTTTGGTCTCCCCTGGTCTACTCACTACTCTGGTTGGTCTCCACTGGTCTCCCCTGGTCTAACA
The DNA here is from genome assembly GCF_965601325.2 of Salmo salar. NCBI lineage: Eukaryota > Metazoa > Chordata > Actinopteri > Salmoniformes > Salmonidae > Salmo > Salmo salar. Next base: position 17,829,163 of record NC_138294.1, read on the forward strand.
CTAACTCACTACTCTGACTGGTCTTCCCTGGTCTAACACTAACTCACTGCTCTGACTGGTCTCCCCTGGTCTAACACTAACTCACTACTCTGACTGGTCTCCCCTGGTCTAACACTAACTCACTACTCTGACTGGTCTCCCCTGGTCTAACACTAACTCACTACTCTGACTGGTCTCCCCTGGTCTAACACTAACTCACTACTCTGACTGGTCTCCCCTGGTCTAACACTAACTCACTACTCTGACTGGTCTTCCCTGGTTTAACACTAATTCACTTTTCTGACTGATCTACCCTGGTCTAACACTAACTCACTACTCTCGCTGGTCTCCCCTGGTCTAACACTAACTCACTACTCTGGTTGGTCTCCCCTGGTCTAACACTAACTCACTACTCTGGTTGGTCTCCCCTGGTCTAACACTAACTCACTATTCTGACTGCTCTCCCCTGGTCTAACACTAACTCACTATTCTGACAGGTCTCCCCTGGTCTCCTCTGGTCTAACACTAACTCACTTCTCAGGCTGGTCTCCCCTGGTCTACCACTAACTTACTACTCTGGCTGGTCTCCCCTGGTCTAACACTAACTCACAACTCTGGCTGGTCTCCCCTGGTCTAACAATAACTCACTACTCTGGTTGGTCTCCCCTGGTCTAACACTAACTCACTACTCTGGCTGGTCTCCCCTGGTCTCCCCTGGTCTAACACTAACTCACTACTCTGTTTGGTCTCCCCTGGTCACCCCTGGTCTCCCGTGGTCTAACACTAACTCACTACTCTGGCTGGTCTCCCCTGGTCTCCCCTGGTCTAACACTAACTCACTACTCTGTTTGGTCTCCCCTGGTCTAACACTAACTCACTACTCTGGTTGGTCTCCAATGGTCTAACACTAACTCACTACTCTGTTTGGTCTCCCCTGGTCATCCCTGGTCTCCCCTGGTCTAACACTAACTCACTACTCTGGCTGGTCTCCCCTGGTCTACCCTGGTTTAACACTAACTCACTACTCTGGTTGGTCTCCCCTGGTCTCACCTGGTCTAACACTAACTCACTACTCTGGCTGGTCTCCCCCGGTCTACCACTAACTCACTACTCTGGCTGGTCTCCCCTGGTCTCCCCTGGTCTAACACTAACTCACTACTCTGTTTGATATCCCCTGGTCACCCCTGGTCTCCCCTGGTCTAACACTAACTCACTACTCTGTTTGATCTCCCCTGGTCTCCCCTGGTCTAACACTAACTCACTACTCTGTTTGGTCTCCCCTGGTCATCCCTGGTCTCCCTTGGTCTAACACTAACTCACTACTCTGGCTGGTATCCCCTGGTCTACCATGGTTTAACACTAACTCACTACTCTGGTTGGTCTCCCCTGGTCTCCCCTGGTCTAACACTAACTCACTACTCTGGCTGGTCTCCCCCGGTCTACCACTAACTCACTACTCTGGCTGGTCTCCCCTGGTCTCCCCTGGTCTAACACTAACTCACTACTCTGTTTGATCTCCCCTGGTCACCCCTGGTCTCCCCTGGTCTAACACTAACTCACTACTCTGTTTGATCTCCCCTGGTCTCCCCTGATCTAACACTAACTCACTACTCTGTTTGGTCTCCCTTGGTCTAACACTAACTCACTACTCTGGTTGGTCTCCCCTGGTCTAACACTAACTCACTACTCTGTTTGGTCTCCCCTGGTCATCCCTGGTCTCCCCTGGTCTAACACTAACTCACTACTCTGGCTGTTCTCCCCTGGTCTACCCTGGTTTAACACTAACTCACCACTCTGGTTGGTCTCCCCTGGTCTCCCCTGGTCTAACACTAACTCACTACTCTGGCTGGTCTGCCCCGGTCTACCACTAACTCACTACTCTGGCTGGTCTCCCCTGGTCTCCCCTGGTCTAACACTAACTCACTACTCTGTTTGATCTCCCCTGGTCACCCCTGGTCTCCCCTGGTCTAACACTAACTCACTACTCTGTTTGATCTCCCCTGGTCTCCCCTGATCTAACACTAACTCACTACTCTGTTTGGTCTCCCCTGGTCTAACACTAACTCACTACTCTGGTTGGTCTCCCCTGGTCTAACACTAACTCACTACTCTGTTTGGTCTCCCCTGGTCATCCCTGGTCTCCCCTGGTCTAACACTAACTCACTACTCTGGCTGGTCTCCCCTGGTCTACCCTGGTTTAACACTAACTCACTACTCTGGTTGGTCTCCCCTGGTCTCCCCTGGTCTAACACTAACTCACTTCTCTGGCTGGTCTCCCCCGGTCTACCACTAACTCACTACTCTGGCTGGTCTCCCCTGGTCTAACACTAACTCACTACTCTGTTTGATCTCCCCTGGTCACCCCTGGTCTCCCCTGGTCTAACACTAACTCACTACTCTGTTTGATCTCCCCTGGTCTCCCCTGATCTAACACTAACTCACTGCTCTGAATGGTCTCCCCTGGTCTAACACTAACTCACTACTCTGACTGGTCTCCCCTGGTCTAACACTAACTCAATACTCTGTTTGGTCTCCCCTGGTATCCCCTGATCTAACACTAACTCACTACTCTGTTTGGTCTCCCCTGGTCTAACACTAACTCACTACTCTGTTTGGTCTCCCCTGGTCTCCCCTGGTCTAACACTAACTCACTACTCTGACTGGTCTTCCCTGGTCTAACACTAACTCACTGCTCTGACTGGTCTCCCCTGGTCTAACACTAACTCACTACTCTGACTGGTCTCCCCTGGTCTAACACTAACTCACTACTCTGACTGGTCTCCCCTGGTCTAACACTAAATCACTACTCTGACTGGTCTCCCCTGGTCTAACACTAACTCACTACTCTGACTGGTCTCCCCTGGTCTCCCCTGGTCTAACACTAACTCACTACTCTGACTGGTCTCCCCTGGTCTAACACTAACTCACTACTCTGACTGGTCTCCCCTGGTCTAACATTAACTCACTACTCTGACTGGTCTCCCCTGGTCTAACACTAACTCACTACTCTGACTGGTCTCCCCTGGTCTAACACTAACTCACTATTCTGACTGGTCTCCCCTGGTCTAACACTAACTCACTACTCTGACTGGTCTCCCCTGGTTTCCCCTGGTCTAACACTAACTCACTACTCTGACTGGTCTCCCCTGGTCTAACACTAACTCACTACTCTGATTGGTCTCCCCTGGTCTCCCCTGGTCTAACACTAACTCACTACTCTGACTGGTCTCCCCTGGTCTAGCACTAACTCACTACTCTGTTTGATCTCCCCTGGTCTCCCCTGGTCTAACACTAACTCACTACTCTGAAACTGGAGTGGCTCCTGTTAAAGAGAGAGATGGGAGGTGGAAGATAGAAGAAGAGACAGAGAAAGGTGGATGAAGAGATAGAGAGAGAGAGGGAAGCAGAGGGAGGGAGAAATAGAGAGAGATGAAACATACTTAATCCATGGTTTCAGGGTGTTTGGCCAGGCCTGTAGTCACAGTGTTTGGTTGGGGAAACCCCCAGTCTGTCGTGACCAGGTGGGTCCGTTCATTCACTTCAAGGTGTTTAAGTCGGGTCACAATAGTGGCAGGTCCAAACCAAGTCAAACCAACATCTTGGATTTGATGTGAAACATAAACTAAGAAACTCCACTCTGTGTTTGTATATCATTAACACTAACTAAATCCTAAACATTCTCAACACATTGGAATACTTAATGGCTGAGGGGTGTTGGGCGTTTCCCACGGGGGATGGTGAAGGCAGTATCCCAAGATTCCCAAATCCACATAGGTCCTCCTGATCCTTCCTTTCAACACCGCGGCCCATTGGTGCACCAGGCAGCGAGGACCATGGGTAATCCACTAAACTCTCCAACCTCTTTAGATACTTAGGAGACAAGTGGAACGAGTCCCTGTTTGTCCCTCTGTGTGTGTTTTGATGTTGGAGTGAAGAGGCCTCACAAGGGTTGACACCCCCCCCCCCCCCATTGTTCCCCTTGTTGTTGTGATGACGAAGCATTCCGGACACTATCGGTTTGAAGCCCCACTACCATCTTTCAGGTTTTAATAGTGATTCCTCTTAAATTGGGGAAGATGAAGTTGTCCCTTTTGAAAGTGCGGAGGAGAAGGAGGGGAGTCATGTTTGCTTGGGTTTGGTTTTTCAAATAGATGTGGGATTTATGTTGCCCGTGTGTGTGTTCAGTTGGAGTACGCTATCTGTGTTTATGATTTGAAGTGGTTTGGCTGTAAACAAGTAACCATGAGAGAGAGAGAGAGAGAGAGAGAGAGAGAGAGAGAGAGAGAGAGAGAGAGAGAGAGAGAGAGAGAGAGAGAGAGTCTTGTGGATGAAACGATAGAAGAAAACAACCAGTAACTTCTTTTAAGTTCCTGAGATCAATATCCCAGACTATCTTGATCATCAACCACATGAGCTCACTGGTCGAGGGCTGCTTGTCAGTTAGTTGGGGGACATACATTGTTTGTCCTAAATGGCACCCTATTCCTTATGTAGTGCACTACTTTAGACCAGGACACCATTTAGGGAATAGGGTGCCATTTGGGATGAGGGCCACAGTTCTGTAAATCATATGCAGTTAAATTTAGCTGGCTCTTTGCTGCTCTTGCTATTGAGACCCAATGGGATATTTTGTTGATAGTTCAGTACGGACTGTAGAAAACCAGAGAACCGCAAGTTTAATATAATGATGAGCACATGCCGAGCTGTAACGAGCTACAAAGTTAAAACTTTTAATTGAGGGCAGAAAGAGACGAGTCTCGATCGTACAAAGTAAAGTTGGCCACAGCGAGAATCCCTGAGGTCTTGTACGGCTAGAAGTTTTGCAGATAAATCTAATTATTAAGAAGATTGTGTGGGGTGTGTGTGTTTGTGTGCATGCGTGCAAGATATCAAACCAGTGACTAAAATAATACTTTAAAAGATCATTTGAAAAAATCCTACATTTCTGGGTTTTCAACGTTTTTGCATCAAATGCTGGATTTCTCTATGTTCTAGTAGTCAATCTGCTAAATAACTAAAATGTTAAATATAGGAATTTAGTTTCAAACTAAAACCAGCCTGCTCCTCAGCCTGTCGTTCTTGACATACTGCATGTCCATGTGACATCTGAATATTGTGAAATATCAAACATTTTGGACTTACTGTACGTTACTGCAAAGATCTTCTAAAGCCTTGCAGTTGTTAGAATTTGACTTAAAAAGAAAAGAGAGAGGAACATTAAAGAAAATAAACAACACATAAGCCAAGCTATTTTCAGTCTCTGTCTTGGAAAATGAATATTTCATATTTTATTTTTAAAAACCTGTCACTGATGCCCTTTGAAGGCGTGGAGCCGCCGCTGTGCGTTTGTGACACTGCGGGATATAGCCTACTGTTAGATCAAACTCCACCTCTGGAGAGAGGTTGAGATAGAGAGAGAAACACAAAGGAGAGTCCTAGTGGGTTACCTGTTTAGAGGGGCCCTGCCTTCCAATTAAATTGTACATCATTACAACACTGTATATATATATATATATATATATATATATACACACATAATGACATTTGTAATGTCTTTATTCTTTTGGAACTTCTGAGTGTATTGTTTACTGTTCATTTGTATTGTTTATTTCACTTTTGTATATTATCTACTTCACTTGCTTTGGCAATGTTAACATATGTTTCCCATGCCAATAAAGACCCTTGAATTGAATTGAGAGAGAGAGATATATATATAGAGAGAGGGAGAGAGAGGTGGAGAGATATATAGAGGGGGAGATATATATATAGAGAGAGGTGGATATATATATATATATATATAGAGAGAGAGAGAGAGAGGGAGATATATATATATATATATACACTGCTCAAAAAAATAAAGGGAACACTAAAATAACACATCCTAGATCTGAATGAATGAAGTAATCTTATTAAATACTTTTTTCTTTACATAGTTGAATGTGCTGACAACAAAATCACACAAAAATAATCAATGGAAATCCAATTTATCAACCCATGGAGGTCTGGATTTGGAGTCACACTCAAAATTAAAGTGGAAAACCACACTACAGGCTGATCCAACTTTGATGTAATGTCCTTAAAACAAGCCAAAATGAGGCTCAGTCGTGTGTGTGGCCTCCACGTGCCTGTATGATCTCCCTACAACGCCTGGGCATGCTCCTGACGAGGTGGCGGATGGTCTCCTGAGGGATCTCCTCCCAGACCTGGACTAAAGCATCCGCCAACTACTGGACAGTCTGTGGTGCAACGTGGCGTTGGTGGATGGAGCGAGACATGATGTCCCAGATGTGCTCAATTGGATTCAGGTCTGGGGAATGGGCGGGCCAGTCCATAGCATCAATGCCTTCCTCTTGCAGGAACTGCTGACACACTCCAGCCACATGAGGTCTAGCATTGTCTTGCATTGGGAGGAACCCAGGGCCTACCGCACCAGCATATGGTCTCACAAGGGGTCTGAGGATCTCATCTCGGTACCTAATGGCAGTCAGGCTACCTCTAGCGAGCACATGGAGGGCTGTGCTGCCCCCCAAAGAAATGCCACCCCACACCATGACTGACCCACTGCCAAACCGGTCATGCTGGAGGATGTTGCAGGCAGCAGAACGTTCTCCACGGCGTCTCCAGACTCTGTCACGTCTGTTATGTGCTCAGTGTGAACCTGCTTTCATCTGTGAAGAGCACAGGGCGCCAGTGGCGAATTTGCCAATCTTGGTGTTCTCTGGCAAATGCCAAACGTCCTGCACGGTGTTGGGCTGTAAGCACAACCCCCACCTGTGGACGTCGGGCCCTCATACCACCCTCATGGAGTCTGTTTCTGACCGTTTGAGCAGACACATGCACATTTGTGGCCTGCTGGAGGTCATTTTGCAGGGCTCTGGCAGTGCTTCTCCTGCTCCTCCTTGCACAAAGGCGGAGGTAGCGGTCCTGCTGCTGGGTTGTTGCCCTCCTACGGCCTCCTCCACGTCTCCTGATGTACTGGCCTGTCTCCTGGTAGCGCCTCCATGCTCTGGACACTACGCTGACAGACACAGCACACCTTTTATGCCACAGCTCGTATTGATGTGCCATCCTGGATGAGCTGCACTATCTGAGCCACTTGTGTGGGTTGTAGACTCCGTCTCATGCTACCACTAGAGTGAAAGCACCGCCAGCATTCAAAAGTGACCAAAACATCAGCCAGGAAGCATAGGAACTGAGAAGTGGTCTGTGGTCCCCACCTGCAGAACCACTCCTTTATTGGGGGTGTCTTGCTAATTGCCTATAATTTCCACCTGTTGTCTATTCCATTTGCACAACAACATGTGAAATGTATTGTCAATCAGTGTTGCTTCCTAAGTGGACAGTTTGATTTCACAGAAGTGTGATTGACTTGGAGTTACATTGTGTTGTTTAAGTGTTCCCTTTATTTTTTTGAGCAGTGTATATATATAGAGAGAGAGGGGGAGATATATATAGAGAGAGAGGGAGAGAGAGAGGGGGAGATATATATATATATATACATATATATATATATATATATAGAGAGAGAGAGAGAGAGAGAGAGAGAGGGAGATATATATTGAGAAAACAAACCCGATTTTGATAAACTCCCATATCTACTGATGAAATACCACAGTGTGCCATCACCGCAGCAAGAATTGTGACCTGTTGCCACAAGAAAAGGGCAACCAGTGAAGAACAAACACCATTGTAAATACAACCCATATTTATGCTTATTTATTTTCCCTTTTGTACTTTAACCATTTGTATATCGCCACAACACTGTATATATACATAATATGACATTTGTAATGTCTTTATTCTTTTGAAACTTCTGTATGTGAAAATGTTTACTGTTAATTTTTATTGTTTATTTCACTATTATCTACCTCACTTGCTTTGGCAACGTTAACATATGTTTCCCATGCCGATAAAGCCCCTTGAATTGAATTGAGAGAGAGGGAGAGAGAAGGGGGGGAGAGAATGAGAGAGAGGGGGAGATAGAGAGAGAAACACAAAGGAGAGTCCTAGTGGGTTACCTGTTTAGAGGGGCCCTGCCTTCCAATGAAATGTTTGGACCATAAATGTTTTGGGGCAATAGTATTGTTATATGTCAGAAGTTAGTGGTAGTGAATGGTAGTTTTGTTTTTATAATGCTGGAAAGTTACAGTTTTGTTCAGGAAATGCTTGTGCTGCTGCGGTTTGCAGAATAGAAACCGTCTCTTTCTCACTCACAAACATAGAAATCAATGTGAAGTAATCTACGTTGGCCCAGTGTGTGGCCCAATCTGCAGTGTGTGCTTGTTTGTGGGTGTGCGTGTGTGTGTGATGCTACATTGGAGGTCTATACAGCTGTGAGGTGTGGAATTCCCCTTTCTGAGATCTGATGAAGGCCAGACATACAGCTGGCTTACCACTCTACAATTAACTTCTAGAGGGTGTGTGTGTGTGTGTGTGTGTGTGTGTGTGTGAGTGAGTGAGTGAGTGAGAATTGTGGTTCAGATTCTTTTGATCTTGGATTTATCTAGATATTGATTTTTGATGAATTGATTCATCCATCTTCTTTCCCTTTCCATCAACAGACTGTTGTAAATGTGTTCAGAATATAGAAAACACAAAAGGTGTCTAGCTGACAATATAGACGGTACATAACACTGAAAAAACCAAGGAAAATTGTAATACACATGGATTTACAATGTACAGAAATAAGTCTAATTGAGCATTCTAGTTAGCCATAATTGGGTAATTTTCTTGGGAAGGTCACGACAGCACTTACTGATCCTTTCACGTTGTAGAAAATGCAACAAGAACAACGCAGACAGCCTTTTGTACTCCAGCCCGAGTGCTGCTGTGCTTTCAGTTTCCATGCCAACTGACTTTCATCTTTCTTACCAGCTCATCCTACCCTTGTGATGAATTAGGTTTGTTACAAATTCTTTTGATGTGAGGCAGCCCCCCCCCTCCAATCCCACCCCATCCCAACCCCACTTCAGCCAAACAAAAACACGGAGCGGGGCTAAAAACGCGAGCAAACAATCTGGCTCGTTTCAGCTGCTCGCCTAACCAATAGATGCCCTGAACAGGATATCTTCACTTCGATTCAATTTGGGGGGGGAAGTAGTACCTCTCTACCTCTCCTTTTCTCACTATAGCGCTCCGTTTCCATTCTGTGCTGCTGCTGTTGTTACGAGGAGCTGCCATGCGCCTCAACACCACAATTAATTTCCATTACTCAGCCGGAGATCTGAGAGGGTTGCATTGTGGGTCTGTAATGATCTCCAATTACGCTGATGTCAGGACAAGAGAGGGGGGCGAGAGTGAGGGATCTCTTAAGAAACAAAGGTTTAAACCTGAGGAGGACTTCTTGTGTCTCTCGCCAGATGCTGTTTCTCAAGATGCTCGGGAGAATTGTATTCTACCTTCGGCCCGCAGACAACCAATTTCCAGGCGCTGCGTTGCCTCACGTCAGAAATAGCTATCAGTTATGTTGGGGGGGTAACATAGAGGATGTTTAGACTGAGACCCGGCAAGCCCTTTGAAGAACTACAGCGACAACTAAAATAAAATAAGTCCTTCCCGACCAAAGCTCCTCTCTCTCTCTCAGATCTTTTCATTTCAGTGGTTGTTGTTCCTTTCTAAAGGGTTTGTGCTGAACAGTGGTGTTTCAGGAGTGAGAAAAACACTGTAAATTGAAACATCCAGAATGGAAGTCGCGTGGAATTAAAAAGCCGCAGACATCCATAGTGTTGGTTTTAACAGAAAAACAGACTCGTACTTTGGTTGATACCATGGTTGGGCCCAATTCGAATTCAAGGCAGCCAATTCAGGAAGTGATTTAAAACAAATCTGTAATGTTAAAACTTTCGAAATAAATAGCTTCTACTTTTCAGTTTATTGAGAAGTCATTGAAAATAAAAGCCTTTTTTAAATTAATGAATAGTAATTATTATAATTTTTCTGAATGGACTGCCTTCAATTCGAATTGAGCCTAACCCTGGTTGATATATACTGTATCTTCACCGTATAAAATTTGCAGTAAATGCATTTAACGAATAATATTAAAAACAAACACATCAACATTTTCAAGGATATCCGTGCTGCTCCTTTTTTGAACATATCATATATCGAGTTCCCTGTCCTCCAGTAGTGGGATCCATCTTTTTCCCCCTATCTCTCACATACACGTTTCACCAGTCTCCACAACCAGAACAAACTCTGTTTATATAGTCCCTTAGCAAAGCATTCATCTCTGGTGACATAAAAAGTCCTTCACACTATTGGGTGTCCTTTTGAAGTCACTTGACATGAGAGAGAGAGAAATAAACATTGGAGCGCAATAAAATGGTATATGGACAGAGAGGTTCAACTCCACTGTGTATGTGAGTGGTATATGGACAGAGAGGTTCAATTACACTGTGTATGTGAGTGGTATATGGACAGAGAGGTTCAATTACACTGTGTATGTGAGTGGTATATGGACAGAGAGGTTCAATTACACTGTGTATGTGAGTGGTATATGGACAGAGAGGTTCAATTACACTGTGTATGTGAGTGGTATATCGACAGAGAGGTTCAATTACACTGTGTATGTGAGTGGTATATCGACAGAGAGGTTCAAGTCCACTGTGTATGTGAGTGGTATATGGACAGAGAGGTTAAAGTCCACTGTGTTTGTGAGTGGTATATGGACAGAGAGGTTCAATTACACTGTGTATATGAGTGGTATATCGACAGAGAGGTTCAAGTCCACTGCGTATATGAGTGGTATATTGACAGAGAGGTTCAAGTCCACTGTGTATGTGAGTGGTATATCGACAGAGAAGTTCTTGTCCACTGTGTATATGAGTGGAATATGGACAGAGAGGTTCAAGTATACTGTGCATATGAGTGGTATATGGACAGAGAGGTTCAATTCCACTGTGTATGTGAGTGGTATATCGGCAGAGAGGTTAAATTCCACTGTGTATATGAGTGCGGGTGTGTTGTGGAGAAGAAAGAAAAGGGGGAAACCGACTTTGAAAACAGGAAACAGTTGAAGGATGTAGGAGAAAGACTGAAAGAAGAAAGACAGCTTTCAGGGTATCTCTGAAGTTCATCTCTTACTGAGAGAGAGAGAGAGAGAGAGAGAGAGAGGAGAGAGAGAGAGAGAGAGAGAGCGACAGAGACAGAGAAAAATCTACTGAGACACATAAAAGTCTTCAACAGAATAAAGCAGTAGAAGCCAACCCATATAACAATGTATCAAGAGAGACAAAGGGGTTTTGTACGCTCGCTCAGAGTTCTGATAGTTGATGCACTTTGTCAACTTCTGACATACAAAATCCCCAAATCCCAAAAGTTTGGGTGATGTTATGATGCTGAGAACTCTTTCTAACCAGGCAGCCCCAGTCTCTCTCTCTCTCTCTCTCTCTCGCAGGCTGCAGCAGGCAGCAGTGGTTAGTATCATGGCTCTAGCTCTCCACGCTGCCTTGCTGCCACTCTGTGATTTATTCCGCCCATACTGTTTGGAGAGAAAATAAACCTTTTAGCCTCTAATTATTTTCCAATTATCATTTAAAGGAATGACGGCATATGGACGTGAGTGTGAGAAGCGGCCCATTAACATCATAATAGATACATAACAAATGTCACACAGGCAGGACTCCCAACCCATCTCAGAGAGGAGACATACAAAGGGGAGTAATGTGTGGATGTGCTCTGGTTTAGACATGTTGACCGGTGGATTGTGGAACGTTGTCAAACGTTGTCAAAGCTTCATTCATTTTAATGCAAAAAAAAATGTGTCAGATTCTTTATTAGCCAAAATGGAGACAAAAACGCATCGGTCAGCCTTTCAAAAGTGGAACTGCGGCGGTAATTTACTTGATTGAAATACAATTTGGAGCTTCTGTTAATTCATCTTCGCTTATTTTTGAATACATTACAGTGAGATTGATTTATTTGGGTTAAGCTTCCATTGGTGCAAAGTCAAAAAGTGAGGGGGTTTGGTTTTAACAGCCAACCATATTCTGATGTGCACCGAAAATATTCCAGCGCCTGAAAAGACATTTAAAGGCCCATGAAAGGAGTCATGGGTGATAGTATACCCCGGCAACATTTGGTTAATTGGAGATTGGTCACGGCCTGTAATATTCAACTGTAATCTGAGAGGACCGAAAGCACCCGGAGCAAAGAGCGAGAGACGGAGAGAGAGAGGGTGGCATGGAGAGAGAGAGAGAGAGAGAGAGAGAGAGAGAGAGATGGAGGGGGAAAGAGAGGTAAAGAGAGAGAGAGAAAGGGAGAGAGAGAGATAGAGAGGGTTGGAGACATGGAGAGAGAGAGAGAGAAAGAGAGAGAGAGATAGAGATGGAGGGAGAGAGAGAGCGAGAGAGAGATGGAGATAGAGAGGTAGAGAGAGAAAGGGAGAGAGAGGTAGAGAGAGAGAGGGAGAGATGGAGAGAAAGGTAAAGAGAGAGAGATATAGATGGAGGGAGAGAGAGAGAGGAACAAGAAAGAGTGACTGAGGGAAGGAGAGGGATTGAAAAAGAGGGAGAGAGGAATGGAGAAAGAAGGAAAGGGGACAAGGAGAGAGAGAGAGAAAGAGAGAGAGAGATTTTATTATAATTATCAAAATCCAGAAAAGAGCCATTAAATTCTACAACCACCTAAAAGGAAGCGATTCCCAAACCTTCCATAACAAAGCCATCACCCACAGAGAGATGAACCTGGAGAAGAGTCCCCTAAGCAAGCTGGTCCTGGGGCTATGTTCACAAACACAAACAGACCCCAAAGAGTCCCAGGACAGCAACACAATTAGACCCAACCAAACAATGCGAAAGCAAAAATATAATTACTTGACACATTGGAAAGAATGAACATAAAACAGAGCAAACTAGAATGCTATTTGGCCCTAAACAGAGAGTACAGAGTGGCAGAATACCTGACCACTGTGACTTACCCAAACTTAAGGAAAGCTTTGACTATGTACAGACTCAGTGAGCATAGCCTTGCTATTGAGAAAGGCTGTCGTAGGCAGACCTGGCTCTCAAGAGAATACAGAATGAGGTGGAAACTGAGCTGCACTTCCTAACCTTCTGCCAAATGTATGACCATATTAGAGACACATTTTTCCCTCAGATTACACAGACACATAAAGACTCCAAAAACAAACCCAATTTTGATAAACTCCCATATCTACTGGGTGAAATATCACAGTGTGCCATCACAGCAAGAAAAGGGCAACCAGTGAAGAACAAACACCATTGTAAATAGAACCCATATTTATGTTTATTTATTTTCCCTTTTGTACTTCAACTATTTGCATATAATATGACATTTGTAATGTCTTTGTTCTTTTGGAACTTTCGTGAGTGTAATGTTTACTGTTTATTGTTTATTTCACTTTTGCTTATTATCTATTTCACTTGCTTTGGCGATGTTAACATATGTTTGCCATGCCAATAAAGCCCTTAAATTGAAATTGAATTGAATTGAGTGAGAGAAGGGGAGAGAAACCTATGCAACCAGAAACATAGATACCCAGAAAACCTGAGTGACAGGTGTGCTCCCTCTCCCGGCCTCTAGGTCACCACGCGCATAATGCCACTCACCTGGACTCCATCACCTCCTTGATTACCTGCCCTTTATATGTCACTCCCTTTGGTTTCTTCCCCAGTCGTCATTGTTTCTGTTCCATGTCGTGTGTTTGTGGTTCTTGTTTTGTTCATTGATTTATTAAATGTATTCACTCCCTGAACTTGCTTCCCGACTCTCAGCGTACATCGTTACACTGAGCCTACGCCTTCACTATGGTGAATCACTAAAAGCAATGCCAAAATATACGATGGAAAAAGAAAGAACAGCACATCAGAAATCAGCTCAATGTAATTGAAGAATCCATAGACTGGAAAACACTAAACGAACAACACAAAGAGTTATCTATCCAAAACGGAGATGTATGGCTTAACCACTTCTCCAATCTTTTGTCCCTATAACAAACAACAAACAGCAAAAACATATACATGATCAAATACAAATCTTAGAATCAACTATTAAAGACTACCAGAACCTACAGGCCAAAATAGAAACCCTCCAACCCAAAAAGGCCTGTGGTGTTAATGGTATCCTCAATGAAATGATAAAATATACAGACCACACATTCCAATTGGCTATACTTAAACTCTTTAACATCATCATCAGCTCTGGCATCTTCCCCAATATTTGGAACCAAGGACTGATCACCCCAATCCACAAAAGTGGAGACAAATTTGACCCCAATAACTACCGGGGGATATGCGTCAACAGCAACCTTGGGAAATTCCTCTGCATTATCATTAACAGCAGACTCGTACATTTCCTCAGTGAAAACAATGTACTGAGCAAATGTTAAATTTGCTTTTTACCAAATTACCATACGACAGACGATGTATTCACCCTGCACACCCTAATTGACAAACAAACAAACCAAAACAAAGGAAATGTCTTCTCATGCTTTGTTGATTTAAAAAAAGCTTTTGACTCAATTTGGCATGAGGGTCTGCTATACAAATTGATGGAAAGTGGTGTTGGGAAAAAACATACGACATCATGAAATCCATGTACAAATACAACAAGTGTGCCGTTAAAATTGGGCCGGGGGGTGAGACAGGGATGCAGCTTAAGCCCCACCCTCTTCAACATATATATCAAAGATCTGACGAGGGCACTAGAACAGTCTGCAGCACCCGGCCTCACCCTACTAGAATCTGAAGTCAAATGTTTTCTGTTTGCTGATGATCTGGTGCTTCTGTCCCCAACCAAGGAGGGCCAACAGCAGCACCTAGATCTTCTGCACAGATTCTGTCAGACCTGGGCCCTGAAATAACATTTCAGTAAGACAAAAATAATGGTGTTCCAAGAAAGATCCAGTTGCCAGGACCACAAACACAAATTCCATCTTGACACCATTGCCCCAGAGCGTAAAAAAATGATACATACCTCGGCCTAAACATCAGCGCCACAGGTAACTTCCACGAAGCTGTGAACAATCTGAGAGACAAGGCAAGAAGGGTCTTCTATGCCATCAAAAGGAACATAAAATTTGACATACCAATTAGGATCTGGCTAAAAATATTTCAATCGGTTATTGAACCCACTGCCCTTCATGGTTGTGAGGTCTGGGGTCCACTCACCAACCAAGAATTCACAAAATGGGACAAACACCAAATTGAGACAGAATTCTGCAAAAATATCCTCAGTGTACAACATAAAACACCAAATAATGCATGCAGATTTGACTATGTACAGACTCAGTGAGCATAGCCTTGCTATTGAGAAAGGCCACCGTAGACAGACCTGGCTCTCAAGAGAAGACAGACTTTGTGCACAGTGCCCACCAAATGAGGTGGAATCTGAGCTGCACTTCCTAACCTCCTGCCAAATGTACGACCATATTAGAGACACATATTTCCCTCAGATTACACAGATCCACAAAGAATTCGAAAACAAACCCAATTTTTATAAACTCACATATCTACTGGGTGTGCCCATCACACAGTGTGCCATCACAGCAGCAATAGTTGTGACCCGAAAAGAGCAACCAGTGAAGAACAAACACCATTGTAAATACAACCCATATTTATGTTTATTTATTTTCCCTTTTGTACTTTAACTATTTGCATATAATATGACATTTGTAATGTCTTTATTCTTTTGGAACTTCTGTGAGTGTAATGTTTCATTTGTATTATTTATTTTGCTTTTGTTTATTATCTATTTCACTTGCTTTGGCGATGTTAACATGTGTTTCCCATGCTAAAGCCCTTAAATTGCATTGAGAGTGTCACGTCCTGACCAGTAAAGGGGTCATTTGTAATTGTAGTATAGTCAGGGCGTGGCAGGGGGGTGTTTGTTTTGTGTGTTTTGGTTTTTTTTGGTTCTAGGGGATTTTGGTTCTAGTTTTCTATTTCTATGTTTCTTTTTCCATGTTTGGCCGAGTATGGTTTCCAATCAGAGGCAGGTGTTTTTCGTTGTCTCTGATTGGAAGCTATACTTTGGCAGCCTGTTTTTTCCTTTGGGTTTGTGGGTGGTTGCTTTCTGTATAGTTGGTGTACCTTACAGAACTGTTGATTGTCATTTGTTATTTTTGTTTAAGTGTTCACTCTCTCTAAAAAAATACACGAAGATGAGCACTATACCCGCTGCGCCTTGGTCTGTCCCTTTCGACGCCTGTGACAGAGAGAGAGCGAGAGCGAGAGCGAGAGCGAGAGAAAGAGAAATAGCGAGAGAAAAATAGACAGAGCACAAGAGAGAGCGAGAGAGAGAAATAGAGAGGGAGAAATCAGAAGGAGCCGTGAACACCAGCCAGTGAGAAGATTAAATGAATTCACGTTTCGTAATGGAGAATCAGCTGCACTGTGTTCATATATATTTGAGTCATTATCCTTTATCACTTACATATTCTGACTTGTTTTTGCTCCTTTGAGTTGGCTGTTACATGTAAATAACGCTGAAGACAGAGGTTGTACAACAACAATAATCAGCCATTCTCTTCCAGCTCACACGGTGTCTAGTATTAGCGAAATCAAAGGTTGTGCGCCGCGTTGTGATGCATCACAAATACACATCAGCCCTGCGTTTTCTCTCCTTCATTCCTTTTCTTTACATAACCAAACTCACTCATTAACTTCAAAGCTACTGATAGGAGTTTTAATTAAGACAAACGCAGCGTCTGGAGGAAGATAAGCACCCCCTCCTCTTCTCCCTCATCCCCCTCTCTCCGTCTCTCCCGACAACATCATTAGAACATGTGAGGCACACCACTTGCCTGTTACCACTGAACCCTAACCAGAGTCAACCACATGAAACACGAGGCCGGGGTGTGTGTGTGTGTGTGTGTGTGTGTGTGTGTGTGTGTGTGTGTGTGTGTGTGTGTGTGTGTGTGTGTGTGTGTGTGCTGTGTGTGTGTGTGTGTGTGTGTGTGTGTGTGTGTGTGTGTGTGTGTGTGTGTGTGTGTGTGTGTGCTGTAGTAGTAGTGGTAATAGTAGTTGTAGGCTAATCCTCACAGTAACTGTTCTCCACATCTGAGGGTCTTTGTGTTAACATATAGAGCGCCACCGTACACACAATGCCCTGTCATCAGTTAACTAGTAATAGTGTATTGGCATCCCAGAAAAAAACACAGACAGTCAGGAAACATACAGTATTGTTTGCATGCTGATATTAGTTTTACCTTCTCCAGCTGGGTTATATTTACTCTGTAGTTTGTTGTGTGCATTTACCACTGTAATCTACTGTATTCTACTGTACTCTACTGTAATCTACTGTATTCTACTGTATTCTAATGTACTGTATTAAAAACCAGTTTACTCGCTCTGGTTATCTGTCAGTGATTTAGTTGTGTCTGTGTCTATGACCCGCTCCTCTCACCCAGACGGAGGGAGGAGGAAGACTGGAGAAAGGAACTACTTTGGACAGGACAGGTACGATCCCGTCCCAGACTAGGGTGGATCCCCTCTCTCTCTCTCTCTCCACCCCTCCACTCCTCCACCCCTCCCCTGTCCCAGACTAGGGTGGATCCCCTCTCTCTCTCTCTCTCTCTCTCTCTCTCTCTCTCTCTCTCTCTCTCTCTCTCTCTCTCTCTCTCCACCCCTCCTCTCCTCCACCCCTCCCCTGTGTAGGCTAGGGGATCCTTCCTCCCAGTCCCAGACCGCACGCACGGCTCCCCCTGGGCGGTGGGATCAATAGCAGCAGAGGAAAGCGAGGCCCCCAGGGGAAGCAGGCATGTCGGAGAGATTCATTGCAGGGCTACGGTGGAGCAGCATGCTGGGAGCAGCAACACACACCGCTGGCAGGCTTGTACACACACACACACACACACACACACACACACACACACACACACACACACACACACACACACACATACATACACACACACACACACACACACACACACACACGTATACACACACGTATACACACAGATCTGAGCACACACGCACAAATGTGATCACACACACACACCGTGTGCTAAAATAAACTGGCCCACGTAGCGCCCATCCATCAGCACGTTGGATCCCAGATTAACATCAAAACCCCCAGAGGTGTTACACTCCTTTGTCTCCAGGTGGCTGGAGTCTGGCTCTCTGCCCACTGCTCTACTCTTTCATGTGGGCTACAAGGAATTATCCCTCTTTTGTGTGTGTGTGTGTGTGTGTGTGTGTGTGTGTGTGTGTGTGTGTGTGTGTGTGTGTGGTTAGGTGTATCTCAAGCGGAGTGTGACGCATTCAGAGGTAGGCAGCTTCCATAACTGTGTGCTTCTGGCAGAGGGCCAGCCACCTGTGAGGGGGTCTTGTATGGCTGGTCCTGGAGGGGCCTCTGAAAGCACAGCTCTGTCAGGGTACACAGAGCCTGCAGCCGGGCACACACACACAGATGTGAGCATGTGCGCGCACACACACACACACACACACACACACACACACACACACACACACATTCTCACAGAGCCTGCAGCTTGGATCAGATTATGAAAAGTGCCTTCAGAGAACTGAGGGAGCTGCCTTCTGCACTTTAATTATTGGTGTGTGTGTGTGTGTGTGTGTGTGTGTGTGTGTGTGTGTGTGTGTGTGTGTGTGTGTGTGTGTGTGTGTGTGTGTGTGTGTGTGTGTGTGTGTGTGTGTGTGTGTGTGTGTGTGTGTGTGTGTGTTTGCGTTTGCTTCATGTTTAGTTTTATTCGTACAAGGAGATAAATTGAAGGTACAAACCCGCAATGGTTCCTTTGCTTTATTTTAGGAAAACATAACAACTGGTATTTTCCCCTCTTCAAAGACTTGGTTTGGGTCTCTCTCTCTCTCTCTCTCTCTCTCTCTCTGTGGAGATCCCCACTGTGAATCCAGCTTAAATGCTTTTCCATCCCACAACCTCCTCGCCAAGCCTCCACTGAGTCACTGAGCCCAGCGATTGACTGAACCTTATACAGTAGTATACAGCAGCTTATCACACTACAAAGAGGAGGCTGCTTTGACGTTACGGATGCTAAATATGAGATAATCATCTCTCTCTCTCTCTCTCCCTCCCTCTCTATCTCCCTCTCTCGCTCTCTCTATCTATCAACTAATAATTCTAGTCATTCAATGTAGACGAAGACTTAGAGGAACTTTGTTTTCCAAAGGGATCTTCGTTTGTGGTGAATGCCAATGTCAACAGCCATGTGCAACATCAGTCCCTCGATAACTGTACTATTACATGAATCGCTGTCATGCATGTCTACTGACTGTAACAAAAATCATTTCAAAAGTATTCCTCAAATGACTGGTTAATCAACCAACTGTTTAGTGCTGTATAATCTAGGAGCACCGAGCAGTCGTTACTCCACCCCTTCCTGGCAGTGTGTGTGAGTCATCGCATCTCCACTAGCTGTAAGTGTTTACTGGAAGACAGAGTAGGGGTACTGATCTAGGATCAGTTGAGCCTTTAAGTTCATAAGGAATAAGACGGTGGACCTGATCCGAGATCAGCATTCCTACTGTGAGACATTTTACAGCCCATGTGCTACTTGGCTAGGTTATCGCTAGCATCTGCACCTGTGGGCCATAGAGGCTTACTGGCTGCACTGCTGAGCTGGGCCTGTGTGCTGTGTGTGCTGTGTGTGTGTGTGTGTGTGTGTGTGTGTGCTGTGTGTGTGTGCGTGCGTGTGTGTGTGTGCGTACGTGTGTCCTCCCTACCTCCGTCCCTGTTGTCCCAGTCCCAGTGCAGTGCAGTACAGGTATGTTTGTAGTGCATTAGAATGGACCTGCAGCAACAGGCAGCAGGTGTCTTTATCCCCACTGAATACAGCTGGGCCCAGCTTGTTGATATTGGGCTTCAGGAGGGGAGGAGTAGCCTGCTATAGCCTGTTTAATGTTCCCTCATTCCCCCCAGTCCCAATCCCCTCTTCTCTCTCCAAAACCCTACTTTACTTAGTGTGAGAGGGGCTGAGGGGAGGAAGCTTTCTCTGAAGTGTGTGTGTTGGGGCGGGAATGTGTGTGTGTGTGTGTGTGTCATTCATTATTTGAATGCGTCCCCTCAAACATATAGCCCCTCACTCTATGTGTCTAATATTCTGACTGGTTAGTTCTGAGTACGTTAGGGTCAAAGTTCATTCGGTGTGCAGGTGTTAGATGAAATCAGACTCTTGTCGATCCTCTTCTGACCTCCTATTTCTACCACAGTCACCTACTGATATATGTAGTGGTTTGGGACTATTGTGAACATAATACCCTAAACTGATGCATGCAGATATGGTATTTTGTATTTTTGGTATTTTATTCTGTATATATACAGAATATACTTTCCTCCTTATCAGTAGTATTTAAATTCACCACTGAAACATAAATCATCAGACAAATCAAGAAAATGAAAAACAACCCTTGTCATACCAACAGACAGCTTGAAAACAGGACGCCTCATCTGCTTGACGCCAGATATCTATAGCTTCTCCAAATAGAAACACATTCTCCCTGCTTGGTTTGATGTGAGGGTTTTATCTCTTCCATCACACTGCAGGGTCAGACCTTTTTAAAGGCAAGTCAGTTCAGACAAATCAGACAAACACATCATACACATCCTCCACAGCCTAGACAGATACAGGTTTACATCCCAAATGGCACCCTGTTGTCACGTTCTGACCAGTAAAGGGGTAATTTGTTATTGTAGTTTGGTCAGGACGTGGCAGGGGGGTATTTGTTTTATGTGGTTCGGGGTGTGTGTTTATGTAGAGGGGTGTTTGTTTAGAGTTTCCGGGGTTTTGGTCTATGTTCTATGTTAGTGTATTTCTATGTTCAGTCTAGTCTATCTATTTCTATGTTTAGTTTATTGGGATTGGGCCTTCAGTTGGAGGCAGCTGTTCCTCGTTGCCTCTGATTGAAGGTCCTATGTATAGGGGTGTGTTTGTTATGGGAATTGTGGGAGGTTGTTTGTGCACTGCTATGTTTAGCCTAAATTTCTGTTTAGCTGTCATTCGTTTTGTTGTTTTTATATAGTGTGCCTCATAAAATAAAGATGAGCATTCACGTACCCGCTGCATTTTGGTCCACTTCCTACGACGGCCGTTACACCTGTTCCCTATGTAGGGCACTACTTTTGACCACAGCCCATCAGGCTCTGGTTAAAAGTAGTGCCCTAGTTAGGGAATAGGGCTCCATTTTGGGATACACACATAGACAGCAATGTGTCCTAACCTCATGGCGTCACCTGTTCATTTGACAGGTATGAAAGTTAAACTGGTTTACAGGACCCGTTGTGGTCTTGCGTGGCTCAGTTGATAAGAGCGCGGCAATATCAACGCCAAGGTTGTTGGTTCACTTCCCTCAGGGGTCACAGATGATATTATTGTGAGGTTCTTCATTACATGGCTGGCTTTGAAAAGGGTCTGAGCAGCCAACAGTTCAGTCCACACTCTCCTGAAGCACAGATTTGTTGTACGGTGGTGTGTATTTAGGCTCCGAGTGCATCGGTTGCTCAGGGACATCAAAGATCCAAATGGAAAGTGGCGTCCTCTCGGTAGTAAACGTCTCCGCGGTATTATGTCACAGTTTACCCAGATGTCCCGGTTATCTTCACGGGCGTTACACATCACTGGATCCGCTGTGGGAGTCACAGAGGCATGAAATGAAATAACATCTCATTACAGAAACATCAGGACAGGTCGCGTACTGTAGAGCTGATTACTGACCTGAGAGACACACACACTTTGAATGCTAAGCTTTCTCCACAAATCATGCATTGATGACAATGGGAGTTTTTGAAGTGAAGGTTTGAGATTCTCTCAAGTCAGGATTTAACCGTTAATGTCTGAATCTGGCTGTGGTAGATTCAATCTATTTCCCTAGAAGAGGTGTTTACCACCATGTAACTCCACTGTTAACACCATGCAACACTATGTGGTCTACAACAGATATGATATCATATGGGGCTCCCGAGTGGCGCAGCGGTCTAACGCACTGCATCTCAGTGCTAGAGGCGTCACTACAGACACCCTGGTTTGAATACAGACTGTATCACAACTGGCCGTGATTGGGAGTCCCATAGGCCGTCATTGTAAATCAGAATTTGTTCTTAACTGACTTGCCTAGTTAAATAAAAGTGAAAAAAAAGAATAATAATACATTTAAAATATGATGTCAGTAAAAATCAGTTCCAGGGGCTTTAGTAAACAACAACATTACAGTATGATGAAATACAACACTTTGAATCTTTTGCGTCAGACAGAATAAACGTTTGTGAAACGGAGAGTTAGTTCCACAATATAGCGATCTCAAAATGAATGCTGAAACCTAACTGCAGTATTCTGTACAGTAACGATGTGATCCGGCACACGTCAAACAAAAGACTTGGAAAACACCTCTCAACGTAAGGTATCTACTGTGAAGTGCAGTATATGCCGTAACATGTACATTGGACAGTTCATTAACCTGAAGTATCTGTGATTAGACAGAGCAGTCTGAAGCCCACAGTACAGCACCGGGGATTTCCCCTTCACAGCGTTGTGTTTGAACATGACTCCCCGTGTCTTTGAATCCTGTATTAATGCATGGCTGAGGGATAATTCAGATCAGGCCCCAGATCATTTCCTGTGGTGTGTGTGTGTGTGGGGGGGGGGGGTATTTAGTGTAGTTTCCACACAGATGGAAGCCCCAAACCTCAGCCTTTTTCTTTATTTGTCATTTTTTACTAGCGCTAGTTAAACGGTACACACCGATGGAAATATGCCTTTGATAAAGGATGAGGACTTGATTTACGGGCCGACTTCTATCATCGCTCCCTCATAACCAAGCCTTGTGCCCCCAGGTCTATCTCTTTCACCCCCTCTCCTCTCTCCTGTGGGGGAGACATTTTGGAAGGAGGGGGGAAACCACCTGCTTTGATTTATGGACCTGGGCCTCCTCCTGGATTGGGACGGATGGTGTGAGTCTAGCCTGGGACTTCAATAGAGCAACATCCTCCTGGCCTTCATTGCTAGCGTTAGCCATTATATAGTCTTGTCATGGTGCTGGGGTCACTCAGTATTTTGAGAGTTTGTAGCATGTAGCGTAAATGCTACATCCATGGCGTAAATCCAAACTTTTTTCTTATTTCTTTCATTTGGGTTGTGGTAACCACATCCACCTGTCATCATGCACACAACCTTCATCATACATCAGCTATTGATGTGGAAAGGTGTGAGGAGGTGGGGAGGTGAGGAGATACTAAGCCTACTGTCGAGCTAGGGATGATGAAAACCACAGCTTTACTTTCTTAATGATTGCTGGGTCCTCTCTGTTCCTCTTTGCTCCTCTCTGCTCCTCTCTGCTCCTATTTACTCCTCTCTGTTCCTCTCTGCTCCTCTCTGCTCCTCTCTGCTCCTATTTACTCCTCTCTGTTCCTCTCTGTTCCTATCTACTCCTCTTTTGTTCTTCTCTGTTCCTCTCTGTTCCTCTCTGCTCGTCTCTGTTCGTCTCTGTTCCTCTCTGTTCCTCTCTACTCCTATCTGTTCCTCTCTACTCCTCCCTGTTCCTCTCTGTTCCTCTCTACTCCTCTTTGTTCTTCTCTGTTCCTCTCTACTCCTCTCTGCTCATCTCTGTTCCTCTCTGTTCCTCTCTATTCCTCTCTATTCCTCTCTGCTCGTCTCTGTTCGTCTCTGTTCCTCTCTGTTCCTCTCTACTCCTATCTGTTCCTCTCTACTCCTCCCTGTTCCTCTCTGTTCCTCTCTACTCCTCTTTGTTCTTCTCTGTTCCTCTCTGTTCCTTTCTGTTCCTCTCTGTTCCTCTCTACTCCTATCCGTTCCTCTCTACTCCTCTCCTCTCTGTTCCTCTCTGTTCCTCTCTACTCCTCTCCGTTCCTCTCTGTTCCTCTCTACTCTCTACTCCTCTCTGGTCCTCACTACTCCTTCCTACTCCTCTCTACTCCCCTCTGTTCCTTTCTGTTCCTCTATTCTCCTCTCTGTTCTTCTCTACTCCTCTCTGTTCCTCCATGTTCCTCTGTACTCCTCTCTGGTCCTCTCTACTCCTCTCTGGTCCTTTCTGGTCCTCTCTGGGATCTGCATTCGAAGCAAATTCTCTCAGGGCCTCAAGGCAGCTCCCATTGTTTCACCCCCTGTACTATCTCGACACCCACCAACTAGAAGAGAGGCACGCCGTACCACACTTTACCGCACTTAACCCTGGGATAGATCTGTGATCCTGCCACCGATAGGCAACGGCAGCGCCACGGATTTCATTAAGCTGAGAATTAAAGCAGACACATCAAAGAGTTAGAGGGGAGAGGCAGCATGGAGACGTGACACGGGGAGAGAGGGGGAGAGAGGGGGAGGAGAGAGGGAGGAGGCGGGGAGAGATGGGAGAGGGATCGAAAGGGAGAGAGGGGAGAGTGAGTGCTGGGGAGAGAGAATGCATGGGGAGGGGGACAGGGGGAAAGGGGGAGTCGAGAAAGAAAGAGAGACGGAGAGGGTGGAAGAGAGAGGGTACAAAGCCTCATTTACGCAATCCCTGAACGTGACAGAAACTAATCCAAATCAATATCTGTGAGTAGAGCATTGTTACCGTGCTGGCATAGCGGAAGCTGTTAGCTGATGATGAAAGCATCAAAGCGGTTCACTACAGATGAAATTAGAATGTCTTTTACATCATGGGAAATAATTAGAAAAATCGGGCCAACTGGATATTTGACATAGATTCTTTGCTATGGAACATCATGATCTTGTTGGGAACCGGCTACACTTGAAGTAACTGGTACCAATTGTTTATTTTGGCACCAGGAAAAGGACATTATGTATAAAAACTGTCAACGATATGACCTGAATGACAAGTCATTGTACCTGCCAAAAGAAACCAGCCCAAAATACACAGCACTAGTGCCAGTCACTCTCTACCCTCTGGAACAACACCCACACACACCCACACACACCCACACACACCAACACTCACACACACACACCCACTCACACGTACGTGCACAGACACACACACACACTCACACGTACGTGCACAGACACACACACACACACACACACACACACACACACACACACACACACACACACACACACACACACACACACACACACACACACACACACACACACTCACACGTACGTACACACACACACACACACACACACACACACACACACACAACACACACACACACACACACACACACACACACACACACACACACACACACACACACACACTCACACGTACGTACACACACACACACACACACACACACACACACACACACACACACACACACACACACACACACACACACACACACACACACACACACACACACACACACACACACACACACACACACACACACCACTCACACGTACGTGCACAGACACACGCACACACACACACACACACACACACATACACAAACAAAAGATCTGGAATGTAGATTTGGTCTCAACCATAACCAGGTCATCAGTGTATTACTATTCCCCACAGCACACAGCATTTACATAGACATGCATCACATCCATGGACCCCATCCATGGACCTCAGAGCGCTTTTCACACTACCGTCCAACCCAGACCATAACTACAGTGTATAAGTAACCAGGCCAGCGCTGTTCAGCTCGGCACGACTCGGCTCAGTCAGGTGAAAAATGGTACAGGTGTTTTCCAGGAAGAACGAGACTCTATCTGTTCTCCCATCAGACTGTACAGTAACCTAACAGTAACTGGTTGACCCACGGGAGTTGCTTTGTCTCTATAGATCATCTCTGTTTATTTCTCTGTCCAGGGTGGAAAATGTCAGGCCGATCCCTTGGGTTCCTCTGATAGTGTTTTATCATTCAGAGATTCTTTGAGAGATCCCCAGATGTTCTCGGTGATTGGGAAAACTCTCTACACGACACGCTCCGCACGAATCACAAGCCTCCAGCTTCCCCAAGCCCATCCAGGACCTCCTGTCCTGTCTCTCCTGTGTCCTGCTCAATCTACACATCTACACAACCAGGGACCTTCTAGGTTCAGATCTTGACGATGGTGAGTTTAAAAAGGGTGTGTGTGAGCATGTGTGTGTGTGTGCATGAAAGTGTGCACGTGCGTATGTGTGTGGAAGAGTTAGAGGGCGATGTTTGTGGACCTACGGCGGTCTGCCTGATTGCATCGCCACACAAGCGTGGCTTCAAAGCGTCCGTCCGTCCGTTCCCCCACCGCCCAGTTTCAGCAGATAAGAACAGTCAGACCATGGTTCAGTTAGCGGACAGGAAGACTACAGAGGGGTCAGCGGTAGTGCCATCTGCTCCCCGCTCCCTCTGTGTACCAGATACATCAACAAACTGTGTGTGTGTGTGTGTGTGTGTGTGTGTGTGTGTGTGTGTGTGTGTGTGTGTGTGTGTGTGTGTGTGTGTGTGTGTGTGTGTGTGTGTGTGTGTGTGGTGTGTGTGTGTGTGTGTGTGTGTGTGTGTGTGTGTACTATCAAAACAGACCGTCCATCCTGCCTATGGACCATACCGTATTGTATGATCAGGCTATAACATTTATATATGAGCATATGCCGTGTAATACATCTGGAGAATGCTTAGAAACATGTTTGTCTGGGTGTTTCTATGTGTTTTTAAAGGGGAGGTGTTTAGAAACATGTTTGTCTGGGTGTTTCTATAGGTTTTAAAGGGGAGGTGTTTAGAAACATGTTTGTCTGGGTGTTTCTATAGGTTTTAAAGGGGAGGTGTTTAGAAACATGTTTGTCTGGGTGTTTCTATAGGTTTTAAAGGGGAGGTATTTAGAAACATGTTTGTCTGGGTTTTCTATGTGTTTTAAAGGGGAGGTGTTTAGAAACATGTTTGTCTGGGTGTTTCTATAGGTTTTTAAGGGGAGGTGTTTAGAAACATGTTTGTCTGGGTGTTTCTATAGGTTTTTAAGGGGAGGTGTTTAGAAACATGTTTGTCTGGGTGTTTCTATAGGTTTTTAAGGGGAGGTGTTTAGAAACATGTTTGTCTGGGTGTTTCTATAGGTTTTTAAGGGGAGGTGTTTAGAAACATGTTTGTCTGGGTGTTTCTATAGGTTTTAAAGGGGAGGTATTTAGAAACATGTTTGTCTGGGTGTTTCTATAGGTTTTTAAGGGGAGGTGTTTAGAAACATGTTTGTCTGGGTGTTTCTATAGGTTTTAAAGGGGAGGTGTTTAGAAACATGTTTGTCTGGGTGTTTCTATAGGTTTTTAAGGGGAGGTGTTTAGAAACATGTTTGTCTGGGTGTTTCTATAGGTTTTTAAGGGGAGGTCATCAGTTGAATGGAGAATGTTTGTCACTAGCGTCGTAAGGGACAGACCAAGGCGCAGCGGGTATAGTGCTCATCTTCTTACTTTTATTTAGAGAGAACACTCAAACCAAAATAAACAGATGACGAAACAGTTCCGTAAGGCACACAGGCTATACAGAAAACAACCACCCACAAAAACACAGGAAAAACAGGCTGCCTAAGTATGGCTTCCAATCAGAGACAACGAAAGACACCTGCCTCTGATTGGAAGCCATACCTGGCCACACATAGAAAAAGAAACATAGAAATAGAAAACTAGAACCAAAATCCCCTAGACCCAAAAAAACCCAAAACACACATAACAAACCCCCTGCCACGCCCTGGCCATACTACAATTACAAATGACCCCTTTACTGGTCAGGACGTGACAATGTTTGAATTTGTTCCTCTTGATGTACTGTGCATTGGCTGTGAGTGACTGGGACTTTTGATGCGGTAAGGAGGTCAGTTGCCAGAATTCAACATTTGCTCATTCAGTAGACACTATTCCCTTCGGCACATACACATACACACTCACACACATACACACACATACGACCTGACAGGTATGATTTCAAAGGCAAATGGAATGGCGACCCTGTGACCCGCTCCGTGTTTACGGTCTGTACTGACGGCTTGCTGAAAGAGGGTCGCCCTCAGATGACATCACATTCCGCCATGTCGCTAGTCGCTAGCAGATTGACACGTGCAACACTACCCCGCTAAGCCACTCTAGCCATTCCTAGAGTTAAAGGGACTTGTGAATACTTTGTAAACCAACTCTGTCAATTCTTTAAAAAAGGGGAATGGTGATTCACAAGCCTGGCATGGAGTCCTCCCCTCCCCAGACCTCTCTATCCACTCCCCTCTAGACTGTAGCTCCTCAACCTTTGAACCCTACACATCAATACTGTGTCAGCACCTGCCAAAGATCCTGTATCACCTGTAAGAGATAGAGATAGTATATCACGCCGTGCAGACGGCCAGGCCCTCTGGGCTGGAGCGTTAGTTCAGTGTGAGACGTCTCTCTCTCTCTCTCTCTCTCTCTCTCTTCTCTCTCTCTCTCCTCTCTCTCTCTCTCTCTCTCTTCTCTCTCTCTCTCTCTCTCTCTCTCTCTCTCTCTCTCTCTCCCTCCCCCTTTCTATCTATGTCTCCAACTCCCTCTCCCTAGCTCTCTTCCCCTCCCCTCTTTCTCCCCCTTCCCCCCTTCTCTCCCCTCTCTCTCTCTTTCTATCCACCCCCCTCTCTCTCCCTCTGTAAATCATAATGCTAGGTTGACTCCTCCACCTTCCCTACCTCCCTGGCTGCTTACAGAGATTATCAAGACAATCATCAGATCATGACTATCATCTGGATTCATGCTTAATTAAACAGAGGCTTTCCAACCGATCTTAACAACACACCCCTCTTTCTTCTTTCTTCAATCACCTCCGACCACAAAGAGCAGCTCCAGGATGACTTGAGGTACTTTCAGAAAGGTACTTTCCATTTGTCGGTGTAGGGCAGGTATTAGGTAAGACCTCAGGCATGTTTGACAGGTAGGGCCCCCCGGAATTAATGAGGTGGAAGGATCATACTAAATATGTCAATTACATCTGAGTGCGGTAGGAACTGTTTGATAGATTCATTTGTTTCCCTTTGGAACGACGCATTTGGGTTTTTTTTGTCCCTGAATTCAATAAAACTCAACGTTCTATGCTCAATTTCTTGCATCCTACGACTTTGATATCAAAACTCATTCGACTGTCTAGCGATTCCATGAAAAAAATACAACATTTTGCAGCATAGCTGTACTACTGGATACAGTCTACAGTCACAAAGGCAAGGTGATTCGTTCCCTGTCTTTCACTGAGGAAACTATCACGTAGGACCTCAAAGAGCCAAAGGAAACACAAGACTCCGCTTATTGCACAAGTACCAGTTACATAATACCTGTTTAAACAATACCAGTTACACAATACCTGTTAAAACAAACTAATGATTTATGTGTATGAATACAATGACCAACTCCTGGTTTGAATAGGAGAGAGGTACCACAAATGTTTTAGATCGTATTTCTAGGAGCGCCCGGGCAGGGGAGGGGAGATATGGAAATGATCCTCGTCCTGCAGTAATCATGTTTAGTTTGGAAAAGTCTCTCTTCTATTATAAGTAATGGGAAACAAATTGAGCATGTTTTTCCCTTCAACCATGGGATTCCCTAATCTAAACTCCACAACTGGCACAGTCAGAGAGAGAGAAAGAAAGAAAGAGAGTGGGAGAGGAGAGAGAGAGAGAGAGAGAAGGAAAAGAACTGTATGTTGCGAGTGGTTTCAGACACAGATTGAAGGACTCCATCCCTGGCTTGGCAGAGATACAGAGATGGGTAGAATTGACGAGAGAGAGAAAGAGACAGAGAGAGAGGTAGAGGTAGAGAGAGAGAGAGAGAGAGAGAGAGAGAGAGAGAGAGAGAGAGAGAGAGAGAGAGAGAGAGAGAGAGAGAGAGAGAGAGAGATAGCATTGGCTCCTGGCATGGGAACCACAACATGAGTAAATCACTTTATAATCCTTGTCACCACAAGAAGAACGAAAAAATATTAAACAGGGCCAATCATATGGCTGGGAGAGGGAGAGAGAGAGAGAGCTACAGTAAAGTGAGAAAGAGAGAGAGAGAGAGAGAGAGAGAGAGAGAGAGAGAGAGAGAGAGAGACAACAATCCAGGGGAGTGAAAACCTACAGGACAGTAGCATTCCAAGAAAAGGATTGGAGAGCCCTGCGAGAGACAGGAAGACAGAGTGTATATTTGAAATGTGTCTATTCCTTTGAAACTTGGGAGTGCAATGTTTACTGTTCATTTTTGATTGATTATTTCCCTTTTGTTTATAATCTATTTCACTTGCTGTGGCAATGTAAACATATGTTTCCCATGCCAATAAAGCCATTTGAATTGAATATATATATATGTATTCAATTCAAATGGCTTTATTGGCATGGGAAACATATGTACATATATATATATAATATATATATATATATATATATATATATATATATATATATATAGAGAGAGAGAGAGAGAGAGAGAGAGAGAGAGAGAGAGAGAGAGAGAGAGAGAGAGAGAGAGAGAGAGAGAGAGAGAGAGAGAGAGAGAGAGAGAGAGAGAGAGAGAGAGAGAGAGAGATTTTCAGCGATAAGCACAATTAATATTGGCAGCACAGATGTGTAGGCCACACCCAGCCTACATCAGCTGGTGATCTGCGGGGAGCAAGAGGTGAGCGTGGGCAGACAGGCTCCGACACCGCCTCCGATTATACACATCACGCAGGCAACTCTCTTGCTTCCCCACAGCTACCCAGTCTCCACCAGCCATCTAGTTAGATACCCTTTGCCTGGTCAATAAACACAATCTGCTTGACGAAATTAAACACAATAGCAGCATTAACTTTAATATTAAAACAACAATCTAGCTATGTTTTTCTCTCCCTT
This sequence comes from Salmo salar, assembly GCF_965601325.2. Lineage (NCBI taxonomy): Eukaryota > Metazoa > Chordata > Actinopteri > Salmoniformes > Salmonidae > Salmo > Salmo salar. The sequence continues at coordinate 17,859,818 of NC_138294.1, forward strand.
GAGTATAGAAATGTTTTCGTATTTGTAGTCGCGCTCAACCCCCCGCACTTTCCCCACTGCATTTCATAGCCAGGTTCTTTAGCCAAAGTGCTAGCCAAGTCGTCTTCCTTTCCTCAGAGAAAACGGATTTGATTCTAGCCATTACCGTTCAAAATATATGACCCATAACACCGGTGGAACCTTTTTATTGGCAGGCCGCATTTTACATTCATAAAACTAGGCTAGTTGCGGACCGGACCGTTAACCATTTGTTTAGGCTATACTATGTTCAGTCATGTTAGCTCATTAGCTAGCTAGAGTTAACAACCTGGGGAACTTCAGCCATAGGGACTTGTGACTCGACTCATGACCCATTGGTGAATCGAACTTGGACTCAATCACTGGGGACTCGATTCCGACTTGAGGTTTAGTGACTCGACTACATCACTTGCCGAATCAGTCATTAGCTCCAGTTGAAAGTCATTGGCCCCCAATCTACATTTGTTACTGTGGCGTCTGTGGAACGTTGACAACAACGGCGATGACGCCACCAAGCGATGGAGGTCCAACCCATACTACCTTGTCACCATCTGGTGACTGTGCTTCTCTCTCTCTCTCTCTCTCCTCTCTCTCTCTCTCTCTCTCTCTCTCTCTCTCTCTCTCAAATAGTACAAAAGTAAATAAACATAAATATGGGTTGTATTTACAATGGTGTTTGTTCTTCACTGGTTGCACTATTCTTGTGGCAACAGGTCACAAATATTGCTGCTGTGATGACACACTGTGGTATTTCACCCAATAGATATGGGAGTTTATAACAATTGTGTGTGTTTTCGAATTCTTTGTGGGTCTGTGTAATCTGAGGGAAAAATGTGTCTCTAATATGGTCATACATTTGGCAGGAGGTTAGGAAGTGCAGCTCAGTTTCCACCTCATTGTGTGGGCAGTGTGCACATAACCTGTCTTCTCTTGAGAGCCAGGTCTGCCTACGGCGGCAGGTATTCTGCCACTGTGTAATCTCTGTTTAGGGCCGAACAGCATTCTAGTTTGCTCTGTTTTTTTGTTAATTCTTTCCAATGTGTCAAGTAATTATCTTTTTGTTGGGTCTAATTGTGTTGCTGTCCTGGGGCTCTGTGGGGTGTGTTTGTTAACAGAGCCCCAGGACCAGCTTGCTTAGGGGACTCTTCTCCAGGTTCATCTCTCTGTGGGTGATGGCTTTGTTATGGAAGGTTTGGGAATCGCTTCCTTTTAGGTGGTTGTAGAATTTAATGGCTCTTTTCTGGATTTTGATAATTATCGGGTGTCGGCCTAATTCTGCTCTTCATGCATTATTTGGTGTTTTACGTTGTACATGGAGGATATTTTTATAGAATTCTGCACGCGGAGGCTCAATTTGGTGTTTGTCCCATTTGGTGAATTCTTGGTTGGTGAGCAGCGGACCCCAGACCTAATAACCATAAAGGGCAATGTGTTCTATAACTGATTCAAGTATTTTCTGCCAGATCCTAATTGGTATGTTGAATTGTATGTTCCTTTTGATGGCATAGAAGGCCCTTCTTGCCTTGTCTCTCAGATCGTTCACAGCTTTGTGGAGGTTACCTGTGGCACTGATGTTTAGGCCCAGGTATGTATCGTTTTTGTGTGCTCTAGGGCAGCGTGTCTAGATGGAATTTGAATTCGTGGCAACTGGACCTTTTTTGGAACACCATTATTTTTGTCTTACTGAAATGTTATTTCAGGGCCCAGGTCTAACAGAATCTGTGCAGAAGATCTAGGTACTGCTGTTGGCCCTCCTTGGTTGGGGACAGAAGCACCAGATCATCAGCAAACAGAAGACATTTGACTTCAGATTCTGGTAGGGTCAGCAATTTATGTTTACTATAGGTTAATGAATCAATCCAAATGTGATGTGGCTAAAATGAAAGGGCATTTAGTTGACTAAAATGGATCTCTGTTTTCATCATTTTGACAATAATTAAATCATTACTCAAATGACAAAGATGTGACTAAGACTTAATAATATTTTAATCAAAATGACTAAGACTAAATATAGAGTTCTATAATTAAGACTGGTGTGTGTGTGTGTGTGTGTGTGTGTGTGTGTGTGTGTGTGTGTGTGTGTGTGTGTGTTGTGTGTGTGTGTGTGTGTGTGTGTGGTGACAGGGTAGGGTGTTCGTCAGAGGAGGCCGCTCTAGCCCAGACATGAAAAGGCATTCTTTCATCACTGCTAATCTCCCAAACATAAACATGAGAGCATCCACACACACACACACCACAGCTGGGGATAGGTGTGTGTGTGTGTGTGTGTATGTTGCATGAGAAAGTCTCAATGTTAGTTTACTCTTAAGGAGAGTCACACCGTATCAATCAACAAGTAAATGTTATTACCATTTAAGTGCTTGTTGTGTGAGTCATGGTGAATAAGTGTCTAGTGTCAGTGTTAGTGTGTATGTGGGGGGGGGCTTAGGGGTTTAGGTTTAGGGTAAGAATTAGGGTTAGGGTTAGGAGTTAGGAGTTAGGGTTAGGAGTTAGGTTTAGGGTTAGGAGTTAGGGTTAGGTTTAGGTTTAGGGTTAGGAGTTAGGGTTAGGTTTAGGGTTAGGTTTAGGGTTAGGAGTTAGGATTAGGTTTAGGTTTAGGGTTAGGAGTTTGGGTTAGGTTTAGGTTTAGGGTTAGGGTTAGGAGTTATGGTTAGGTTTAGGTTTAGGTTTAGGGTTAGGAGTTAGGGTTAGGTTTAGGGTTAGGAGTTAGGGTTAGGTTTAGGGTTAGGGTTAGGAGTTAGGGTTAGGGTTAGGTTTAGGTTTAGGGTTAGGGTTAGGGTTAGGAGTTAGGGTTAGGTTTAGGTTTAGGGTTAGGAGTTAGGGTTAGGTTTAGGGTTAGGGTTAGTCCCAGTGTGTGTGTGACAGTGGTAGTTGCTGTGTAATTCAGGGCTCTGAGCCGGACGCGACTCAACATGTGAGGCAGACACTTTCATCTGCAACAACCCACAATTTGTTATTTTTCCACACTAATCATGTAAACCATAATTACAACTAGGGTTCAGCAACAGGAAAACGTGGTAAAAGCGTATTAGGCGGAGAGATAGAGAGAGACACAGAGACTGACTGCATAGAGATTTGATATCTCACTATGCCGATTGGTTGGGCCAAATTCCAAAAAGCCCAATCATTCACTGCAGCCATCAGAGAAGTGAGGACGGAAACTGTATACCCTGGGAATGACCTTCCTCCCTTGGAGAGAATGGCCGTTGTTGGGGCTCAGGGAGAGGTTGAGCCAGAATGGAGGCTCAGTTTACGAAGGGCTACTGAGACTGAGTGGGCCTGGTGGTGGTGGTGCTTTCCTCAATATGGGGACCCAGTATGCCTGTCTGGACACTGACTGTGTGCTGCTGGCATAAAATGAGCTCAGCTCTCCTACACACACACACACACACACACACACACACATGCATGCACACACACACACACACGTCAAGCCTCTCCACCGCCACACTCCCCCTGTACACGCCAAAGCTGTTTTTGCAGCAGAGAATTTAAGAGATAAGGCCACTGAGTTAATGCAGACGTGCTGCCGTAATCCAGTTTTCCCCTCTTCCCACTCTCCTCCCCCTCTTCTCTCCTCTCCTCTCTTCCTCTCTCCTCAGCGATTCAGCTCCTCGTATCTGTGGCAGATTAGGGCAGATCACTGAGGATTACCTTCTCCAGACACAGCCCCTGTATCACTGACCGGGAGCCCCCGTTGCCCCTCTCCCTCTCTCTCTCTCTCTCTCTCTCTCTCTCTCTCTCTCTCTCTCTCCCTCCATCCCTCTCTTTCTCAATGTCTCTTCTTTTCTCCTGTCCTCTCTCCCTCCATCTCTCTCCCTCTATCTCTCTCCCTCACTCTGCAACACAGTAAGCAGGCGTAATGCGGTCTTGGCCGGTGCCACAGTCACAGCCTCGTCCTCCACTCAGCTGGTGATGGTCAATGTGTTTGTGAGTTGCCCTTTCCTGCCCAGTCAGTAAGAGGATGGAGACACAGTGGCTTGCAGGCTGCAGCAACACAACTCTGCCTGGGCTTCCGGAGGCTGCAGTAGGGAGAGGGATTATCCTCTCTGTTGTTTGAACCATTTAGAAGGCTCCCTACCAGGGCCATGCCTGGTCTTGGACACAGTCACAGAGTCCTGCGCAAGTGCTGCTGGCTGGGCTAGTGTAGTGTACTGAGGCTGGGAGCTGGTGGACTATCCCAGTTCATCATGGTAATCCAGCCAGGCACAATCATTATCTCTTTCCAGCTATTCACATGAAGCGCACTACGGCCAAAGCCTAGCTACCTTTCTTAGGATAGTGTGTGTGTGTGTGTGTGTGTGTGTGGTGTGTGGTGTGTGTGTGTGTGTGTGTGTGTGTGTGTGTGTGTGTGTGTGTGTGTGTGTGTGTGTGTGTGTGTGTGTGTGTGTGTGTGTGTGTGTGTGTGTGTGTGTGTGTGTGTGTGTGTGTGTGTGTGTGTATAAATAGATCAGAGCCGTTGTTGCTGTTATTGGTGTTTGTCAGCAGGTTTCACAGTGCCCATGTCTCTCCCTGCTCCTTACTAATGATCAGCCATTATAAAACACACTAGGAGCACCTGGCCCCAGCAGCCAAATATCTGACAGACAAATCATTACTGGGCTTCTCTTTGTTCTCTCCTCTGCAACTTCATCAGTTCACCTCAGTGTCGAGCACGTGTGTCAAACTCATTCCACTAAGAATTGAGTGTCTGTGGGTTTTCGCTCCTCCATTGTACTTGATTGATGAATTAAGGTCACTGATTTAGTAAGGAACTCCCCTCATCTGGTTGTCCAGGTCTTCACTGAAAGGAAAAACCAAAAACCAGCAGACACTCGGTCCTCCTTGGAATGAGTTTGACACCCCTGGATTAGATGAACATCTAGTGGTCACACAGGAGGTTGGTGGCACCTTAATTGGGGAGGACGGGCTCGTGGTATTGGCTGGAGCGGAATGGGTGGAATGGTATTAAACGCATGTTTTCAACGGGTTTGACTCCATTCCAGCCATTATTATGAGCCATCCTCCCCTCAGCAGCCTCCACTGAGTGGTCATGTAGAGGGACATCTAGTGGTCATTCTCTGTACTGCAAGGCATACAGCCAGAGAGACGTAGGGCTGGTTCGACATCGCTGCCGGTGCAGTGCAGTCGACTGCAGACTTACAAATCACCTTGCATCATCAATAACTTCTCATTATTATTTGTAGATCAGACAAGTCAGTCAGTTGCCATTTACCCACAACGCATCGTGGATTTGATGTTCTCGAACATGGCCGTAGGCTCTTTCTCAATTGACTAAAATATCTGTCCTCTCCCTTCTTCGCCTCCTGTCCTTCATTGCACTGACCTTTGAGAACTGACCAGGTGAAAGACTAACGATGGGCTTCCACCATATTGTTTTTTTCAGCTGTCAACTCTTTTCCAATCAGTGCAGATGAAGATGGCGTGACGAGGAGAGGACCGATTTTTAAGTAATTCAGAGAGAGCTAGAGCCTTATCTAATCACAATGATTTGATGAAATTGGGAGATTACGTTGATTCTATATCTCTCCAATTTGAAATAAGCAGCTTTCGGGCATTTTGGGGTCAAGTTCAACTGATCTGTAGTGATATTTAAAACATCCAGATTTAAAAGGAATAACTTTGAACTGACAACATTGAGCTTTGCAAATCACAGAATAGCCCTGAAAGAGACTTTTCCTCTCCTAACCATCGCTGTCATCTCTTCAGAGCTGTGACCTTAACACATACATACGTAGTGTTCATGTTTGTGTTTACATTGTATGTATGTATGTATGTGTGTATGTATGTATGTTTTATGTATGTATGTATGTTTTATGTAAATATGTTTTATGTATGTATGTTTTATGTGTGTATGTAGGTTTTATGTATGTATGTATGTTTTATGTGTGTATGTAGGTTTTATGTAAATATGTTTTATGTATGTATGTGTGTATGTATGTAGGTTATATGTATGTATTCTATGTATGTATGTATGTATGGTTTATGTATGTATGTATGTATGTTTTAGGTATGTATGTTTTAGGTATGTATGTTTTAGGTATGTATGTATGTTTTAGATATGTAGGTATGTTTTCTGTATGTATGTATGTATGTTTTATGTATGTATGCATGTATGTATGTATGTGTAACAGTGTAGGTTCCGTCCCTCTCTTCGCCCCAACCCGGGCTGGAACCAGGGACCCTTGCACACATCAACAACTGACACCCCACGAAGCATCGTTACCCATCACGCCACAAAAGCCGCAACCCTACTACAAGTCTCAGAGCGAGTGACGTCACTGATTGAAACGCTATTAGCGCGCACCACCGCTAACTAACTAGCCATTTCACATCGGTTACGTATGTATGTATGTATGTATGTATGTATGTATGTATGTATGTATGTATGTATGTATGTATGTATGTATGTATGTTTTACGTATGTATGTTTTATGTGTGTATGTAGGTTTTATGTATGTATGTATGTTTTATGTATGTATGTATGTATGTATGTATGTTTTATGTATGTATGTATGTATGTAGGTTTTATGTATGTATGTATGTTTTATGTACGTATGTATGTATGTATGTTTTATGTATGTATGTATGTTTTATGTGTGTATGTGGGTTTTATGTATGTATATATGTATGTATGTATGTATGTATGTATGTATCTATGTATCTATGTATGGATGTATGTTTTATGTATGTATGTTTTATGTATGTATGTATGTATGTATATTTGTATGTTTTATGTATGTATGTATGTATGTATGTATGTATGTATGTATGTATGTATGTATGTATGTATGTATGTATGTATGTATGTATTTATGTATGTTTTATGTATGTATGTATGTATGTATGTATGTATGTATGTATGTATGTATGTATGTATGTATGTATGTGTGTATGTATGTATGTATGTATGTATTATGTATGTATGTAGGTTTTACGTATGTATGTATGTATGTATGTATGTATGTATGTATGTATGTATGTATGTATGTATGTATGTTTTATGTGTGTATGTAGGTTTTATGTATGTATGTTTTATGTATGTATGTATGTATGTATGTATGTATGTATGTATGTATGTATGTTCTATGTATGTATGTATGGTTTATGTATGTATGTATGTATGTATGTATGTATGTATGTATGTATGTATGTATGTATGTATGTATGTATGTATGTATGTATGTATGTATGTTTTATGTATGTATGTAGGTTTTATGTGTGTATGTAGGTTTTATGTGTGTATGTAGGTTTTATGTGTGTATGTAGGTTTCATGTGTGTATGTATGTTTTATGTACATATGTATGTATGTTTTTTTATGTATGTATGTTTTATGTGTGTATGTAGGTTTTATGTATGTATGTATGTATGTATGTATGTATGTATGTATGTATGTATGTATGTATGTATGTATGTATGTATGTATGTATGTATGTATGTATGTTTTATGTATGTATGTATGTATGTATGTATGTATGTATGTATGTATGTATGTATGTATGTATGTATGTATGTATGTATGTATGTATGTATGTATGTATGTATGTATGTAGGTTTTATGTATGTATGTATGTTTTATGTGTGTATGTAGGTTTTATGTATGTATGTATGTTTTATGTATGTATGTTTTATGTATGTATGTAGGTTTTACGTATGTATGTATGTTTTATGTATGTATGTATGTTTTATGTGTGTATGTAGGTTTTATGTATGTATGTATGTATGTATGTATGTATGTATGTATGTATGCATGCATGTATGTATGTTCTATGTATGTATGTATGGTTTATGTATGTATGTATGGTTTATGTATGTATGTATGTTTTATGTATGTATGTATGTTTTATGTGTGTATGTAGGTTTTATGTGTGTATGTAGGTTTCATGTATGTATGTATGTATGTTTTACGTATGTATTTTTATGTATGTATGTTTTATGTGTGTATGTAGGTTTTATGTATGTATGTTTTATGTATGTATGTATGTATGTATGTATGTTTTATGTGTGTATGTAGGTTTTATGTATGTATGTTTTATGTACGTATGTATGTATGTATGTATGTTTTACGTATGTATGTTTTATGTATGTATGTTTTATGTGTGTATGTAGGTTTTATGTATGTATGTATGTATGTATGTATGTATGTATGTATGTTTGTATGTTTGTATGTATGTATGTATGTATGTATGTATGTATGTAGGTTTTATGTATGTATGTATGTTTTATGTGTGTATGTAGGTTTTATGTATGTATGTATGTTTTATGTGTGTATGTAGGTTTTATGTATGTATGTATGTTTTATGTATGTATGTTTTATGTATGTATGTAGGTTTTACGTATGTATGTATGTTTTATGTGTGTATGTAGGTTTTATGTATGTATGTATGTATGTATGTATGTATGTATGTATGTATGTATGTATGTATGTATGTATGTATGTATGTATGTATGTATGTATGTATGTATGCATGCATGCATGTATGTATGTTCTATGTATGTATGTATGGTTTATGTATGTATGTATGGTTTATGTATGTATGTATGTTTTATGTATGTATGTATGTTTTGTGTGTGTATGTAGGTTTTATGTGTGTATGTAGGTTTCATGTATGTATGTATGTTTTACGTATGTATGTTTTATGTATGTATGTTTTATGTGTGTATGTAGGGGTTGTATGTATGTATGTATGTATGTATGTATGTATGTATGTATGTATGTATGTATGTATGTATGTATGTATGTATGTATGTTTTATGTATGTTTTATTTATGTATGTATGTATGTACAGTGCCGTGAAAAAGTATTTGCCCCCTTTCTGATTTTCTCTAGTTTAGCATATTTTTGATACTGAATGTTATCAGATCTTCAACCAAAACCTAATATTAGATAAAGGGAACCTGAGTTAACAATTCCCCTGTGTGAAAAGCAATTGCCCCCTCAATAACTGGTTGTGCCACCTTCAGCTGCAATGACTGCAACCAAGTGCTTCCTGTATTTGTTGGTCAGTCTCCCACATCGCCGTGGAGGAATTTTGGTCCACTCTTGCATGCAGAACTGCTTTAACTCAGCAGCATTTGTGGGTTTTCAAACATGAACTGCTCGTTTCAAGTCGTACCACAACATCTTAATTGGGATTAGGTCTGGACTTTGACTAGGCCATTCCAAAACTTCAAATTTGTTGCTTTTTAGCCATTTTCATGTAGACTTGATTGTGTGTTTTCGATCATTGTCTTGCTGCATGACCCAGCTGCGCCCATGTGTGTATGTATGCGTGTGCTTAATGGTGGTGTGTGTGTGTGCGTGCCTGAGCGTAAGCACGCGTGTGTTTGCGCTTGTGGGGGCAGGTGTGTGTGTGTGTGTGTGTGGGGGGGGGGGGGCACCAGAGAGACCAGACCCCACCTGGACCCAGCCAGAACACGGAGGGGACTGACTGGGGACCAGAAACACAAAGGGCCAACGAGGCGAGACGCACGAACGCCATAACACCACCTCAGTCCCATTGTTCTGCCTCCGTTTCATCTCTCCCCGTTCTCTCCAAATATTTGGACGAATGCTCAGAATAACATGCTGGTACTGAGAATATTGCCCTCTGTATATTGTTGAAAGGAACCCGATGTTTTTCTTCAAAGATCTTTTTCTTTGTTTTGTTTTGAGGGTTGTGTTCTCCTGTACTTGAAATGCAGAACTATGATTTTGTGGATATCTTATTGTTCCAGGAGAGTTTGGTGTTTTTGGACAACGGAGCGCCCCATTGGCTCATTTATTTTCTAAAGATCATGCGATTCATTGTAATTCCAAGATGCTGGGAAGAACCTGAAATTATGCAAAAAATAAGAACTACCGTATTTATGTCCCAGATGGAACCCTATTCACTTCTTAGTGCACTACTTCTGTTCCCTATACTGGGAATATGGGGGCTGTTTGGGATGCATCCTATGTATCAGTTCCTTCCAAGAAGAGGTGCAAAAAACTCTGTGTAACGTTAGTGTTCCTTCATCACTCTAGATTCAGAATGAAGGTTCCCTGGTAATAGATTTCCAGAACGTTTACTACATACAGTGCCTCTCCATAGAAAAGTTAAAAGGAAGCCAATGATTATAAAATCAAAGAACCCTTTGTGAAGTTCAGAAACACCATTGAAGGGGGAGAAGACCGGAGGAGACTGACTGTAAACTATTAATCATGTGATCAATTGAAGAGCCGCTCTGAGCGTGTGTGGAGTGGAGAAACCTAACGGCCCGGCTGCACTGGGGTATGGGTAATGGGCGCCTTCTCTCCTGGTTAGGGCGTTTGATGGCCTGTTCCAGGGGATCCCTGCATTGATTGGGCCCTGAGGGCGCCCTGTGGCACTGCCCCTGTCGCCAGGGCGATGACTGACAACGCTAATGATGCCTGCTATCGCCGGGCAGAGTCAGGCGCCGCGCCAGAGCTGCTGCAGAAACTTCAATCGGCCTGCGTGACTTCCAAAGAGTTTTTGATTTCTCCTCTGGAGCGGCGGTGAGGAGAAGCAGTAAAAGGAAGACCCTAGTGGGAGACAGAAGGCAAGGCCCCTGCCCCAGCCCCAGCCCCATCCCCAGCCCCAGCCCCTGGATGCCTTTGAATATTTCTCAGTTTACCACACATCAGTTCTCAGTGTAGGAGACATAGAAGAGAGAGGGATGAGAGAGGGGGCTGTGGTGAATTTTTCATAAGCTACAGATGAGACGGATGGAGCCGAAAGGGACCTTACCCCCCGTGGGAATAGGTTTTAGACGCTGTCATCCAACCACAGTCATTGTACAGTAGCTGCCACTGAGCCAATTTGCAATGCAGTGTTTTCATGGGAAGCTTTCGGTGGAATCTTGGTGACTATTATGTTGAAATTATACATGAAGAACATGATGCTTTTCCACTTCACTTTTACAAAAAAATATTTGTCTTGTTTATGGAGGATGAATGAGGAAGTTGTGCTCCGTCTCTCTCTCTCTCTCTCTCTCTGCCTTCATCTCTCTCTCTCTTTATCAGTCTCTCTCTCTCTCAGATAGATGAAGATGCCTTGCTCTCTTCTCCTCCTCTCTCTCTCCCCCTTCCTCTTTCCCATAGATGGATGATGAAGAGCAGTGGAACCTCTGAAGGCTACGTCCTCATTTTGTTCTATTATTCACCATCTCTGGCTTCACAGCTCTCCAAGATCTCCACCCCCCCCTCTCTCTCTCTCTCTCTCTCTCTCTCTCTCTCTCTCTCTCTCTCCTCTCTGAAAGACTCTGCTCCACTCCCCATCGTGCTGGCTATGTTAACTCCCTGGCCTAGCCCCCCTGGCCCACTGGAGTATACAACCAGTCTCTTTTGCTTCCATGTTTCACAACGGAAGTTCCATCAAAAATAAATGTAAACTATCCATTGGCAGTTGTCATTTGTTAAAGGGGTGTTGTTCACTGAGACTTTGCTGACTGCTACTCCCATTGGCTGCATCACTCTCAGCAGCCGCAGCCTCCAAATGCACCCCAAACGCCTCGTCTCTCGTCTGAGTTTGACAATCCATCGAAGTCAATCGGTGTCTGTTTAAGACGACACCATTGGGGAACGAAACGAATAACGGTAGATTTTCGTCTGGAACAGTCTCACTCTAACCACCACCTCAACAATGTTCCCTGTCCTCCTTTTGTCCGACTGATCCCTTACATCTTCTCCTGCTCCGACACAATCTAGAAAGTTCCTCAGCGTGTTCATTTGCATAAAGAGTTATTTGAGCAATAAAAGCAAACATGTTTGTTTTTAGTTTTTTCTTCAGCTAAATCCCCAAAGGCATTTATGAGCACTTTGGTAATAAGTACCAGAGAAGGATGTAGCTGAAGACGGAGCCGAGAGGTGCTTTGATGTGCTCTTAGATGAAGTGAAGTCTACAGCGATGTCTACAAAAATACTGGATATACACTGAGCACAACTCAACCACTCCTCTGTGTTGGTCCTTCCTCTATGGTCCCAAACGTGTGAAGCATGAAAGACCGACTGGGCCGCCTGTGCGCTCCATGGTAGCTGGAGACTAGTACGGACCTTGTCGACTACTTCTGACAAACCAATCCCCAAAGAAAAGCCAAACCGAAGACAGTCTTGTGGAGAGATCTTTTTCTAATTTGTTTTCTCCCTGCAGAAATGCACCCCGACAAACAAGAAGTAAACTTTACAGTAAAAGATGGGCTCAGAGCGATACTTCTCATGTTGCTCTGCTTAAAAGAGATTTATCAACTAGCCAAAGCTCTGAGGAGAAACACTGCAAAGATGTCCTCTTACATTACCAATGTTTTGAGATCCAACCATTACCATCGACACTTACAGAACAGACCTGGGCCCCTAGTCACAGCTGCGTCTCAGAGTAGGAGGGCTGTTCTAGGACCAGTTGTGACTTAATGAATACAATTATATGGACAGATAGTAGATCATTACTCCTGCTCTGAGACACTTTTGTGGACACAGGCTCTGGTCTCAGTCTCCAGGGCGAATAGTTTTATTTAGGAGGATTTTTTTAATGTTTTATTATTCTTCATTTTCACCAGATTTACAAGGGAAGTCAGTTCTGTTCACCCTTTCCTACCTGAACAGGCCTCTAACGGTGCGTGTGTTTACCTGTCATGTAAAGTTTGATAACAAACAGGCTTGTGAGAGCACGATAGGCAGGACTAAACTATTTAGACTGGCTTGAGTAGGAAAAAAACACAGTAGTCTACACGATACTCTATCACATATCACAAGGCAGACATTTTCTGGTGGAAATGTAAGCCTACGCTGGCTGGCACAGACTGTTGCTGCTTTGATTCCCCCAATGCTGTGCATTTTGTATTTGTTTAGAGTGTTAATGAAAGGTTGCATTAATAATTCAACATAAACAAAGCATGTGATTCCAACATAAGCGTAGCAGCACGCACAACACAAGACAGACACCAAGAGAGAGGATAGACTCTGGTCTATTACTGACCTCTAGTGGAGGACTTAGATATAGTATGTCACTCTGCCGTACTCGGCAATAGCGAAGACCTGGGACAAATGAAACACCCTTTTGGATCTTTTTCTCTAACACTGATTGGATGAATTTGTTCCCCTGTCTGTGATTTGACTTGTCTTGACAGAGTGGTTCTTCCTATCAGAGTTGCCCCTCAGAATCCTGCTGAAGATCTCGATTTCATTCTCCCTTCCCTCCATGGAGAATGTCTGAATAGAAAGCAGTGCAGTTCAACCCAGGTCCTGAAGACACATTGGGTTTGCAGGCTTTAGTTCCAGCCCTAAAAAAATCTCTGAATCGCCTTCTAGAGGTCTTGATGAGAATGTGTTAAATGTGATGTGTTCGTGCTGAGCTAGAACAAAACTGTGGAAATCCGCAGGACCAGGATGGAAGAATGAACATTCCCATATACCTGCGGTGTTTACTTCAATGGTGGGCTGTGTTCTATTGGTACTGTAACTGCCTTTTCAACAATGACCCCTTTACAACAACAACAAAAAACGATAAAAAATAAGCCAAAAAACAATCCCAAATCCTTGGCTTCCCCCCACCACACTTCTTCTCTATATCTATCTAAGTTCATCATCTATCTACCCCAGCTCAATTAACAGTAGCTCTACATACCACACACAGACATTCCGCCTGCCTTTCCAGGGTGTGAATTATTTAGCTGTGAATTATTAATAAATAATAACAAAGGACTCGCGGGAGACGCGGACGGTCAATTAGTCGAGGAGCAGAGTGAGCGCGAGCAGCGGGGTGCGGAGGGGGGGGCACCGCGCATTAGGAGCAGAGCAAGGGGATCTTCAACACTGATCTGAACAGCGTCTCTGTGCGCCTCATCATTATCACCACTGCCCGTCAGACACAATTACCTCTGCCGCCCGCGCTCCATCTCAATGTCGCTTTCTCTCGACTTCAAACAGCAGCCCGTCCCTCCATCTCGTAGCTCTGTCCTGACTGGCACTGACGCCTTGGCTTTGACATCCCTCCATTTTCTACTCCTCCTTCTTCTCGCTCTCTCTCTCTTTTTCTGTGTGTCTCTTTTACTGTCGATTGATTCAGTGTTTGTGTCTTTCAGTTCTTTCTTGCTTTGGGTTGCTTGTCTCACTCTCTCTCACTCTCTCTCTCTCTCTCTCTCTCCTCTCTCTCTCTCTCTCTCTCTCTCTCTCTCTCTCTCTCTCTCTCTCTCTCTCTCACTCTCTCACTCTCTCACTCTCTCACTCTCTCACTCTCTCACTCTCTCTCTCTCTCTCTCTCCCCTTCTCTGTCTCTCTCTCTTGGACTAATTAATAAGAATTTGACTTATCATAGTTTGTCTGTGATGTTCCTCATACCTTTGATGTCTCCCACCTCAGTCAGTTTCTAGATATAATTAGACATTTCTGTGTTCACCCCTGTGTGTGTGTGTGTGTGTGTGCATTTTTTTGTGTGTGTGCATTTGTTTGTGTGTGTGTGTGTGTGTGTGTGTGTGTGTGTGTGTGTGTGTGTGTGTGTGTGTGTGTGTGTGTCGTGTGCGTGTGTGCTGCGTGTGGCTGTGTGTGTGTGTGTGTGTGTGTGTGTGTGTGCATGCGTCAGTGGGCATTTGTGTGTGTGCATGCGTGTAGTGGGCATTGTGTGTGTGTGTGTGGTGTGTGTGTGTGTGTGTGTGTGTGTGTGTGTGTGTGTGTGTGTGTGGGTGTGTGCATGCGTCAGTGGGCATTTGTTTGTGTGCATGCGTTAGTGGGCATTTGTGTGTGTGTGGTGTGTGTGTGGGTGTGTGTGTGTGTGTGTGTGGTGTGTGTGTGGTGTGTGTGTGTATGTGTGTGTGGTGTGTGGTGTGTGGTGTGTGGTGTGTGGTGTGTGTGTGTGTGTGTGTGTGTGTGTGTGTGTGTGTGTGTGTGTGTGTGTGTGTGTGTGTGTGTGTGTGTGTGTGCAGATAACTAATTTCAACCTTTCAAAATATGAACCGTGTCATTTTATTTTAATTGCATATTTGCTGTGAAGCCACAACATTAGTGATATTTCACTGCCACATTTACATCCATTAGAATGACGGAACATAGTTTATTCTTCAATTAATGTTGTCCTTTAATGTCTTGGCTCAAACATATCCAAACTAAGAGAATCGTCCCTCTATAATAGGACTTTAGCATACTTATCTACAGCGTTTTTCTGCTGAAAAGAAGGAGTATTTTATTTCCCACTATCACTCACTTAACTTGTTAGCTATAGTGCTAAGAAATAAGAACACATTGGACACTGATTTTCCACATTTCAGTTGATGCAGTATACATGCCACCTATGATTATGGCAGTGATGAGCTCTACAGCAGAGTCTCACAACTCAATCGCTGGTTGAAAACTGTTTTCTGCCCCTCCCAAAAGATAGAATTTGTAGATAATTGGCCCTCTTTCTGGGACTCACCCACAAACAGGACCAAGCCTGGCCTGCTGAGGAGTGACGGACTCCATCCTAGCTGGAGGGGTGCTCTCATCTTATCTACGAACATAGACAGGGCTCTAACTCCCCTAGCTCCACAATGAAATAGGGTGCAGGCCAGGCAGCAGGCTGTTAGCCAGCCTGCCAGCTTAGAGGAGTCTGCCACTAGCACAGTCAGTGTAGTCAGCTCAGCTATCCCCATTGAGACCGTGTCTGTGCCTCGATCTAGGTTGGGCAAAACTAAACATGGCGGTGTTCGCCTTAGCAATCTCACTAGAATAAAGACCTCCTCCATTCCTGCCATTATTGAAAGAGATCGTGATACCTCACATCTCAAAATAGGGCTACTTAATGTTAGATCCCTCGCTTAAAAGGCAGTTATAGTCAATGAACTAATCACTGATCATAATCTTGATGTGATTGGCCTGACTGAAACATGGCTTAAGCCTGATGAATTTACTGTGTTAAATGAGGCCTCACCTCCTGGTTACACTAGTGACCATATCCCCCGTGCATCCCGCAAAGGCGGAGGTGTTGCTAACATTTACGATAGCAAATTTAAATTTACAAAAAAAAAACAATTATGTTTTCGTCTTTTGAGCTTCTAGTCATGAAATCTATGCAGCCTACTCAATCACTTTTTATAGCTACTGTTTACAGGCCTCCTGGGCCATATACAGCGTTACTCACTGAGTTCCCTGAATTCCTATCGGAGATTGTAGTCATAGCAGATAATATTCAAATTTTTGGTGACTTTAATATTCACATGGAAAAGTCCACAGACCCACTCCAAAAGGCTTTCGGAGCCATCATTGACTCAGTGGGTTTTGTCCAACATGTCTCTGGACCTACTCACTGCCACAGTCATACTCTGGACTTAGTTTTGTCCCGTGGAATAAATGTTGTGGATCTTAATGTTTTTCCTCATAATCCTGGACTATCGGACCACCATTTTATTACGTTTGCAGTCGCAACAAATAATCTGCTCAGACCCCAACCAAGGAGCATCAAAAGTCGTGCTATAAATTCTCAGACAACCCAAAGATTCCTTGATGCCCTTCCAGACTCCCTCTGCCTACCCAAGGACATCAGAGGACAAAAATCAGTTAACCACCTAACTGAGGAACTCAATTTAACTTTGCGCAATACCCTAGATGCAGTTGCACCCTTAAAAACTAAAAACATTTGTCATAAGAAACTAGCTCCCTGGTATACAGAAAATACACGAGCTCTGAAGCAAGCTTCCAGAAAATTGGAACGGAAATGGCACCACACCAAACTGGAAGTCTTCCAACTAGTTTGGAAAGACAGTACCGTGCAGTATCGAAGAGCCCTCACTGCTGCTCGATCATCCTATTTTTTCAACTTAATTGAGGAAAATAAGAACAATCCGAAATGTATTTTTGATACTGTCGCAAAGCTAACTAAAAAGCAGCATTCCCCAAGAGAGGATGGCTTTCACTTCAGCAGTAATAAATTCATGAACTTCTTTGAGGAAAAGATCATGATCATTAGAAAGCAAATTACGGACTCCTCTTTAAATCTGCGTATTCTTCCAAAGCTCCGTTGTCCTGAGTCTGCACAACTCTGCCAGGACCTAGAATCAAGGGAGACACTAAAGTGTTTTAGTACTATATCTCTTGACACTGATGAAAATAATCATGGCCTCTAAACCTTCAAGCTGCATACTGGACCCTATTCCAACTAAACTACTGAAAGAGCTGCTTCCTGTGCTTGGCCCTCCTATGTTGAACATAATAAACGTCTCTCTATCCACCGGATGTGTACCAAACTCACTAAAAGTGGCAGTAATAAAGCATCTCTTGAAAAAGCCAAATCTTGACCCAGAAAATATAAAAAACTATCGGCCTATATCGAATCTTCCATTCCTCTCAAAAAATTTTGAAAAAGCTGTTGCGCAGCAACTCACTGCCTTCCTGAAGACAAACAATGTACACGAAACGCTTCAGTCTGGTTTTAGACCCCATCAAAGCACTGAGACTGCACTTGTGAAGGTGGTAAATGACCTTTTAATGGCATCAGACCGAGGCTCTGCATCTGTACTCGTGCTCCTAGATTTTAGTGCTGCTTTTGATACCATCGATCACCACATTCTTTTGGAGAGATTGGAAACCCAAATTGGTCTACACGGACAAGTTCTGGCCTGGTTTAGATCTTATCTGTCGGAAAGATATCAGTTTGTCTCTGTGAATGGTTTGTCCTCTGACAAATCAACTGTAAATTTCGGTGTTCCTCAAGGTTCTGTTTTAGGACCACTATTGTTTTCACTATATATTTTACCTCTTGGGGATGTCATTCGAAAACATAATGTTAAATTTCACTGCTATGCGGATGACACACAGCTGTACATTTCGTTGAAACATGGTGAAGCCCCAAAATTGCCCTCGCTAGAAGCCTGTGTTTCAGACATAAGGAAGTGGATGGCTGCAAACGTTCTACTTTTAAACTCGGACAAAACAGAGATGCTTGTTCTAGGTCCCAAGAAACAAAGAGATCTTCTGTTGAATCTGACAATTAATCTTGATGGTTGTACAGCCGTCTCAAATAAAACTGTGAAGGACCTCGGCGTTACTTTGGACCCTGATCTCTCTTTTGAAGAACATATCAAGACTGTTTCAAGGACAGCTTTTTTCCATCTACGTAACATTGCAAAAATCAGAAACTTTCTGTCCAAAAATTATGCTGAAAAATTTATCCATGCTTTTGTTACTTCTAGGTTGGACTACTGCAATGCTCTACTTTCCGGCCACCCGGATAAAGCACCAAATAAACTTCAGTTAGTGCTAAATATGGCTGCTAGAATCCTGACTAGAACCAAAAAATGTGATCATATTACTCCAGTGCTAGCCTCCCTACACTGGCTTCGTGTTAAGACAAGGGCTGATTTCAAGGTTTTACTGCTAACCTACAAAGCATTACATGGGCTTGCTCCTACCTATCTTTGCGATTTGCTCCTGCCGTACATACCTACACGTACGCTATGGTCACAAGGCGCAGGCCTCCTAATTGTCCCTAGAATTTCTAAGCAAACAGTTGGAGGCAGGGCTTTCTCCTATAGAGCTCAATTTTTATGGAATGGTCTGCCTACCCATGTGAGAGACGCAGACTCGGTCTCAACATTTAAGTCTTTACTGAAGACTCATCTCTTCAGTAGGTCCTATGATTGAGTGTAGTCTGGCCCAGGAGTGTGAAGGTGAACGGAAAGGCTCTGGAGCAACAAACCGCCCTTGCTGTCTCTGCCTAGCCGGTTCCCCTCTCTCCACTGGGATTCTCTGCCTCTAACCCTATTACAGGGGCTGAGTCACTGGCTTATTGGTGTTCTTCCATGCCGTCCCTAGGAGGGGTGCGCCACTTGAGTGGGTTGAGTCACTGACGTGGTCTTCCTGTCTGGGTTGGCCCCCCCTTGGGTTGTACCGTGGCGGAGATCTTTGTGGGCTATACTCGGCCTTGTCTCAGGATGGTAAGTTGGTGTTTGAAGGTATCCCTCTAGTGGTGTGGGGGCTGTGCTTTGGCAAAGTGAGTGGGGTTATATCCTTCTTGTTTGGCCCTGTCCGGGGGTATCATCGGACAGGGCCACAGTGTCTCCTGACCCCTCCTGTCTCAGCCTCCAGTATTTATGCTGCAGTAGTTTATGTGTCGGGGGGCTAGGGTCAGTCTGTTATATCTGGAGTATTTCTCCTGTCTTAACCGGTGTCCTGTGTGAATTTAAGTATGCTCTCTCTAATTCTCTCTTCTCTCTCCCAGTCCACCTGGCCGTGCTGCTGCTCCAGTTTTCAACTGTTCTGCCTGCGGCTATGGAACCCTGACCTGTTCACCGGACGTGCTACCTGTCCCAGACCTGCTGTTTTCAATTCTCTAGAGACAGCAGGAGCGGTAGAGATACTCTCAATGATCGGCTATGAAAAGCCAACTGACATTTACTCTTGAGGTGCTGACTTGTTGCACCCTCGACAACTACTGTGATTATTATTATTTGACCATGCTGGTAATTTATGAACATTTGAACATCTTGGCCATGTGCTGTTATAATCTCCACCCGGCACAGCCAGAAGAGGACTGGCCACCCCTCATAGCCTGGTTCCTCTCTAGGTTTCTTCCTAGGTTTTGGCCTTTCTAGGGAGTTTTTCCTAGCCACCGTGCTTCTACACCTGCATTGCTTGCTGTTTGGGGTTTTAGGCTGGGTTTCTGTACAGCACTTTGAGATATCAGCTGATGTAAGAAGGGCTATATAAATACATTTGATTTGAGTAAGGAGCAATGAGGAGAAGAAACCACTAGATGGAGCTAAATATACACGTGCAAGTAGGTTTATCAATGTAGATCCTACTTTTCTGGACCTCTCTTCCTGAAGCTTATGTGTTATTCTCTACTTTACGCACAGTCTCTGCTCTACTTGTAGAGAACCGGCTACTCAGTTCAATAAAGTTAGATCAAAGCTGAATCAATGTCTGCAAGATCACATAATGAGGACATTCTATATAGAACCGAATATAGCAGGGTAGTATAACGTTACTTTAAGACAAAAACACCACCTCATTTCTTAAGATTTTAGGAGGATTGTGAAAATGGTCGAATTTTTCTCAAATGTGGCCACAACTCATTAGCACTCGCCATCACACAAAATATGTGCTTTGATTGAAACTAAATACAGGTAGGCTATGCTACAGTTTATCATCACTGTCTGCTCTAATGATACGTTCATAACCAATTGGGAAGGTGGTATTTACCACATAGGACTGGGCAAAATCCAGCTGGAGATGTCCTACTGGTTTGAAGGAAGCAAGACGGTGGATGCTGGTTGGAAGAGCGCACTTGTTTGAGATGGAAAAGCGTTGCGGTAGCTTTTGATGAAGAAGAACATCAAGACGAAGCAGCTGCTTTATAAGTGGGATGCGCTGTTGAGCGCTACATCCCGAGAGGATCGTGCTGATTGTATGGAGATTGTGACAGCCGGTTAAATGGCGCCCCTTGACAAAGCAAGAACAAGATGTACGTCAGGACAAGTGCAGTATTATCATGAGGAGACGTATACTTGGAATACGGTGGAGGAATGGAGGGGAAATGAGAGGGAGAGGAGGTCTAAGAGAGAGAGGGAAGAAGAGGGTGAGCTCGAGTCGGTTAAAAATGGCTGAAAAAGAGAGATGGTTTGTTAAAGAAGAATGGTAGAAAGTGTAAGCAGAGGGAGCTGAAGACAGGAGGAGAAATGGAAGTGAATGAGGTTGATGTATCAGAGGTGGTAGGTGTGGTGAAGTTCTCGGGGGCCGAGGCTTGTACCGAGGGTCAGGATAAAGATGAGTCTGTGCCTTTTGGCTGATCCATTTGTGGTTTCAGGGTGGGTGAAAACAGAGTTGGGTGCTGTGGAATCGGTGAGGGGAACCAGAAGTGGTCTTGAGATAATTGTTTGTGTTTCTGCTGGTCAGAGGGAGCAGGTGCTCCGTGTTAAATGAATGGGGGAAAGAGATGTGAATTGTTTCGCTCTCAAGAAAAGGGCACCATTGAAAGGAGTGATTACTGGGGTAGCAGTAAATGTAAAAATTGACCAACCGAAGGGGAAGATTCCAGGTGTTTGTGATGCTCGTCGTTTGGTGCAACGCAGACAGAGTGGCATGAGTGGTGAAACAGAAATCATTGTCCGTTCTTTGAGTTTTGATGTTGAGTCTTTGCCCGACAAAGTGATGTTAGGATATATAGGTTATCCTGTATGAGCTTTTGTGTCAAATACAGTACATTGTTACAGGTGTCACAGTCTCATACATGGACACTCTTATTGACAGTTGTGGCTGCTTCGCCTGATGTATTGTTGTCTCTACCTTCTTGCCCTTTGTGCTGTTGTCTGTGCCCAATAATGTTTGTAACATGATTTATGCTGCTACCATGTTGTTTTCTACCATGTTGTTGTCATGTTGTGTTGCTACCATGTTGTTGTCATGTTGTGTTGCTACCATGTTGTTGTCATGTTGTGTTGCTACCATGCTAAGTTGTTATCTTAGGTCTCTCTTTATGTAGTGTTGTCTCTCTTGTCGTGATGTGTGTTTTGTCCTATATATTTATTATATTTTTAATCCCAGCCCCCGTCCCCGCAGGAGGCCTTTTGCCTTTTGGTAGGCCGTCATTGTAAATAAGAATTTGTTCTTAACTGACTTGCCTAGTTAAATAAAGGTTAAAAAAAAAATTACAAAATTTAAAAAAATGGACATGTGGCAGCAGTGTAGAAGGGAGGTCCCTAGGTGTGAGAAGCGTGCAGAAGGGCATGAGACAAAGGAATGTGTAGCATTGGGGAAAGTTGTGGTACGTGTTAATTGTAGGTGTTCCCATGGGGCTGGGGATCAGAAATGTCCCGTGCGAGAGAGGCAGGTTGAGGTTTCCAGGGTTAGAGTAGTGCAGAAGATGTCATATGCTGAGACAGTGAAGAAAGTAGAGGAAGATGGGTCAAGAGGGAGGGATCCTGAGAGGAGTGGTGTAGTAGTAGATCTGTACCAGTACAGAGGGAGGGATCCTGAGAGGAGTGGTGTAGCAGCAGATCTGTACCAGTACAGAGGGAGGGATCCTGAGAGGAGTGGTGTAGTAGTAGATCTGTACCAGTACAGAGGGAGTGATCCTGAGAGGAGTGGTGTAGTAGTAGATCTGTACCAGTACAGAGGGAGGGATCCTGAGAGGAGTGGTGTAGTAGTAGATCTGTACCAGTACAGAGGGAGGGATCCTGAGAGGAGTGGTGTAGTAGTAGATCTGTACCAGTACAGAGGGAGGGATCCTGAGAGGAGTGGTGTAGTAGTAGATCTGTACCAGTACAGAGGGAGGGATCCTGAGAGGAGTGGTGTAGTAGTAGATCTGTACCAGTACAGAGGGAGGGATCCTGAGAGGAGTGGTGTAGTAGTAGATCTGTACCAGTACAGAGGGAGGGATCCTGAGAGGAGTGGTGTAGTAGTAGATCTGTACCAGTACAGAGGGAGGGATCCTGAGAGGAGTGGTGTAGTAGTAGATCTGTACCAGTACAGAGGGAGGGATCCTGAGAGGAGTGGTGTAGTAGTAGATCTGTACCAGTACAGAGGGAGGGATCCTGAGAGGAGTGGTGTAGTAGTAGATCTGTACCAGTACAGAGGGAGGGATCCTGAGAGGAGTGGTGTAGTAGTAGATCTGTACCAGTACAGAGGGAGGGATCCTGAGAGGAGTGGTGTGAGTAGTAGATCTGTACCAGTACAGAGGGAGGGATCCTGAGAGGAGTGGTGTAGTAGTAGATCTGTACCAGTACAGAGGGAGGGATCCTGAGAGGAGTGGTGTAGTAGTAGATCTGTACCAGTACAGAGGGAGGGATCCTGAGAGGAGTGGTGTAGTAGTAGATCTGTACCAGTACAGAGGGAGGGATCCTGAGAGGAGTGGTGTAGTAGTAGATCTGTACCAGTACAGAGGGAGGGATCCTGAGAGGAGTGGTGTAGTAGTAGATCTGTACCAGTACAGAGGGAGGGATCCTGAGAGGAGTGGTGTAGTAGTAGATCTGTACCAGTACAGAGGGAGGGATCCTGAGAGGAGTGGTGTAGTAGTAGATCTGTACCAGTACAGAGGGAGTGATCCTGAGAGGAGTGGTGTAGTAGTAGATCTGTACCAGTACAGAGGGATGGGCTGTCAAGTGATATATGTTTCAGTAAGATTGGATTTATGTGTTTATAGCAATGGTTATCACCTGTACTGTAGGGGTGGAACGTAAGTCGCAGAAAATTGTGGTTGTGGTGGCAGCTGCAGAGAGGTATGTGGGTGTGTGAGACTTGACATCAGAAGAGTTACAGGGTGTGTTAAGTGGTGGTGTCCCATCCCTTCAGGTTGTTGGCCTGAGGGAGGACTAAATACATTTAAATAGTGGAGTAGGGTGGTGGTATTGATTTTATTTTTTGTAAGTGTAGTGTTAGATGGTAAGGTATTTGTTTATTTGATTATTTATTTTTCAAGCAAAGTATAAGGGAGTTGTACTCCAGTCTAGTAGGTGGCGGTAACATTTATTGGAGGCCAACTGCCGTTAAACCTCTTCGAAGAAGAAGAAAAATCCAGCTGAAGGGCCCTCTTACTGGTAATTACTAGTGGGGAACTCATCTAACATCCTTGATCTCCGACTTCTCCCACGTGCTGAACACTGACGTCATATATTAAGAAAATTACCTGGATAACGGGAGTTAAATGCAACAAAACATTAATATTAATATGGTTTTTGAACACTATCATTTGTTTGTGAGCATGATAGCTGTACTTTTAATTTATGGTTGACGCGGCTTGTCTGCCATTAGCCAATCGGCATTTTTCAATGAGTTCAAAGCACGTGAATGCGTCCAACTTGCATTTACGACTTCACAACTGGTAATTACCACCTTTTCCACTTTGTTATGAACGCAGCTTTAAAATTCGCCTAACGTCCATAATTCGAAACAACACTGTATAACACAAGAAGATCTAAATGCATATCCCCATGAAACTGATTGAGATCAAATGGTTGGTATGCAGATGAATTATCCTTCACGATTGACAGTGAGAAATATGAAGGGAGGGAGGGTGACGACAAAAATCTGGGTGTAAAGTCGAGGTAAAGAAACACGTGCACATAACGTGATTCAGATCTCTGGGGGGAAGGGATCCGGGGTCGAGACGAGGCGGGATGGTACAGTTACGCACGGATCCGCAGCCTCGGCCGTGTCAAGAATACATTCATTATATTGTCATGTTTATATGTGTCCACAGGGTGGCAGTGTAGACTTTGAATCTGTTTTAATAATGTTGGCGGGAGCTATCAATAATATATGAATTATACTGTAATGCTTATCTGTAGCCACAAGATGTCACTGTAGGCTTCGAACCGATTTTAATAATGGCGTGGAAGCTATACCACCGTTACTGAGCTACGTATGAGGTGTTCATTTGTTCAAGTCGATGACCAATTGGGCTATACGCATGGTGGCATTGTAATATAACTGTTAAAATGTGTATATGTATCGAATGCACTTTTCAACACTGAATACTGAATAGGCAATGAATTTGTGATTAGGATATTTACTGTAAACTCATTAAATAGAGCAATCTAGGGTATAGACATCTTCTCCTGAATTTGAGGCTCACAAATTGAGGTCACAATAATATCACCGTAAAGAAGAAACAGTTCATGGTCACTCCAGTTATCAAGTCTTTACAATTATCCCCCGGTCTCCTTTTCAAAACATATCCACCAACTGAATAGGAAACCTGATGCCATCTTTCTCTAATATGGAACCTACCAGACTCCTCACCTCAGAGTGCTGAGCATTAAAATAGTTTAAAGCCATGAACCTTTTATTGCAGTGGGCTAAATCAGGTATCAGATTCTTGGTTGTCTTAAACAAACCTACTTGGAAACAGAAGAATGCACTTCACACACATGGTTATGGGCTTAAAAAAGAAGACACCTGTACGGTGTCAGATATAGAGTTGAAATGTTTTACATTCTGAGTTTGCGTCCCAATATTACACTTTATCACAGAAGGCTGAAATATAACAAAACGTTTTTGGCATTGAAACACTGTTGTTTTTTAATCTTCTTCATTAATGATGAAATTATGAAAGATATGAATAACATTCCACCCATGACGCAACTAGAGGGTGCTTTTGGTCATTGACTGCAGGAAAGGGCTAGTACAATGTGTTTGATATCAGTCTCGTAGTAAATAACTTCACTGTTTGCTGAGGCTGAGTACATTCTCCCTCTCCCCACTCTCAGCGCATCATGTAAATCTGGCCAGTGGAATAGCTGGCAGACAACGTACAGTAGGCGGCCACGGTGCTCTGGCCTCAATTTCATTACTTTCTGTCTGTGTCCCAAATGGCACCATACTCCCTATGTAAGTGAACTGTTTTTGACCAGGGCCCTGGAATAGTAGTGCACTATATAGAGGGAATGGGGTGCCATTTCAGATGTACTTCTCTCTCTCTCTCAAGGCAAAGTAATGAATGATGGTTTAGAGCTGAAGTGCCGTTAATATTGCCTGTGTATCCTGATACTCTTCCTTTCACTTTCTTCTTTCATCAGTGACCCCTGATTGCTGTTAACCCATCGTGTCAGTTCAGTTCAGTGATTGTAAAGGGATAGATTATAGATCAGGGGTCACTGATGAAAGAAGTTAGTGAAAGGAAGAGTAATGTGATTTCTGTTAACCCATCGTGTCAGTTCAGTTCAGTGATTGTAAAGGGACAGATTATAGAGGGAGCTTCTTGTACTTTGTGTATGACATGTTTTCTTTTTGCCTCTTTTCTAAGCCTTTCTAGTTTACGATCTGGGAGAGTAGCCTATCTCCAGAGTTGTCTCTGGCCCTGTTAAGCTCGGGCACCACCCGACCTTCTCCATTTTTATAATAAGGTGATAGACTGAATGTCATTTGTCCTGCTGCTTGTCCCACTGCTCCCTCACTTACATACAATTCAATTCATTTAGCAGTCCCTTTCCATAGCATCAACTGCTGCTGGCCTTGAAGGTCAGTATCTGTCTGATAAATGACATCACAAAATACCCTGTATTAGGCCTACATTCTAGGGTATAGACATTCTAGGGTATAGACATTCTAGGGTATAGACATTCTAAGATATAGACATTCTAGGGTATAGACATTCTAGGGTATAGACATTCTAAGATATAGACATTCTAGGGTATAGACATTCTAGGATATAGACATTCTAAGATATAGACATTCTAGGGTATAGACATTCTAAGATATAGACATTCTAGGGTATAGACATTCTAGGATATAGACATTCTAGGGTATAGACATTCTAAGATATAGACATTCTAGGGTATAGACATTCTAAGATATAGACATTCTAGGGTATAGACATTCTAAGATAGACATTCTTGGGTATAGACATTCTAAGATATAGACATTCTAGGATATAGACATTCTAGGATATAGACATTCTAAGATATAGACATTCTAGGATATAGACATTCTAGGATATAGACATTCTAGGATATAGACATTCTAGGATATAGACATTCTAGGGTATAGACATTCTAAGATATAGACATTCTAGGGTATAGACATTCTAAGATATAAACATTCTAGGGTATAGACATTCTAAGATATAAACATTCTAGGGTATAGACATTCTAAGATATAAACATTCTAGGGTATAGACATTCTAAGATATAGACATTCTAGGGTATAGACATTCTAAGATATAGACATTCTAGGATATAGACATTCTAGGATATAGACATTCTAGGATATAGACATTCTAGGGTATAGACATTCTTGGGTATAGACATTCTAGGGTATAGACATTCTAGGGTATAGACATTCTAGGGTATAGACATTCTAGGATATAGACATTCTAGGGTATAGAGATTGTACTAGCTACACACACACACACACACACACGTACACACAATTACACTCTCTCACACACACACACACACACACACACACACACACACACACACACACACACACACACACACACACACACACACACACACACACACACACACACAATTACACACTCTCTCTCTCTCCTCTCTCTCTCTCTCTCTCTCTCTCTCTCTCTCTCTCTCTCTCTCTCTCTGTGATGTTAAAATATTAATGAAGCACATGCAGTGGCTGGATCAATAACGTGGGCAACTTTCCCAGTCTGTACAGGTTGGCTGTGCCACAGTAGATTGCCATTTTGTACCACCGACCAGATGGATGACGATATTAATAGTTCAAATAGCTGGGAATGAGGCCCTTGCAAATGACTCTGCTATTGACCACCACACACACACACACACACACAGAGACACACACACACACACAGACACACACACACACACACACACAGACACACACACACACACACACAGAGACACACACACAGACACACACACACACACACACACAGAGACACACACACACACAGAGACACCTTTTTGTTGGGTAGTCTATATTATCCCAGCAGTGGGTTTGAAATATGATGTAATTTTATATGTCATTGTACTTCCTTAACCTCTAACAGAATAGATTGCTTTAATTAAACCTCTACTGGAAGCCCATTCTGTTGATTGAAAACTCTGATATTCTAAAAGGAATCCACTCTTCATGCTATATTATATAAGATACGGTATTATTAAAATCATGTGTGTGTAAAACGATAGGAATGAATGAAATTCATCCAATTTGACATTTATTCTTTTTAGTTTTTATGACATGTCCATGCATTGTATGTTGACATGCCGCCATGCTGCATGGCCCATTCATAACCGACCTCTGCCATTGTGACAGCCACCAAAGCGAAGAGAATAAAGTCTGTCACGCGGGCGCGCTCTGCTTGTCACCACTGACTGCTGCACACGGAGGAAACGGTACGCTGCTCTCTCTCTCGGGCTGTGCTCAGACCCTATCTCTTATCTCATCCGCCCTCGGTCTGTTTACACGCAAAACAGTCCGTTGTCGACTGGAATACGATACGAAGATCCTGCTTCTAGGCAGGTTTTCTACAAGGTTCTTCTGCTCAGTATGCCAGAACGCATGGACTAATTTAACGACGATGGCTTCGTTGCGAATGTTCGCCAAACTCCGGGCTGGAGTTGTCGGATGTACTGAACCGTTCCTCTACGCACTCAAAACAACCCGATCTCCGGTGAAATTACTGCATACGGTAAACTGAAACTACGGTGTGGGAGTAGTACGTTGTAGCAAGAGTTTATAGATGGGACCTCCGCGTCGTTATGTAAACATCCAAACTAGTCTTTTGTGTCTTCACAAGTTTTGAACAGTAGTCTGTTATTGTCGGCCTGCACCGTACATGCTCTGTTGGTTTGGGAAACCGGTTATAGAGTTCCAATGAACTGTCAAATAGTGAGATAGTTGAGCGAGGGTGTTATGCATGTCGTTGTTTCAAATATTTTAGTCGTCGTTTCCATCTTAAACTGCACTGCTTTGAAGTACACTAGATTGTAACAGAATTACGGATCCTTGAAGTAATCAATAGGCCTACCGTGAAAAGGATATAGGCAGTCTAGAGAATACAGTGATGCATTTCAATTAGCAAAGCATTGAATCGAGAGAGGGGTTTCCCATCCATTCCGTCACGTCTTGACATGTTGTTAAATGAGGAATAAATAGCTTTCCTCTCTCTGAATATAGTCATATAATGTAGTGAAACTGAATGCAGAAGACAGGTTGGCGATCACACACACACACACACACACACACACACACACACACACACACACACACACACACACACACCAACCCTTGAATTGAACGATTCTCTCTCCCTCTGTCTCTTTGTTCTCCTTTTCCCCTCTTGGCGTCACTCTCCTTAGCTTCAGATGACTGCACTAAAGTGTCACCTATCCCATGCATAATGAATAAGTAACTGTAAGAGCTCAGTGATTTCCTAACTAGAATGTCAACACCATGTCACCCAGAGTGTTGGCATGACAGTGAATAATAATATGTAGTCCCCTGGGACTACTGGTACGAGACTCTAATGAGGTTCTTCTCCAAGTTCATGAAGATCGCAATGTGAGTTATGTGAGATTAATATAAACATCATGCAACACTGAACAAAGTGTGTGTGTGTGTGTGTGTGTGTGTGTGTGTGTGTGTGTGTGTGTGTGTGTGTGTGTGTGTGTGTGTGTGTGTGTGTGTGTGTGTGCGCGCTGTCTAGCCTCCTTAATGAACTGTTTCATTAGAATGGTGGCCGTCTGGCAGACACCTGTCAGCTAAGCACAAGAGTGTTGTTAGGTCTCTCCAAGGAAGGTGCAGCCAGCCCTGCCAATATCACATGGGCTGTCTTGGCCCAGGGCTGTACTTTGATCCCAGTAGACATGTCCCTGTACCACCCATGCCTTACTACTGTCGCTGTACTGTATCTCTGTCTCTCCCCCTGCAGTTGTTGCAAGACAGTTAGGTCATTCTGTGGGGAATTACATTTGTGCAACGTCATCACGTATGGTGAATAAACTAAGTGTACAAAACATTCCATGACACAGACTGAACAGGTGAAAGCTATGATCCCTTATTGATGTCACTTGTTTAATCCACTTCAATCAAGTGTAGACGAAGGGGAGGAGACAGGTTAAAGAAGGATTTTTAAGCCTTGAGACAATTGAGAATGTCTGCCATTCAGAGGGTGAATGGGCAAGACTAAAGATTAAAGTGAGTGGGGTATGGTAGTGGGTGTCATGCGCACTGGTTTCTGTCAAGAACCGCAACGCTGCTGTTTTTTTTCACGCTGAACAGTTTCTTCTTTGTCTCAAGAATGGTCCACCACCCAAAAGACATCCAGCCAACTTTACACAACTGTGGGAAGCGTTGGAGTCAACATGGGCCAGCATCCCTGTGGAACATCTTTCGACACCTTGTAGCGTCCACGCCCCGACGAATTGAGACTGTTCTGAGGGCAAAAGGTGGGGGGGGGGGGGTGTAACTGAATATTAGGAAGGTGTTCCTAATGTGGGGGTATACTCAGTGTACAATTACCCCACATTTTCTACACAGCACCACACATCACTGTCAGCCAGAATGGAAGGGGGAGTTTTCATAGTCACACGTCAATGACTATCACCACAGAACATCTGGGTAGATTGATACTCTTGTGAATGCGGCCGCGCTCCGGGGGGGGGGGGGGGGGGGTCATCAAAGCAACAACATGACACTGATAGAGCATTGTCCCCCCCCCCCTCCCAGACGCCGACACACACACACACACACAGTGTTTATCTGCTCCTGACAGGCCCTCTTGTCTGATGAGTCAGTGTGTAATAGAGAGGCTTTCATCCATCTAGAGCCGTGATTGGAGGGAATTACAGGAGTCAGTCGTCCAATCACTAGACCCGACTGGCTGCCCATCTATCTGTTTGTCAGGGTCGTGTTCAGCAGGAAACCGTTTGTGTAATTAATGCTCGGATAAGCTTATTTACTATTAGGTATTGATTGATTTTTCCCTCTTTATGCGGTGCGAGCTGAACACAACACCGGAAGAATTATCACTGATTTATCATAGTGAATTATTTTAATGTTTATGTGTCAGTTAATCCCGTAAGGGATGGGATGCCAACTGGTGATTTGACAGGAAAATAAAATGTCACTCATTCATTCATACATGGTCTTCTCAATGGACAAGATGGGCAGTAGCTTATCCCCCGGTCTCCTGTTCAGAACATATCCACCACCAACTGAATAGGAAACCTGATGCCATCTTTCTCTAATATGGAACCTACCAGACTCCTCACCTCAGAGTGCTGAGCATTAAAATAGTTTAAAGCCCAGAAGTGCGTTATTAGCTACTGCAGTAAAAGGATGTTGTGTTTGGAGATGAAAACCCCTGGGGTTATTTTTAACTGTATGTGTTAGTCATTGTAGCTTGCATAATTCCAGACTGTCAGTGCCACTTCCCATCTCTATCTGCCTTTGTGAAACAAGAGCACTTTGGTTCGACCCAGATAAGCTAACATGAA
Source organism: Salmo salar (assembly GCF_965601325.2). Lineage (NCBI taxonomy): Eukaryota > Metazoa > Chordata > Actinopteri > Salmoniformes > Salmonidae > Salmo > Salmo salar. The sequence goes on from NC_138294.1 coordinate 17,890,701, forward strand.
AAATGCTGACTTGGGACGAGTTGGGGAGTAAAGGGGTATATGAATTTTAAACGTTTGAACCATGTATCAAATATGGGCTGTATGTCCTTCAATATGTCCTTACACATGTCCAGGGGGTATAAGCCAAACAGTAACAGCAGGAAGCTAGGAGCTCTCTCTATCTCTATCTCTGTCTCTGCTCTCTCTCTCTGTGTCTCTCTCTCTCTGTGCTCTCTCTCTCTCTGTGTCTCTCTCTCTCTGTGTCTCTCTCTCTCTGTGTCTCTCTCTCTCTGTGTCTCTCTCTCTCTGTGTGTCTCTCTCTCTCTCTGTCTCTCTCTCTCTCTGTGTCTCTCTCTCTCTGTGTCTCTCTCTCTCTGTGTCTCTCTCTCTGTGTCTCTCTCTGTGTCTCTCTCTGTGTCTCTCTCTCTCAAATCAATGATGACGCAGATAGATGATGAGGATAATAATAGGAAAAATAATAATACTCAATGAGTAATAACAATGAACAGGACAAGACAGAAATAAAGGAATGAGGACAATTAAATAGTTAAGAAAGACAGTTAGCGATGTTATTATGGGTGTGGCAGGAGGTTACATATTTTGCAGGTAATATGGCACGAAAGGTCTCTCTCTCGCTCTCTCAGCACACCCCACACTGCAACAGTGTGTGGCGGCTTTAGCAACCCGGGTCATATTTCACTACAGTATGACAGTAATTGGAAGACTGGGGAGCCAGAGCACCATGGTATCCAACCACTCTAACCATCCATCGTTATTCTAGCCATCCATGCTGCCGTTTGCATGGCATTTGCCTGAGGGCTGAAGCTATAGTCACTCCTTTGTCAGATCTCAATTGGATAAAATCAGCTGTTGTATAGTGGGCTGTCATTTTAAAGGTTTATGGCTGCATATTGCTACCACTGCACTCCCATACTCCTGGTTTATAACCAGAGCCTATTGGGGATTTATCCTGATTTTAATGGGAAATGTGGGTTGCCAAATAATATCCTCCAAAAAGCCAGGAGAATGCAGTTGTAATTTCGCTCGCTGCTTAACTGTTGGCCCACACAACAACAAACTATGAGGATGTTAATGATGGATGTTCCTATTAATCTGTAGTGAGAGAGTGAGTGTTAGAGAGTGAGCGAGACCCCCCTCCCCCCAGGAGTGGACAGCTGCAGAGCAAGAACTAGCCAACTCACTGTCACTAACTCACCTCCAGCTAAACCAGACTTGTCAGAACCCATTAGTTGTTGCATCCAGCCTTATTCCACACTCAATGTAACCATCACTGCTTTCTTCAGTTCTACACAGCCTCCTAGTCAAGAGTCCATCCTGCTATTCCATTTGTGTAACCGTAATTGTTTTGCTCAGGTCTGCACCACTAGCTTCAATCACGTAGGCCTTTAAATGCCTTGCAGAACTTGGGCCATTGACAAACCGCTTTCAAACCAGCTAGTAACAAAAATATCCATTGTAGTCCGAGGCCAAATAGGAACTATTAGTCGGTTTGAGTCATCACACCCTGGATTTTACAATGCCCAGGGAATCAATGTAATGAATGTGGTATCCGTTTAGAGACTCTTCATTAGTATTCCCATCCCCCAACGGGACCGCACCACTCTCTTTTATTATAGAGTGGGGGTGTGTCCCAAATGGCACCCTATTACCTATTTAGTGCACTACTTTTGACCAGGCCCCAACAGTTGGGACCGCAGCCTAGCAGTCAGAAGATGGATGGTGGGACGCCGCTCAGGCAGAGAGGTTTACGTGTCTACTGTGCTCCCATTCTGTGTGTCAATACCATTCTCTGTGACTGCATCACAACTCGTGTTTGTGAGAGGAATTGACGTGTTGAACGCACCGAACTGTCTGTTCAAACAGCTAACACACAGCTCAGACACGTATACATGCCCCACAGGACATGCCACCAGGGGTCTCTTCACAGCCACCAAGTCCAGAATAGACTGGGAACCACACAGTATTACATAGAGCCATGACTACATGGAACTCTCTTCCACATCAAGTAACTCAGTCAAACAGTAAAATCAGATTTAAAAAGCACAACGCGCACTGTGAAGACACACACACACACACACACACACACACACACACACACACACACACACACACACACACACTGTAATATTGTAGTATTGTGGATATTATATTGTAGTATTAGAGTAAGGATGTAATTATGTGTTATAACTGTTTCATCCTGTTTGGAACCTTGGCAGCAGCTGATGGGGAGCATAATGTTTAAATACTAAATGGACATGAATACCTACTATTTCATAAAGGGGTTGTGACAGAAAAACTGACTGTTGATATCCCCTGAGAGGCTATTTGTCGCCAGTTTCCATAGGATTTCAGGTCTGTGGTATCCAGTAGAGGCTCAGTTTCCTACGGATTTCAGTCCTGTGGTATCCAGTAGAGGCTCAGTTTCCTACGGATTTCAGGCCTGTGGTATCCAGTAGAGGCCCAGTTTCCATAGGATTTCAGGCCTGTGGTATCCAGTAGAGGCTCAGTTTCCATAGGATTTCAGTCCTGTGGTATCCAGTAGAGACTCAGTTTCCATAGGATTTCAGTCCTGTGGTATCCAGTAGAGGCCCAGTTTCCATAGGATTTCAGTCCTGTGGTATCCAGTAGAGGCCCAGTTTCCATAGGATTTCAGTCCTGTGGTATCCAGTAGAGGCCCAGTTTCCATAGGATTTCAGTCCTGTGGTATCCAGTAGAGGCTCAGTTTCCATAGGATTTCAGTCCTGTGGTATCCAGTAGAGGCCCAGTTTCCATAGGATTTCAGTCCTGTGGTATCCAGTAGAGGCTCAGTTTATTAGGCTCAGGTTATTCTGAAGTACCGACGGTATGCTTTTCAATACCGCCAATTAAAAACATTTCTATTGTATGTTTACAAATGGCACATAGAGCAAACGTGACAATTCACTGTTGAGCAGCACAAGAGGTGATTCACTACTAATGTTTGCCCACTAAATATCTCAACCCTAAGTTAACTATCTTATTTTCTCCAGCTCAGAGCTCCAGCTATACATTTGGTTTGCTAACTTGCTAGCTGTAGGTGGCTAGCTTGCAAGATCACCCTGTGTTATAGAAGTTCACAAACTCTCTCTTCAAAAGTTGTCTTAACTGTCACCCAACAGAGAAGAATGTCTTATTGCCTCAGTGTCAGATTGCTGTCTGGTTACTCTGTCTGTTGATTGGCTGGTTGGTTGGTTGATTGGCTGGTTGGTTGATTGGCTGGTTGGTTGATGCTCTCCACTGCATACCAGTGGAGGCTGCAGAGGGGAGGATGGCTCATAATAATGGCTGGAATGGTACCAAACGTGGTTGATACCATTCCATTGAATCCATTCCAGACATTACTATGAGCTGTCCTCCCCCCAGCAGCCTCCACTGGTATGCAGGTTGGCGGGTTTGTGGGGTCAACCTGCTATCATTGTTGAGGCCTATAACTAAGGAGTTAAAAAGACATAGCTGGTTCAGTTGCTCTATTAGAATGGAACCTTTTTCTGCCAAGCGTGATAGTGTAATTTGCGTATACATTTTGGAATGAATCTAAAATGTTTTATTGAAGATCTTGGAATGCAGGCAAGATTATGCGACAAGTATGCACACTGTTCTAAAATGGTTATTTATGCTCTCATATGCCATGCTACCAACTGACAGTCTGAATATACCTCCGATTACTCAAGGAAGGAAGCTGAATAGCCAGAAAAGTGCTTGTCATTTTCCGCCTGTAACTGTCATTGTAAGAGGCAAGCCACTGGCCATCCAATATGCAGTTACATATTTTAAGAGGAATCTCCTGAAACAATACCTATTTGTGAAAAACTAAAAGTTTTTTTCAATCTCTTTTGCGAAGCAAATCAAGTTTATTGGTCATATACACATTTAGCAGACGTTATTACAGATGTAGCGAAATGCTTGTGTTCCTAGTTCCAACAGTGCAGTAGTGTCTAACAATTCACAAATCTAAAAGTAAAAGAATGGAATTAAGAAATATATAAATAGCAGGATGAGCAATGTCGGAGTGGCATTGACTAAATACAGTAGAATATAATACTGTATTTACATATGAGATGAGTAACGCAGTATGTAAACATTATTAGTGGCCAGTGATTCCATTTCTCTGTATACAGGGCAGTAGCCTCTAAGGTGCAGGGTTGAGTACCCGGGTGGTAGCCAGCTAGCGATTGCTGATGAATATGTTTGTGTGGTTTTGGTAATAAAGGGTGAGTTGTTAGGAAACCCACTTATCTAGGCCTAGCTACCTGCCAGTTATCTAATACCCACTTACCCACTTCTATTCCTGACACACGCTTAATATATTGTTAATCTACTCTGCATTTCAACTAGGACTTGAATACAGCAGCTGACCCTTAGCTACTGCAGTCTGTTGTCTTAACAGTAACCTCCCTGTAAAGAGTCATTCAAAACAATGAACTGCTCCAAACAGTATAAAAACCGAATTCAGACCAATATGTAATATGTCTGTTGCAGTACGTAGAGGAATAAAAACTCAAGTTCCAGCTCTCTATCATTTTTGCTTTATCACCAGGACGTCCTATACTCATCCAACCTGGCTGACTTACATCCGCCTCTCACCAGCCTCTCTCTGCATGCTGCCTTTCCCTTTTTCCTTATGTTTTAGTCTTTCTGCTCTCTCCATGTTCTCACAGCTGCATTTCCAATCGTTGCCCCCTCCCCCCTCTCTCTCTCTCCCACTCTTTCGCTCACCCTCCCTCTTTTCCTCTCTAAGAGAACGTTTTCGAAAGGAAAGAGAGAAGATAAATGCCTTAACTCAAATCACTTTCATGGTACAGTGCAGCCTGAGCTCATGACAGCAGCCGGTAATTTGGTTTCTTCATCCCTCTGTTTTTCATCCCTGGCCCCTAGAACTGTTTATTACATGGGAACCATTCAGAAGGTCAAATAGGGGGTGCTTGTATTTGTCCTGTTTCACACGTGCAAATGTCTAACCTGTACAGTGTAATGAAATTGAAATGTTTTTTGTAAAAGTGCAATATGTGCCATGTAAAAAAGCTAACGTTTAAATTCCTTGCTTAGAACATATGAAAGCTGGTGGTCCAATATTCCCAGTAAAGAAATATTACGTTGCAGTTATTATAGGAATTATGACGCGTCGACTATTTCTCTCTAAACCATTTGTATTTCATATACCTTTGACTATTGGATGTTCTAATAGGCACTTTAGTATTGCCAGCCTAATCTCAGGAGTTGATAGGCTTGAAGTCATAAACAGCGCTGTGATCATGCATTGCTAAGAGCTGCTGGAAAACGGGAGTAAAGTTTGAATGAATGCTTACGAGCCTGCTGCTGCCTACCACCGCTCAGTCAGACTGCTCTATCAAATCAGACTTAATTATAATATAATAAACACAGAAATACGAGCTTTTGGTCATTAATATGGTCAAATCCGGAAACTATCATTTCGAAAACAAAATCTTTGTTCTTTCATTGAAATACGGAACCGTTCCGTATTTTATCTAACGGGTGGCATCCCTAAGTCTAAATATTGCTGTTACATTGCACAACCTTCAATGTTATGTCATAATTATGTCAAATTCTGGCAAATTAGTTTGCAACGAGCCAGGCGGCCCAAACTGTTGCATATACCCTGACTCTGCGTGAAATGAACGCTAGAGATGTGACACAAATTCACCTGGTTAATATTGCCTGTTAACATTCATTTATTTTAGCTAAATATGCAGGTTTAAAAATATATACTTCTGTGTATTGATTTTAAGAAAGGCATTGATGTTTATGGTTAGGTACATTCGTGCAACGATTGTGCTTTTTTTCGCGAATGTGCTTTTGTTAAATCATCACCCGTTTGGCGAAGTAGACTGTGATTCAATGATAAATTAACAGGCACCGCATTGATTATATGCAACACAGGGCAAGCTAGTTAACTACACATAGTTGATGATATTACTAGGTTAACTAGTGGTTATGTGAAGATTGTTTTTTTATAAGATAAGCTAGACACTTACCTTGGCTCCTTACTGCACTCGCGTAACAGGTGGTCAGCCTGCCACGCAGTTTCCTCGTGGAATGCAATGTAATCGGCCATAATCGGCATCCAAAAATGCAGATTACCGATTGTTATGAAAACTTGAAATCGGCCCTAATTAATCGGCCATGCTGATTAATCGGTCGACCTCTATTTGATATTGGTGGGAACTGAAACACGCTGTCGATCCAGACCATCCCAAACATGCTCAATGGGTGACATTTCTGGTGAGTATGCAGGCCATGGAAGAACTGGGACATTTTCAGCTTTCAAGATTTGTGTACAGGTCCTTGCATGCCGTGTATTAGCCTGCTGAAACATGAGGTGATGGCGACGGATGAATGGGACAACAATGGGCCTTATCTCTGCGTTCAAATTGCTTATCCCTGTCCATAACATAACCCCATCGCCACCATGGGGCACTCTATTCACAACGTTGACATCAGCAAACCGCTCGCCCACACGACGCCTTACACATGAGGCTCCCGAGTGGCACAGCGGTGTAAGGTACTGTATTTCGGTACAAGAGGCGTCACTACAGTCCCTGGTTCGAATCCAGGCTGAATCACATCCGGCCGTGATTGGGAGTCCCATCGGGCGGCACACAATTGGCCCAGCATTGTTCGGGTTTGGCCGGGGTAGGCCGTCATTGTAAATAAGATTTTTTTTTTCTTAACTGGCTTACCTAGTTAATTAAAGGTTAAAAAAATAACATGTAGTCTGCGGTTGTGAGGCCGGTTGGACGTACTGCCAAATTCTCTAAAATGACATTGGAGGTGGCTTATGGTAGAGAAATTAACATTAAATTCTCTGGCAACAACTCTGGTTGTTCCTGCAGTCAGCATGCCAATTGCTGCTGTACTGAACCTCAACTTGAGACGTCTGTGGCATTGTGTTGTGTGACAAAACTGCACATTTATTATCCCCAGCACAAGGTGCAGTTTAATCAGCTTCTTGATATGCCATACCTGTCAGGTGGATGGATTATCTTGGCAAAGGAGAAATGCTCACTAACAGAGAAGTAAACACATTTGTGCTCACAATTTGAGAGAAACCTTTCTATTATGCACGTAGCAACATGGTCTAGGAAAAGGCGGCAGTTAAACAGCGCACTATGAACCGTCAACAGCAACCCCTGTCTAACGGAGGAGAAAACGCATTTGTTAAAAAATAATATTTTTATTTGTGTTGCACAAATTGTTCTTAATATAACCATATACAATTTCAGTAGCACGTCTTAGTGATGGACTGCCTCCCCCACGGCCTCCACAATGGATCAGTCCACTCAGACAGGCGCCGATCATATTTTTTTTGTGTGTTACTCCTCTACTAAAGAAATCTTGTTCGACCAACAGCCTAACAACCAAACAATCGACCAGTCGTCCAAATGAGTTCAGCCCCAGAAATAGCAACCTTTTGGTTACTGGCCCAACGCTCTAACCGCTAGGCTACCTGCTGCAAGATAGTCTTTGTTTCCCGGGCCGTGTCCAGCTGCACCCAAAAGGATAACTCCTCCTCTTCTGGTCAGTCAGTCAGGGCTGGGTGGACCCAGGCTGGCCACGCCATTGGTTGGTGCTAAATTCCAGTCCAAATCGCCCCATAGCCCCTCGTACTGTACCACCTAGACACTCTTGTAAATGAGAGAGGATTTGTCAGAGCTGGGTGGGTGTGAGGTGGACCCAGACTGGCCACACTATTGGTCTGTTGGTGCTGAATTCCAACTCAAACACCAAGCCCCTAGTCCTTAGACACTCCTGTAGATCGGAAAGGATTTGATAGGTTTAAGCCAAATGCAATTGCTCAACCATTCCTTCTGATAGGTTGGTATGTTGCTTGCACCCATCAGAGACGTTCAGATCTACACGAAAAGTGGCGAAGAAACCAGGGGCGGAAATCCCGGGGGGGGATTTCCCATCCTGGGAAAAATATGATTTGTCCCCCCCAATATATCACTGAAACATAACATAACTATGTAATTTAAATAATATTAATAATACGCATTGAAAGCAATTGTGCTGATTATAGACACTTAATAGCGCGTTTTTAAGTTTCAAAAGATTGCAACCCCCCCCACGCTTTGCCTCACAATGGTTTGATCCACTGCCAGCTCCTTATCTTGCTAGGTAACAGAGAGGTCGTATCTACTGTCTGAAAGGCACTCAATGCACGTAACTGACGTGAGGTTAATCCAGTCAATCGCGCACACACACTAGCTGAATATGCAGAGCTAGCGCGCAAATATTAACTATTAAGCTAGCTAGTACCTATTCCATTTATGTGGCGTCGTCAAAGATGGAATCAGCATGCAGATGATGTAAGTTAGTGCTTCAAAGTCCCTGTGATAAGGTTAGCGATAAACTGAAATCCAAACTGAACAGAACTACACTCTTCTACCATTGTCTTAAATATATTTAATGGTCTCGTTGCAAAAGCTAAATTGTCGCAAGTGAACTTTTATTTATTTATTTTATTTCACCTTTATTTAACCCGGGTAGCAAAGATTATAGAAAACACCACTGAAACTGAATTGGTGCTCGCTAGCTTTGCAAATTCAGCTATTGTTGGAAGCCAGCCAATATGAAACAAACTATTAAAATTACAAAAGGTTGCAGCATATGTTGTGTAAATGGTGAACTCATACAGCTGTCAACTCTTGTCATTTTAATCCGTTTCACATTTGCTAGCTACCTTTTAGATCGAAGCCCAAATAGAATGATTGAAGATGATAGAAGCCCATTTCCTACTGTAAATAACCTACACACTGTGTGTGTAGCCAGCCAACCAGCCAGGTAGAAAAATGGCAGAAAAATAAAAGACGGACATCAGAGTATTTTTCAATACACCAAAACGCATAGTAAGAACCCTAGTAGCCTAATATCTCAAAGACTAGTTGATAAAATGTTCATAAGAAAGAAATTAAATTCTAATGGAAATGTTTCACAATGATGTCATTAGGCAGAGCAGGCAACAGATGGCACACAGACAGCAGAGTTGGGGACAGATATGCAGGGACAGACTGGCAGAGACAGGGAGTCTCAGGTAAGTTTGTTGAGTCTTTGTTTGGCAACATTATGAAAGGTTCTCAATGTTTTTGACTTGTAAAATAGGAACATAATTGGAAAATGCCATGGATACCCCCACTCTCAACTTAAACTGGTGACTGAACTAAGATTTGTTAAAGGCAATGGTATTGCTGTTGTGATTAGTTGTGTAGTTTTGGGTACCGGTAGTTAGGAGTACGGCAAACACCTTATTTCTTTGGTTCCTCAATATACATTTACCATATTACAATGTAGGCTGTGTGTTACAGCACTACTTTTGGTGTCCCCCTCAGGAATTGCTCTTGAGAAAATGTAATGTAATTGTCCCCTCCAAAGTTGATATCAGATTTTCGCCCCTGGAAGAAACCATTCAGCATGAGATGGTGTTGGAACCCTGGGTCGTGGTACAGTGAGTGATGGGTACTGAAACAGGGCCCCCATGCAGGGCCCCCACGAGGGGCCATAGCTCAGCCTGTGACAGGAGCCATAATAACGGGCGGCCTGCCGCGCCTGCCTGCCGCCTGCCTGCCTGCCTGCCTGCCTGCCTGCCTGCCTGCCTGCCTGCCTGCCTGCCTGCCTGCCTGCCTGCCTGCCTGCCTGCCTGGGCTCTAGGCGGCCGGCCACTGGAGAAATTAACCAGCCAGCCTGTGACTGTCACCAATCAATCACCATGATGTCCCCCGATGAACACTACTGGCTATAGCTGCTCCACCTTACTAAGGAGGAAAGGACAGTTTATCACCAAGCTGCTGCTGTACTGACCCTCTGAAAACCAACTTTATTTCTGTCCTGGACTCCAAACTGATAGTGGGGAAACAGAGCATATCACTTTGAACTCCTGGTAACCGTATACAAGTGGAGGAGGAAAGGACAGTTTATCATGATGCCACTGTGCTGTGTCTGGCTCTGAGAACAAACCACTCAAAATGAATATAGTTCCTCTGGGGTGGAATCTGTTCCATCATGCAGTCTATTGTTTTGAGATATGGAAAATGACATTTGGAGATAAGACATGAGATGAAGGAACAGAAGTTGATTAATATCAGCTGTAGCTACTAGCCTCTGTTCCTTGAAGGAGTCACAAAATGTGTGAATGTCACCGAAGGGCCAGGGCGCTGTGGCGGCAGCAGTTACCTCAACACCGTGCATGTTGATTGGAGGGGAGGATGTGGGGAAGAGTGCACGTCTAATTGGAGGCCGCTGGTGATGCTGATGGAGTCGTCCCTCTTGTTTGAATTGCACTTGACTCGGCCCGTGTCTCGCTGAGGGCTACATGAGTGGCTCATCTAAACCCCCAGGTGCTTGGCTGGGAGGTAGGAAACGTGCAGGATTATTCATTCTATAGCTCTTAATGAAGGCCAATACATTCTGTCACCCCATTGATGTATGAAGGGAATACTGTATTATGGTATTCATACTGTAGCTCTTAATGAAGGCCAATACATTCTGTCACCCCATTGATGTATGAAGGGAATACTGTATTATGGTATTCATACTGTAGCTCTTAATGAAGGCCAATACATTCTGTCACCCCATTGATGTATGAAGGGAATACTGTATTATGGTATTCATACTGTAGCTCTTAATGAAGGCCAATACATTCTGTCACCCCATTGATGTATGAAGGGAATACTGTATTATGGTATTCATTCTATAGCTCTGAGTGTGTTCCTGTTTGACCATGAGTCATCTCCCATTTTATGTTTTGTATGATGGGAACGGTACAACATGGCATTGAACCTGACTGCCTACAGATTTCCCGGTGTTGAATTAGCTGTCGTCAGCGCTCTAACCACTACTCCCTATGCACGGCGCATCTTCACCCCAGAGATAAACTACCTCGGCCTCCGAGATTGACGCTCGGCTCCTTATCCGTGCACTTTTTCACATGTATAAAACACACACACAACAGACAAACGCACACATGCATACACACAAACGTAGACAAACAAATGCGCACACACAAACACAAACAAACGTCACAGTGCTCAAATGCCTCTCCTGTCCCCGTCACCACAAAAAGCATTTCACTAACGAGAGCGATAAGAGGGAGGGAATATTTTCCCCCTGAATTGCGGCTGTGGCCACTGTGCATTGTCAAGCACTAATCTGACTGAGTATTTTTAGAACACAATGCCCGCACTTACATTTACGTCATTCAGCAGACGCTCTTATCCAAAGCGACTTACAAATTGTTGCATTCACCTTATCATATCCAGTGGAACAACCACTTTACAATAGTACATCTATATCTTTTTTGGGGGGAGGGTGGGGGGGGGGGGTTAGAAGGATTACTTTATCCTATCCCAGGTATTCCTTAAAGAGGTGGGGTTTCAGGGGTCTGGAATAAGTTATGTGCGCATTTACCTATATGCCAACAGATCACAATGGTGCCTAATTTATCATAACCATTACAGATCACTAATTGTTAAATTGCCCCATATACAGTATATTCAGTCATTTAAAAAAACAAGTGCCATTTAATATTAATTTATTCAATCTGTAATATCAACTGGTTATAGTTCATCGTGGAACACAATCTGTAATATCAACTGGTTATAGTTCATCGTGGAACACAATCTGTAATATCAACTGGTTATAGTTCATCGTGGAACACAATCTGTAATATCAACTGGTTATAGTTCATCGTGGAACACAATCTGTAATATCAACTGGTTATAGTTCATCGTGGAACACAATCTGTAATATCAACTGGTTATAGTGGAACACAGTGGAGCTTGCTTGTAGACACCTATGGCTGTGCAATAGCATAGCCTTGTTTTGTTCATTTAGCAGACAAGACGCTCTTATTTCTTGAGCCCTTCTTGAGTCAAGACACCTATTTTATAGTAAAAAAAGATTATGTAAGACAACAGAATAAAATGGAACAGAATATTTTTCCAAATAAAAGTAGTTGTCAGTGTGAATTAAACACATCTTGTGCCTGGTACAGTTATTCTCAGTGATCATTTAAAACGGGGCTCAATTTGGAGAGTTGAAATCTGTCTTTTCCATATACAGATGTTTAATTTAGTTTATTCTGCCTGGGTCTTTGGGATGTTCAAAATGGATGAACAATTCCACATTGAACACTGTGTGGTGATGAGTTACGGCCACAACATCTGTTTGGAGAGAAGGTACAGTGAAGGGAAAAAGTATGTGCTCCTAATCTCAGCTCGTTACCTGTATAAAAGACACCTGGCAGCCAGAAATCTTTCTGATTGAGAGGGGATCAAATATGTATTTCCCTCATTAAAATGCTAATCAATTTATAACATTTTTGACATGCATTCTTCTGGATATTTTTGTTGTTATTCTGTCTCTCACTGTTCAAATAAACCTAAAATTAAAATTATAGACTGATCCTTTCTTTATCAGTGGGCAAACGTACAAAATCAGCAGGGGATCAAAAAAAAAAAAGTCCCCCACTGTATACGCTTACCCGGGTGTAGGGTGCAGTTTTTTTAGGAATGGGACGTTAAACGGGTGTCCTGAGTCTCTGAGGTCATTAAAGATCCCATGGCACTTATCGTAAGAGTAGGGGTGTTAACCCTGGTGTCATGGCTAAATTCCCAATCTGGTCCTCATACCATCATGGCCACCTAATCATCCCCTGCTTCCAATTGGCTCATTCATCTCCCCTGTAACTATTCTCCAGGTTGTTGCTGTAAATGAGAATGTGTTCTCAGTCAACTTACCTGGTAAAATAATGGTTAAATAAATAATGATTCTGAAGAAAGTATGCTCTTTTTTGTCTTTATCGAACAGTTTTTGTTTTGTGCATATTTTCAGTGTGGAACTAGGTTTAGGGGGTTTATAGCCCAGGCCAGGGATGGCAGCCCATTTTATATCTACCTTTTTACACTTTGGAACTCAGTCTGGGTCTCAATTTACTGTTGAGAGTTAGAATAATAGAATACAGAAGGTGCATTTTGAAATTTGGATGTGCATAAGCAGTCACTTAATTAGCCCATGTCAGCTGTATTTTTTTGGGGGTTTATTTTTTTAAGATTGGTAAATTAGTCTAGTGGCCAGCTATCTAAACTTGTAGTAAGCATATTGGAATTACCGACCGCGGTGGAGCCCATTTGATCATCAGTTGTCATATTAAAAACGGCAAGCATTTGCTTCCACCCTATGGCAGAATTTGTAGAATTGCAGGAAATTAGTTGTAAAATTGCTAGCTCTTCCGTTCAAGGACCCAATTACACATGCCCATCCCTAGACTCAAGATGATGAGTTTCAACTAACAGCCAGTGGAGTTCCTACTGAAACTATTGATTATGAATCCAATTATTGAATTGGATTAAATTACTAGTAGGGCTGGGACTATACCAGTATCGCGATACTCGTTAGTATCACGGCAAGGAAACCGAACACAAAGCGGATTTAACTTATTTAGGGAAAGAGCCCTAATGTTGGAAAGAAACATCACTATGTTGTCATCCAGAGTCACATTTATTTATCTTCAACCAAGCAATAGCACACACTATTTTACATACAGCAGGTTTTTAAAGGACCTTTGCGATATTGGTATCTTCCCGGGCCCTAGTAACGATAACGGGTTACATTTAGAAAGTAACCTACCCTGCTTATTGCTGGAGCCTGCCCCACTCGAGGAATGGATGTCTCTCGTCTCTTATCAGTTTTTCCTGCCTTTTTACTCTTAACCTTAACCACTGATGTGTAAGTCTATAGATCTCCCATCCAGTGGCGATTTTTAGCATGTAAGTCTTGGCTGGGCACACAAATTAAAAGTGGGATGCTCCCAGCAAAGCCACTTCACAACACTAAACAATACATGCGTTACACTATAAGGGTGACCAACAGCCCACAAACTGTTAGGGCCTACATAAAGCTGTCCCAACAGTAGAGTCCCAACAGCAGTCCCAACATCTTACCACTGCTACACCTGGCTATCAGCGGAGCCTTGTCTGGCAGTGAAACAGTTCATTCAGCCTCATTTACTGCCTTTAAAAAAACAACATAGCTGATATGGCTGACTTGCTTAAACAAATGTGGTTTCTAATGACAATTGAGATGTACAAACTATGGCATAAGGGGACGACAAGCGGATAAGAGGCAATCTGTAATTTCGATTAAGACATTAATGAGCGAGCTAGGACAGACGTAGTCAATATAACGATTTGTTCAGCACTTTTGAAATGTACAGCGATAGAATTCAGAACATGGGCCGTTCTTAGTGTTCTCCCTGTACACCAAGTCAGAACCATAGGATAAATAAAGGGGCATATAATCAAATAATGAAAGCTCTTAGAATATTCGATGATTACATTTCTGTAAAACAGGTTATAGGCTACATGTGCACCACCAAGTCAGAACAGTAGATGAAATTAAGAGGGGTAAATAGACCAAATGATTACGGTGAGGCACATGGGCTACTAACAGCTTACTAAACAACATTAAAAAGGAATGGCCAGTAGATTGTCGACTTGATTCATGATGATTACTCTTAGCTAAGACTTTGGAAGTATGATGTTGACATGATCAGTCCAATCAAAGCTACTGTACATATAACATGATTTGATGTCATTTTATCTGTAGCAAATGACCTTGAGCCTTCTTGGATGGGCACTTCTAATGTAACTCTATGGCAGCACCCAAGGGGCTAGAATTTTCTAGCTCTACCCTTTGACTTGGTGGTGACGTAGTGACCCCATGAGTGACAGAACACTGAGCCAATCACAGCGCAACGCTCCATATTTTCTGCTGGCTTACCCCACCACCACAGAAAGCGCTGAGCAAGGCTGAAATACCTGCATTGTGGAGCTGCATTACTCTAGAAAACAAAAAAGAGACCATGTTTGTATGGAGACTTTATTAACTCAATGATATATATATATATTGTTTGCAAACTGATATGGAACATGTATTAATGGCAAGCTCTAATGACGGGTCACCACTGCTCCCATCCCTCTGACCATAACCCCTGTCCTTTGTGCGGTGTCTTTGACCTGTAGCTATAGCAGTGTACGGATGGCTCCAGCACTCCGCTTCTTTAACTTGATATTGATTGGCTGACAGCCCAGGCTACAGACTGGAGGGTCGAAGAGGAGTGGCTGTCAGACACGCACGCACACCCACTCTGTCAGGTCCCTGGATGTCACTGCCGCTGGGACAGAGACTCACCGATTCATTCAACCACCCAGACTCCTTTTCTATTAAACTGTTATTCTACAGGAGAAGGAATCCATTTTGAAGAAATACATTTTTTCACTCTTAAGCTCCTAATACTGACCTTTACGTGGGGTCAGAAAGTAGTCTACATTTAGTTGAGTAGATATTGACATTTGATCACTTTTTAAAGTCACAATGTCACACATTAGGCTTCTAATGCCATCAGAAAGGAATGTTTTACATTTTGAATAGTCTTTTGGCATTTGATCACTTTAAAGTCACTCACTGCAGCCACGCGCTTTATAGGCTTCCAATACAAGGGGCCTGACTTGGTGTTGCTGGCCAGAAAGTAGTGTTTACATGTTCATTAGGCATCGTTGGCAAACCCCCCCCCCGAGTCCTCTTCTTACCAGGTGGAGTCATTTCCATTTTAATGGTGTGGATGGGGGTAATGTTCTGTAGCAAGCACATCATTAATTCAACAGTTATGACCATAAACCCTGATTCATTTCTCACATTTAACACGACCATGTATCTTTACCCACTGTGAGCATGTGTTTTAATAGTGGCAGAATGCATGCCTAAGGCATCACAATACTTATTGGGATTTGTGTTTGGTATAATTGTAGCACTATACAAAATCTCTTTACACACACAGGCGTGTGCGCACATACATATGAGATATATATACACACACACACACACACACACACACACACACACACACACACACACACACATTTTCACAGCTATCACTCTACGTTCTTATCTTACCAGCTCCTTTCATTACTTCCAGGTGCAGTGCCAGCAATGTATTCCCAACCATTAAACCTAATACTCCAAATCATTGTATTACTCAGCATGGGTTTAGAAGGGGATGAATCTGTAGTGGGGATGTTGATATGGAAACCTGGAGGCTTTCAGCACCATTTTCTGTCTATTTTCAGGTATTCAAGCATCAGCATTCAGTCTGGTTTAGCCAGGCTAAGTCTCTGTGGCTTCATGTCATGTGGAGATTGGTGAGAGCCAGCCTTTTACCATTTACCTCAGTGAAATTGGATAGTGATGGTTTTCCATCTTCCATCTAGGCCAAGAAGGTATTGAATACAAATGGAGAAATGTTGCATCAGCAGAAACTTTCACATGGTGTAGTCAGCAAAACAAATCTGTCGGCTGTAGGCTATATCTGGGGTTCATGGGGGGTGATGTAGCAAGATATGTTGCGGTAATATAATGATGATACAGTTTCTTGGAAATTAGATTCTGGAAATATTTCCTTATCTCAATGTTTATCACACAGTATCTCCGTAAAATGACTTTTGCAATGACTGGCTACATTTAAAATGTTAATCAAGACATGCCCTGGCAAAACAAAGATGCCACGTAGATTAGAAGCTGACTCTCATTTTTATCATGTAGAACTTCAAATGCTTGTCTTTCTGTCTTTGGCAGCATGACCGTTTGCCAAGGGAGGACTTCTGTTGATACTGATGATATTGAGCTGATAAGCCACTAAGACAGTCTGTTTTTAGTTGCTTTGCCGCCCATGTATGGAAAAATCTACAGAGTTCCTTGTAACAGTATGTTCTGGTGCCTCTCAGGCTGTTCATAATGTTGATTGGAGACCTATTTGCTGATTTAATGTTATTTGTGTTTCTTAAATGTACAGTATTTGTGTTTTGTAAATTGTGTACGCATGGTTCCTTCTGAAAGAGACCTTGGTCTGAATGGGACTCCCTGTTTAAAATAAATCCATTCTGTAATGTGCTCTCTCTCATTTCAGATCCATCCCAGACAGCCACAGTGGAGATGTCCTCCCCAAGTGGTCTTCTGCAGTACTGTAGCACCCTCTAGTGGTATGATACTGGCATTACAGTGAACCTTTCTACAATTGAATGTATTACTCTGGCTGCCTTGACTTTACACACAGTGTAGTTCTTTATTCTAAAGTGCCAGCCTATGATGAATGGCTTTAGAATTGTATTCTTTGGTAGACAGTTCATATCACTATTAATAAACGCAGAGACCTGCGACAATCCATATATTGTTGCATGCAATGAGCTCAGTTATTTCAAACAGTGAGAATGAGCTGCACTGTATTTTAAACACAAGGCCATTAACTGCCCATTTAACCCTGTGTTTTTCTCTGTCTGCGGTCTAGATGTGGTGTTGCAGTATAAACATGGACGTCCGGTGCTGGCCGTGCTGCTACCCTCCAGGCAGGAGAGCTGTCTGTTCTTCCTCAGGCCCATGTTAATGACTGTAGGAGACCTCATCCATGACCTGCAGAGAGAAGACCCAGGAGTCACCTCTGTCTCTGTGCTCACCAAGGGTAGGACACACACACACACACAAATATGTTGTACACACACACACAAATATGTTGTGTACACACACACACACAAATATGTTGTGTACACACACACACACAAATATGTTGTGTACACACACACACACAAATATGTTGTGTACACACACACACACAAATATGTTGTATACACACACACAAATATGTTGTATACACACACACAAATATGTTGTATACACACACACAAATATGTTGTATACACACACACAAATATGTTGTACATACACACAAATGCAAACATTTTCCCGTATTCATAAAGCATTTTAGAGTAGGAGTGCCTATCTAGGAGCAGTTCAGCCTTTTAGATAATAATGAATATGATTTAATGGACAGGGCAGAACTGATCCTAGATCAGCACGCCTACTCTGAGATACTTTATGAATATGGGCCACTATCTGTCGTGTACACAGACACTATATCCGTCTATTATCCTCCTGTCTCCTACAGATGGAGTGCGGGTGGCTAACACCACCCCTGTAGACACTATATCCATCTATTATCCTCCTGTCACCTACAGATGGGGCGCGGGTGGCTAACACCACCCCTGTAGACACCACCCCTGTAGACACTATATCCATCTGTTATCCTCCTGTCTCCTACAGATGGTGCGCGGGTAGCTAACACCACCCCTGTAGACACCACCCCTGTAGACACTATATCCATCTGTTATCCTCCTGTCTCCTACAGATGGTGCGCGGGTGGCTAACAGCACCTCTATAGACAGTCTCCTGAACAAAGACTTCCAGCTCCTCATCAATGATGGTGTATACAACATCCACTCCCCTGAAAGAGGTAAAGATGATGATATAATAATAAATGCCATTTAGCAGCCGCTTTTATTCTGAAACGACTTAGTCATGCATGTTTACATTTTAAGTATGGGTGGTTCCGAGAATCGAACCCACTATCCCTGGTGTAGCAAGCAACATGCTCTACCAACTGAGCTACAGAGGACCACAGTCACGCAGCTACAGAGGACCACAGTCACGCAGCTACAGAGGACCACAGTCACGCAGCTACAGAGGACCACAGTCACGCAGCTACAGAGGACCACAGTCACGCAGCTACAGAGGACCACAGTCACGCAGCTACAGAGGACCACAGTCACGCAGCTACAGAGGACCACAGTCACGCAGCTACAGAGGATGATGATGATGAGATATCAATTGATCTTTATCAGTAATTCTAAAAAGAAACACCATTAGTCACTTGAGTATCAGCATGATCCTCCTTCTCCTCATCCTCCTCCTCATCGTCATTACCAACCTCCAGTCTGGGGTGGAATTGGTGGAATAGTGATGCATGTTTCCAAAGTGTAATACTGAGTTCCAAGAGTGACTGTTGTAATGAATTCCACCCATGTTGTGTGTCCAGAGGCATCCAGTGTGTCCAGTGAGCATGTGGTGGACGTGGAGGACATGAAGCACATGGTGCAGCTGCTCCACACGGCCCTCCACCTGCCTGACCACCACCTGCTGAAGGAGAGACAGCTGCTGGAGAGACTGGATGGACTCAAACAGGACCTCTCACCTCTAGAACAGGTACTGGAGGGATCTCCTTCTGACTCCGTTTCTCTCTTCTCCTTTCTCTGTCCTTCTGTCAGTATCTCCTCTCTTTATTTCTCTCTCGTCTCTGTGTGACTCCTACTACCTATCCCTTTGGTCGACAACCATAAAGCTGTCGCGGTAAACCTTCAAAGATAAGATTGCATGAGTGTGAGAGTTTGTTTTAGCAATCACCAGTAATCTGTGACCCGACGATTCCCTGTACAGGTGAAGGCACAGCTAGAGCGCAGTGCGGAGTTCCACTCCTCCAGGACTCTGTGGACAGGTGTGGCCCTGTTGTCTGTCCAGGGCGGGGCCTTGGCCTGGCTCACCTGGTGGGTGTACTCCTGGGACGTCATGGAGCCCGTCACCTACTTCCTCACCTACTGCACCAGCATCGGAGTCTTCGCCTACTATGTCCTCACCAAGCAGGTACAGTACAGGACCCTAACCCTGCTATGTCCTCACCAAGCAGGTACAGTACAGGACCCTAACCCTGCTATGTCCTCACCAAGCAGGTACAGTACAGGACCCTAACCCTGCTATGTCCTCACCAAGCAGGTACAGTACAGGACCCTAACCCTGCTATGTCCTCACCAAGCAGGTACAGTACAGGACCCTAACCCTGCTATGTCCTCACCAAGCAGGTACAGTACAGGACCCTAACCCTGCTATGTCCTCACCAAGCAGGTACAGTACAGGACCCTAACCCTGCTATGTCCTCACCAAGCAGGTACAGTACAGGACCCTAACCCTGCTATGTCCTCACCAAGCAGGTACAGTACAGGACCCTAACCCTGCTATGTCCTCACCAAGAAGGTACAGTACAGGACCCTAACCCTGCTATGTCCTCACCAAGCAGGTACAGTACAGGACCCTAACCCTGCTATGTCCTCACCAAGCAGGTACAGTACAGGACTCTAACCCTGCTATGTCCTCACCAAGCAGGTACAGTACAGGACCCTAACCCTGCTATGTCCTCACCAAGCAGGACAGGAGGACCCATGTCCAGCACGGTCTCAATACAAGTAGTCAAGACAGTGTCTCCCCCTTGTGTACACAAAGAGTACTGTCACTACAGGGCACTTGAACAAGAGGCTTTCATTTTCATTTGAGTCACACCTGGTCTCCTTTCAACAACTTGGAGCTGTTAGAGTAGTCAAGTTCCCATATGTGACCTACTCCTCCATTGCCATACGCTGTACAGTATGAAGACAGTAATTATCAGGGTTGAATTCTAACTTTAGATAATTGTGTGCAGCTCAAACTTCTGCATTGACATCAATGGTAGATGTAATCAAATGAATGTAACAGAGGAATCTCCACATATGTCTGCCCTCCTGTGGCTGCTATGTATATAGCATGCACTGTATAGAAGAAGCTCCAGCTAGGTCTTGATGACACGACATGGTCTGACCGGTAAACCTTCCAGTTTGTCCCACAGCACCTGTGTCCTGCGTCCATGTTATTTTGTAAGTTCTATCTTATAAAAGTGCAGTATGAACTGTGTACATCCATGCCACAACAAGGAGGCTGATACATTCCTCTGTTACGCTTCTAGGTGCATCACCTGTATTCTGATCATATCTCCTAATGACATCAGTGCATGATTTACATAGAGGTTCACACAGTTATCTCAAATTAGAATTTAAACCCAGATAACTATGCTCAGAAGTGACACACGTAAGTTAGTCTGCACCAGATGAATCATGGTTGTTTTGGTCTGTAGGACTATGTCTATCCAGACGCCAAAGACAGGCAGTTCCTGTATTACTTCCACAAGGGTGCCAAGAAGGAGCGCTTCAACGTGCAGAAGTACAATGAGCTGAGAGAGGAGTTGGCTTCGGTATGTTGCTATACTTACTTATACAAGGCACTGCAGAATTTCTGCTCACTGCTTATTGGACTTTCCACTGATGTATTCAGTCTATAAGGGGCTTCTGTTGATCGGGTGTGTGTGGTGTGTGTGTGTGTGTGTGGTGTGTGTGTGTGTGTGTGTGTGTCATCATTAGGTGGAAGAAGATTTGAGACGTCTAAGGAATCCAACCCAACTTCAGCTCCCTGTAGAACAGATCCAGAGCCAGCCATGAAGAGTCCCCCCCCCCACACACCACACACACACACACACACACCACACACACACACCACGTCAAACTGAAGGACTACTGAGCAGCATTTCTTCCCATTTTATTTTGATAACGATGCCTTTTTCTTACTAACCCTGCAGATCATTTTAGAGTTTTGGTTTACACTGTTTACAATGTTGGAAGTCATTTGTGTTAATAGAAGTATAATAATAAATATCATATGAGAAAGCATCTTCTGAATTCTAATCATATTTTCTCTGCATTCCTGGCCGTTGCAGTAATTCAATATAGTAGCTAGTTTCATTTCTATAGAAGAGCAAAGTTCTGAATAGTGATGACGTGTATATAATGAGATGATCCATTCTGAATGTTTACAAAGATTAAGAGAACTGAGACATTACAATTTCGATATTTTATTGCACCTCAATTCAGACTTTTGTTTCAATCGTCAAAACCACAAACACATTTCAACAGTTTCACAACTTTCATTTTATAAATGAGAGATTCTAATTCTATAGGAGCCCTCCGCACCTCTCCAAATGCTAGTAGCACAAACCCAATCTCCCAAAAGGTCAGAGATAAATTTCCCTGGTGGACCACATAACAAGAAAAGTACATTACTCTTACTAAGCAATGGTTCCTTATATTCACCCATGGAGACTAAAATGGTCCTCATTTTCTTATACACTTCAGAAATAGAAACATGAATTGGTGTCCAGCACTCAGGTTCACATACAAATGAGTAATACCTCGTGCATTGTCATTGCTTTAGTAAATATCTCCACGTGACTAACAATGATTTATTTTTTTGAAACATGAGATGGTCGGTTGATTGGAACCCTGAGTTGTCTTATCTGAGCTATATAATGCACACTTGTGCATCTTTTCTGGCTGAAGAATATGGCTGTAGTCATGTGGTGTACAAAAATGCTATTTTAAAAAGATTGGTACTGATAAAGTTGTTGAATATTGGGGCGGCAGGTATCCTAGAAGTTAGAGATGCGAGCCAGCAACCAGAAGCTTTCGAATCCCGGCCCAGATGGGGGGGAATGTGTAATTGACCAATAAAGTGATCTTATCTTGTGATGAAAACAGTTGTCAAATCCCCTCAAAAAAGAATGGTAAAAAGCTGTTTTTTTAAATAGTTAATTAAAAGGCCATTGATTTGGATTACCAAACAAAGGCACTACCATAGTGGCGGTAAACAATGTATATGACTTTGGTTTTCCTGAGTCAGTAGTAGTACCGTAGATCATGTGACCAAACTTGCAGCGTTTACTTAACGTCTATTGAAACACTAGACACTTGACTCCGAGGTACTTTCCACATTGGAGTTGTTTGTTCACGTTTTAGCCTGCCGCTTTCAAAACATGGAAAACTACATTTGAGTTGTAAAGGCTAAGCACATCCAAGTACAAACAGAAATAACACAAATTCCCTTTTTGACAGAACAAGCGGGGAGGCAACATATTATGAGGCACATCATTGTCTGTCTTTTCATCTTGTCGACGACAGAGGACCAGATGGGGCAGTGGGTAAGGGGTTCGGTCCCTGCCTTCGAGGTTGTGGGTTCAATCCATACATCTTGTGCTTGATTGACAGTTTCTGTAACTGTGGATGTCTAACATACAAAGAGAAGCACTTCAAGTGTGAAGGATTTGGGGTTAAATCTCAGCCCTGCAACCAAGATGTTGTGGGTTCAAATCTCTACTCTTGTGATTTAGTGTATGTTTCCCCAATGTTGATGTCAATCATATGAATGTGTTTTGAAGTGTGAAGCAATCGGTGGCACAGATGTGGATGGAGGACTGATGAGGGTTAATACCTGGGGTTCACATCCCTGTAACCAGCAGTGGTTATGGAGAAAATCCCTGAAACAAGTAGATGCCTGTATTTCAAAAGAGATACTAAGTGTTGATTTTTTTCCCCCAGGGATTTCCCCATAACCAGTTCAGGAACTAACACTTATCTTGGTCATTTTGACATTTGCATAAATGTGCAGTAGACGATAACTGAACCCAAATCCTCTTGGCTGTAAGGCAGGGATTTAACCCCAGAGCCACAGCCTCCTACATATCTCTTCATATGTTTGACATATACAGTTTTGGAAACGTAGATGCACTAAGGTGAGGTTTGAACCGTAATCAACATGTGCAACACTGCCAAAGGTATCACATGGCTCTGGGACTGAGGGAGCGATTAATTAGTAGGGCAAAAGTATTGATGTGGTATGAATCCACATCCTCTTGGTTGCAAGGAAGGCATTCAACCTCAGAGCCACCCATTCTTTAACCCAATCGGCACGTTTCTTCCTATGTCGGACAACGACAGTTGCAGAAACTTGCACAAGAGATAAGGATCAAAGCCACACCTTTTGGATGCAAGGTAGGGATTTAACCCCAGTGCCACTGCCTCCTTCAAACAATGTGCACATTTCTTAGTATATTTGACACAGATAGTTGATGTAAACAAATCAAGCCCAGGGAACCACTACTCAATGCTAAGAATTAGCAGTATTCTCTCGAGAAAGGCCTAAAGGGACTGGTGATGCAAAATCCTTTACTGGCTGAGAATCCCCTCTTAACAAATAGCTATCCACAAACAGACTGAGAATAAAGTCATTTGAAATGTTAATGCTCAATTACCATTCTCATGTCACTCTTTTACCTGCCCTGCAGGTACATTCCATGACCTCAGTCAACACCAACAGGGAGAGCCTGAAGCCGAGCAGCCAAGCAGGTTTCACCAGTATAGTACATGCTTTGTTTTAGGTCAGGTTTGCCACCACAGAATGTGTGTTAAAATAACACAGCATCAACAATCGTCAGCAAATGACATGATCTCCGTTTAGTATCATAGGAAAGAAGATTAGAATAAAGGGAATATGCACAGCTTGATTTTGTGCATTTCATGGTCCTCAAGACAAACATCGAAATAATGTAGACAAATGTTTAACAAAAGTAACCACCAGATATAGTCAAGGACCACCTTTCTCCCAAGAAACATTCAAAACAACTACAGCAGGATTCAGGAATGACGTAGCAGCTGTCCGGTGGATGGAAACCTTACTGCTTCTTGGGTCGGAAGTAGAGCTTCCTGGTGAGCATGGAAGCGAAGCAGGGGACCTGTTTCTTCCCGATGGCGGTCCTGTCGTTACAATTCCCGACACTCCTCATGGACACCTTCCTGTTGACCAGGGTCAGGAGCTCCGTGAACTCCAGGGAATCCCCGAACTTCCGCATGGCCCCACACAGGTCCTGGATGTACCAGGAGCCGTTGATCGTCTCGCGGTGGGAATAGTAGCCTGCACGGGGAGACCGGGAACGAGTATGGCAGTTAGATCTGTATTCCATTAATCCAAGTGAGAAGCAAAGGATAATCAAGTCATCAAACACCATTACTCTAACACAGGGAAACAGTTATTTAGGATATTGTCTAAACAGCATAACTGTATACAAGTCACAGTAAGAAGGAGTTGGCTACAAAATAGTAACTGTGAGTGTTGATAAGGAATTAAAATAATGAATTAGTCTTTATTCTCCATGTATCACTGATCTATGCCTCGATCCTCATTTACGACCACTAGGTGTTTTCTGTAATGGACTACCAGCTGTGCCATGTCTTCCTCACCTTCAGCCACAGAGTAACACATGATGAAGTCAGCGCCAGCAGGGAGGGTGTAGACCACCCCAGCGTCCACCACCACCTCGTTGGTTTTCACTTCGCTGTCCACCACGTCCATGGGGGTCACTGGAACGTCATGCTTGTCCCCACGGCACGCCTGTCGGTGTCAATCAAATCATAAACCGAAAACAGTCAAAACGTCAATATGATGGTGGTGTTATATAGAAAAATATAGATATTTAGCAGTAAATGTTTGTGGTTATGTGGATCAAATGTTTACAAATAGAATTACAAATAATAGTATTGTGTCTGAGGAACATGTGGCTTCACCGGCCCCCAAACATCAGATATGGTCTATAGGTCTATGAGTCAACGGTACTGAATGTCAAAGGTTTCAGCTAAAATGGATCTAGTCAAAGGCATCTCATCATCTGACTGCTTACCTGTAGTATGAAGATCTTGGGCTTGCCCACCAGGCTCTTACACTTGTCTCCTTTGAACAGGGCAGTGATGTCCTGGATAGCGATCTTGTCGTCGTAAGCATAGACGTGGTCGTTCTCTCCGTGGCTCAGAAAGACGCACACGAAGCAGTCTGCATCAGCATGGTTGGCCTCAGCCGCTATAGAGTATCAGACATGAATCATGTATTATTCTGAAGTATAATACTGACTGTGACTGATACAGTATCTGTGTTAAGCGGATTATTTGAGGTGGTATCGAATGACTTGAAGTGCTGCTTACCCTGACTGATTTTATCCAGAACTTCCTCCACCTTCAGATTATCAAAGGCCTGCACTTCAAAGTTCAAGTCCTCAAATCTGAATCAGAAAAATCAAGTGTCAAACATGGTTAGGCATTACATTTTAAACAATTACATCAGCACTACAGTTGACTGAACCGGTCTATAGGGAGTTATGATGCACGGTCACATCTGATGCTATGTCTACCTTTTGACCAGGTTGTAGCGGTCAGCATTGGTCCCGTTGCGGGGGAGCATCCTCAGATGCCAGAAGAAGTGCTCCTGGTTGAAGATGAGAGCCAGGCCTCGCCGCTTGTGGTCCATCTTATACTCCTCCGCAGGGTCCATAGAGAAAGAACTGCTGAAAGAAAAACACATGCTCCCCTGTAAATACCAATACCTTGTTATCTCATAATGGGTGTTGCTGAACGAGAGACATTTGTTAAGAGAAAGTGTAGCTTTCTTATCTGTTACCACAAGAAATTAGAAACTATCTGTTCACTTCAACTGTCAACATACTTGAACGTATTTCAACCACATGTTCATTACATTCAAGTCATTTATAACAATGTAATGACTAATTATTACTAATAGTTACCTGCAGAAATACCCATCTGTCTCTGTAAGGTTCTCACTAGGACCTGATAAAGAGAAAGGAACATACAATCTGAACAGGTATGACAATCTTGCATGTATTTTTCTTTTATGACTTCTCAAAGCCCTTTAACTAATGTGGTTTTACAGCTTTCTGATATGTCAACACTTGGCAGGTTCGATGCAAATTGTCTCCAAAGCTTTTGGGATCAGATTTATTTTGGGGGGGGGGGGGTCTATTGTTAAGCTCTACAACCAGGTTTATGAATTAGTAGCCTAGGCTACAACTCCAGGGTCAAGCAGCCATTGCTCAATAAGCACGCAGTCCTGGTGGTTTTCAATAGGCTGGTTACAGGTGTTAAGACCAGTAGTAAAAAGTGACAACGCTATCTTACATGCTCTTTACTTGTGCTGCTGTTGCAGGTGTGGGGTGAAGCAGGATTTGGACAATTCTTCGAATTGAGGTCAGGGAAAAATGGGCAAAGTCTACTGTTCCATTTCCTCATGTTTCTTGTGTTAAGGGTTATTATTGAGAGCACAAGAGGAGGGTATAACTGCGTTTGATTCAGGTGACTGCTCTGTGCAAACGCCAAACGGAGAAATAAGTACAGGTTTGTGTTAATCATTACATAATTAGCGTGTACTTTGAGTCTCGTAAAAGGACATTTCATGAGAAAAGGTAGTTTCGTTATAACAGAACCTCAAACAGTCTTTCTGTTTTGGTTTTAAATGTACATTGCATCAGTCTCTACAAGCATTGAGCACCTAGACCTACCTAACCTGATATCGCCCGTACATACTCACCTGTCCTCTGTGATGTTTTGCTGTCTTTTTCCAAGCTTCCTGTGAATTGGAAGAGACGAAAATCCCACATGAGATAATACAGTAAGATTTCACAGACCTGTGAAACAAGTCTGTACACTGATACCATTGACTTAACACCTGATATAAAATCTGGGCTGTGCTTATCTGTTAGTAACCTAGTCCCCAGGCTATTGCATAGTGTCTCGGGACGCGATTCATCTGACAGTGAACAACAACCATGGCTACTGTAACAACAGTACAAAGAGACACATAATGCGGTACATACACCTTATAAACGTATTAGAACAGTTGAAGATAAGCGAGGTAAATGGAGGGGAAATTGTGAAATCCATGACATCATTCAGCAAGTGATTTATTATTCTTTTGTTTACTTTCCTTTCCCAGGGAGGGTCCGAAATGTCTTCTGAGAGTTCTTCTTTCATATTTGTCTTATATGATTTCCGTGACCACAACATTACATTCAACTTCAAGACTACTAATACCACTACATACTTTTGTATTGTATAACTTCAAAATATGATTTTTTCTTACCTTTAGTGTCTTTAATCCCTGGACACGACATGGTTGCTGAATACTCTCCTTTCAATGTGTACACCCAAGTGTAAAAAATATCGGCGTTACATACACTGATAGAGAATGACACTTCCCGCCCCTTTAAGCTGATTGGCGGATCTACTCAAAAACTGGATACAATTGGCAACTGGGCATGGCAGTCAAGCGATGCTCGTTACAACTTCCGTATAATGCCACATTGTAGCCACTGAGAACCGTATAACAGAGTCAAATATATACGAAACAGAAATATAAACTCAACATGCAGCAATTTAAACGATTTTGCTGAGTTACAGTACATATAAGCAAATCAGTGAATTAAAATAAATAAATTAGGCCCTGATCTATGGATTTTATATGACTGGGCAGGGGCATTGAGACTGGGCAGAGCCATTGAGACTGACTTTTTCTCCACAAAAGGGCTTTATTATAGACAGAAATATTCCTCTTGTCCGGGTGGCTGGTCTCAGACGATCCCGCCAAATTCTCTAAAACGACGTTGGAGGTGATTTATGGTATCGACTTATATTTTTGTTCAGTATAATATAAAACATGTTTCAGGGTGTGAAATTATGCAGAGGGATACTGTAAAAACAAAATACATGTTTAAGTATGCCTGTGAATGAGGCAAGCTCAACAAACGTCAAATGTCAGCTACATGTGCACTGCAGGAGTCTCTGGCTGTCAATATAGGGTTTACACCTCATGCACATGACAGCATTAAACAGCGGGGTTGCAGTATTGTCACACTGAAAACACAAGCAGATCATGTTATACAGACACACAGAAAATGAATAGCAATTGAATGTTATTTGTCATGTATACAGTTTACAGCAGGTATTAAAGGTGCAGTGAAATGCTTGTGTGCTGGTGTAACAGTATAGCTTCCGTCCCTCTCCCCGTCCTGGGCTCGAACCAGGGACCCTCTGCACACATCAACAACAGCCACCCTCGAAGCATCATTACCCATCGCTCCACAAAAGCTGCGGCCCTTGTAGAGCAAGGGGAACAACTACTTTCAGAGCGAGTGAAGTCTCCCATTGAAACGCTATTAGCGCGCACCCCGCTATCCATTTCACATCGGTTACACTCACCCCCTTTTCCGCAGGAACCAGTGATCCGGGTCACGGCACCAATGTAACAGTATAGCTTCCGTCCCTCTCCTCGCCCCTTCCTGGGCTTGAACCAGGGACCCTCTGCATACAATGACAACAGCCACCTGCGAAGCATCGTTACCCATCGCTCCACAAAAGCCGCAGTCCTTGCAGAGCAACTACTTCAAGGTCTCAGAGCGAGTGACGTCACCGATTGAAACGCTATTAGTGCGCACCCTGTTAATAACTAGCTAGCCATTTCACGGTTACACTGGCTCCCTCGACATTGCAGTTCTATAATCAATCATAAATTATTTTTTTTTACCTTTACTAGGCAAGTCAGTTAAGAACAAATTCTTATTTTCAATGACGGCCTAGGAACAGTGGGTTAACTGCCTTGTTCAGGTGCAGAACGACAGACTTTTACCTTGTCAGCTCAACGCGCTAACCACTAGATTACCTGCTGCCCCGCCCCGCCCCAGCATCAATATCAACAATAAGAGTCAAATAAAAAAATGACAAGTAATAGAAGAGGTAATACACATAGTAATATGGATGAGTTGTATGATCTTCCCCACCAGCAAGATTGGTATCCTGGTTAAACCAGACTGAATGCTGAACTCACCAGTGAAGTGAAATAATTGACAATGGTGAGTGCAGCGTTCAGTGTGATTTAACAAGGCTACAAGATTGTGGACACATTATTGAATTAACTGTGAGGAATGCTTGACACTGGGAGCATGTCAATACATGAATCAGGGTTGTGTTCATTAGGCACCACACAGAAGAAAACAGACAAGCTACCTGGAGTTCTCCAATAAGATACACTCCTTTTTGTATTCCGTTGTAAAACGTTTTCTGTTGCATGCCCTAATGAACACAATCCAGGTGTCAGGTGTGCGTACTGGTAGCGGAGTCAGGTGCAGGAGAGCAGAGAGTTGTGAACAGGCGCACACTTTATTGAGGCAGGAGAAACCAACGCGCAAAACGCAAAACGCGCAAAACAGTCACAATAAATGTATGTTTAACAATAAACATCTTCGTGAACAACACGGTATAAGCAAACCAGTCTGGCGCGTCAACAATTAACACGTAACACAAACAATTTCACACAAAGACATGAGGGGGAACAGAGGAATAAATACATGCAGTGTGATTAGGGAATGAAAACCAGGTGTGCAGGGAACAAGACAAAACAAATGGATCAATGAAAAATGGAGCGGCGATGGCTAGAAAGCAGGTGACGTCGACCGCCGAACGCCGCCCGAACAAGGAGAGGTGCCGACTTCGGCGGAAGTCATGACACCAGGTGCCATTTTACCTTGGAAACTCTAGGCAAGTCCCAACATCTTCTGTAATCTCCTACAGAAATCTCTCTCCAGGCATTCCTGGAACTCATCGTCACAGTCATCTTTGTCACAGTTACAAGTGGCATAGCAACAGTTGTGCTGGTTACAGAACTTGGTCAAGGATGGGTTGTCGATGTCAACTTGTAGAGTAGACAAAGGAGATGGCCATTAGATCAATGCTCACAAATATTCAATGCAATATGTAATATGACAGGTGTAATCAAATCAAATCAAATTTTATTTCTCACATGCACCGAAAACAACAGGTGTTGTTAACTTACAAGCCCTTAACCAACAATGCAGTCTTAAGAAAATAGAGTTAAGAAAATATTTACTAAAGTAAAAAGAAAAAAAGAAGTAACACAATAAATAACAATAATGAGGCTATATACAAGGGTACTGAATCAATGTGTAGGGGTAAAGTGACTATGCATAGATAATAAACAGTGAGTACCAGCAGTGTAAAAACAAAGGGGGGGGGGGGGTGTCAATGCAAATAGTCTGGGTGGCCATTTGATTAATTGTTCAGCAGTTTTATGGCTTAGGGGTAGAAGCTGTTAAGGAGAATTTTGGACCTAGACTTGGCGTACCGGTACTGCTTGCCGTGCGGTAGCAGAGAGAACAGTTTATTACTTGGGTGACTGGAGTCTTTGACAATTTTTAGGGCCTTCCTCTAACACCGCCTAGTACAGTATATAGTTCCTGGATGGCAGGAAGCTTGGCCCCAGTGATGTACTGGGCTGTACACACTACTCTCTGTAGCGCCTTATGGTCGGATGCCAAGCAGTTGCCATACCAGGCGGTGATGCAACCAGTCAGGATGCTCTCGATGGTGCAGCTGTAAAACTTTTTGAGGATCTGGGGACCCATGCCAACTCTTTTCAGTCTCCTGAGAGGGAAAAGGCGTTGTCGTGCCCTCTTCACAACTTTCTTGGTGTGTTTGGACCATGATAGTTTGTTGGTGATGTGGACACCAAGTAACTTGAAACTCTCGATCAGCTCCACTACAGCCCAGTCAATTTGAATGGGGGTGTGTTCGGCCCTCCTTTTCCTGTAGTCTATGATCATCTCCTTTGTCTTGCTCACATTGAGGGAGAAGTTGTGGTCCTGGCACCACACTGCCAGGTCTCTGACTTCCTCCCTATAGGCTGTCTCATCGTTGTCTGTGATCAGGCCTACCACCGTTGTGTCGTCAGCAAACTCAATGATGTTGTTGGATTCGTGCCTGGCCATGCAGTCATGGGTGAACAAGGAGTACAGGAGGGGACTAAGAACGCACCCCTGAGGGGCCCCCGTGTTGAGGATCAGCGAGGCAGATGTGTCGTTGCCTACCCTTACCACCTGGGGGCGGCCCATCAGGCAGTCCAGGATCCAGTTGAAGAGGGAGGTGTTTAGTCCCAGGGTCCCCAGATAACGTTCCAATAAAGAGTAGTCTTCATTCCCTCTTCAAGTAGCCTTCAAGTTGTAGACCTCACCAGACACCCCATCAGGGGGAGTTGTATGATCTTCCCCACCAGCAAGATTGTTAGACTGGTTAAACCAGACTGAATGCTGAACTCACCAGTGAAGTGAAATAATTGACAATGGTGAGCGCAGAATTCAGTATGATTTAACCAGGCTACAAGATGGTGGACACATTATTGAATTAACTGTGACGAATGCTTGAGTCAAGTCCTGCTCTGTGTTCAACACTGGGAGCATGTCAATACATGAATCAGGGTGGTGTTCATTAGGCATCACATGGAAGAAAACAGACTGAAACAGGCAGGAACAACAATAAGAAACACTCATTGTCGTGTTCTGTTGTAAAACGTTTTCTGTTGCATGCCCTAATAAACACAACCCAGGTGCCATCTTACCTTGGACACTCTGGGCCAGTCCCAACATCTTCTGTCATCTCCTACAGATGGTCTCCAGGCATTCCTGGAACTCATCGTCACAGTCGTGTTTATCACAGTTACAGGTGTCATAGAAACGGTGGTGCTGGTTACAGCACTTGGTCAAGGACGGGATGCCGATGTCAAACTGTAGAGTAGACAAAAGAGTTGGCCATTAGTTCAATGCTCACAAATATTCATTGCAATATATAATATGACAGGTCTTACAACATTCCTATAAATAGTAGTCTTCATTCTCTACGTTCTTGACCTCATCTGAATCTGGTAATGAATGGTGTGGCTGTTGAACAAGTAGAGGACACTAAATTACTTGGTGTTTGTCAAGACTTCCACCGAAGTCGGTTCCTCTCCTTGTTTGGGCGGCGTTCGGCAGTCGATGTCACCGGTCTTCTAGCCATCGCCGATCCACCTTTCATTTTCCATTTGTTTTGTCTTCTTTTCCCACACACCTGGTTTACATTCCCTCATTACTTGTCGTGTATTTAACCCTCTGTTCCCCCATGTCTGTGTGTGAAATTGTTTATTGTCAGGTTGGCACGCTTCCGGCTGGTGTGCGCCGGGTTTTGTTTTGTATCCGTGCTTTGTGGCAGCCGATACCCTTGTACTTGGTTGTGTGTACTTTGTGCTGCCTCCCTTGTTCTTTGGGCATTTGTTTTTGTGACGCGGTTGCGTTCTGGAGAAATATTGCCTCAGTAAAGTGCTTTGTCCACTCATCTCTGCTCTCCTGCGCCTGACATCCATGCACTAGCTACACCCACTGCTTGACAGAATTTCACACCAGAATATGGAGTCAGCAGGAGCAGGTGCCCCTGGTATAGGGGTCGAGGAGCGCGTCCTGGAGCACGCGGCGATGCTCCACCATCTCGGCGCCGCCATGGACCGCGTCGTCCAAACAGCGCCTCCACCAGCACAACAGGGGCCTCCACTACTTGCTCCCCCTGCACCCGGTTCCAGTGGGATTCGCCTCGCCCTCCCCGGGGAGTACGATGGGACGGCTGCCCGCTGCCAGGGTTTCCTGCTGCAGTTGGAGCTATACCTGGCGACCGTCCACCCGGCTCCTTCGGGCTGTGAGAGGGTGTCCGCCCTCGTCTCATGCCTCTCGGGGAAAGCCCTGGAGTGGGCCAACGCCGTGTGGGTGGAAGGAGATGCGGTGCTGGACCACTTCGAGGAGTACACCCGTCGTTTCCGGGCAGTCTTTGACCACCCGCCCGAGGTGGGTGAACGTCTCTTCCACCTGCGGCAGGGGACGAGGAGCGCCCAGGAGTTCGCTCTGGACATTCGGACCCTGGCCGCCGGAGCGGGATGGAACGACAGGGCCCTGATCGACCACTATCGCTGCAGTTTGCGCGAGGACGTCCGTCGGGAGTTGGCCTGCAGGGACACCACCCTCACCTTCGACCAGCTGGTGGACCTGTCCATTCGGCTGGATAGCCTGCTGGCTACCCGTGGACGTCCAGAGCGGGGTCTGTTGTTTCCATCCCCCAGCACCACTGCTCCAATGCCCATTGAGCTGGGAGGTGCTGCGCTCAGGGAGACCGGAGGAGGTTCCGTCACGTGCACCATCTGTGGCCGCAGAGGTCACACTGCCGGTCGGTGCCGGGTTGGTTCCTCTGGGGGTCGAGGCAGCAGGCAGGGCACTCTGGCGTCACCGCAGGTGAGCCGGCACCATTCTCACCCAGAGCCCTCTGTTGCACACATGTTTTTGTATGTTACGTTTCCTGAGTTTTCCCCGCCATAAGGCGCTCGTCAATTCAGGCGCAGCTGGGAATTTTATAGACAGATCATTCGCCCATAGTTTAGGGATCCCCATTGTTCCAGTGGCAATGCCCTTCCCAGTTCACGCCTTAGACAGTCGACCATTAGGGTCAGGGTTGATTAGGGAGGCCACCGCCCCTCTGGGCATGGTGACGCAGGGGGGTCACAAGGAGAGAATCAGTCTCTTCCTCATTGACTCTCCTGCGTTTCCCGTGGTGCTAGGTCTACCCTGGTTAGCTTGTCATGACCCCACTGTTTCATGGCAATGGAGGGCTCTCACGGGGTGGTCGCGAGAGTGCTCGGGGAGGTGTTTAGGGGTTTCCGTTGGTGCTACTACGGTGGAAAGTCCAGACCAGGTCTCCACCGTGCGCATTCCCCCCGAATATTCCGACTTGGCTCTCGCCTTCTCCAAAAAGAGGGCGACTCAATTACCACCTCATCGCCGGGGGGATTGTGCAATAAATCTCCTGGTAGACGCCACACTTCCCAGGAGTCACGTGTATCCCCTGTCACAGGCGGAGATGGCGGCTATGGAAACATATGTCTCCGAATCCCTGGGTCAGGGGTACATTCGGTCCTCTACTTCACCCACCTCCTCAAGTTTCTTTTTTGTGAAGAAGAAGGAGGGAGGCCTGCACCCGTGTATTGACTATCGAGGCCTAAACCAGATCACTGTGAGGTAGAGTTACCCGCTACATCTTATAGCCACTGCGATTGAGTCAATGCACGGGGCGCGCTTCTTTACCAAACTAGATCTCAGGAGCGCTTACAACCTGGTGTGTATCCAGGAGGAAGACGAGTGGAAGACGGCGTTTAGTACTACCTCAGGGCATTATGAGTACCTCGTCATGCCGTACGGGTTGATGAGTGCTCCATCAGTCTTCCAAGCCTTTGTAGACGAGATTTTCAGGGACCTGCACGAGCAGGGTGTAGTGGTGTATAATGATGACATTCTGATATACTCGGCTACACGCGACGAACATGTGTCCCTGGTGCGCAGGGTGCTTGGCCGACTGTTGGAGCATGACCTGTACGTCAAGGCTGAGAAATGCCTGTTCTTCCAACAGTCCGTCTCCTTCCTAGGGTAACGCATCTCCACCCCTGAGTGACCGCATTTCAGCCGTGCGTAATTGGCCGACTCCCACCACGGTAAAGGAGGTGCAGCGGTTTCTAGGGTTTGCCCATTACTACCGGAGGTTTGTCTGGGGTTTTGGTCAGGTAGCGGCTCCCATTACCTCACTGCTGAAGGGGGGACCGGTACGTTTGCAGTGGTCGGCTGAGGCGGACAAGGCTTTTGGTCACCTGAGGGCTCCATTTACCTCGGCTTCCGTGCTGGCCCATCC
This sequence comes from Salmo salar, assembly GCF_965601325.2. Lineage (NCBI taxonomy): Eukaryota > Metazoa > Chordata > Actinopteri > Salmoniformes > Salmonidae > Salmo > Salmo salar. The sequence goes on from NC_138294.1 coordinate 17,925,683, forward strand.
GGATCCCTCTTTGGCATTCATAGTGGAGGTGGACGCGTCCGAGGCTGGGATAGGAGCCGTGCTCTCTCAGCGCTCGGGTATGCCATCGAAGCTCCGCCCCTGTGCCTTCTTCTTGAGGAAGCTCGCCCGGCGGAGTGAAACTATGACGTGGGGGACCGGGAGCTGTTGGCTGTTGTCAAGGCTTTGAAGGCGTGGAGACATTGGCTTGAGGGGGCTAAACACCCTTTTCTCATCTGGACTGACCACTGCAATCTGGAGTACATCCGGGCAGCAAGGAGACTGAACCCTCGCCAGGCAAGGTGGGCCATGTTTTTCACCCGTTTTGTTTTCACCCTTTCTTACAGACCAGGTTCCCAGAATATGAAGGCAGACGCATTGCCCCAGCTGTATGACACAGAGGAGCGGCCCATGGATCCCACCCCCATACTCCCGTCCTCCTGCCTGGTGGCGCCGGTAGTGTGGGAGCTGGATGCGGACATTGAGCAGGTGCTACGTGCAGAGCCCACTCCCCTCCAGTGCCCCGCTGGGCGTCTGTACGTTCCGTCTGCTGTCCGTGACCGGCTGATCTATTGGGCCCACATGTCACCCTCCTCTGATCATCCAGGCATTGGTCGGATGGTGCGCTGTCTGAGTGGGAAGTACTGGTGGCCCACTTTGGCTAAGGATGTGAGGGTTTATGTTTCCTCCTGCTCGGTGTGCACCCAGTGTAAGGCTCCTAGGCACCTGCCCAGAGGTAAGCTACACCCCTTACCCGTTCCACAACGGCCTTGGTCGCACCTGTCGGTGGATTTCCTTACCGATCTTCCTCCCTCACAGGGTAACACCATGATCCTGGTCGTTGTGGACCGTTTATCTAAGTCCTGCCGTCTCCTCCCTCTGCCCGGTCTCCCTACGGCCCTACAGACTGTGGAGGCCTTGTTTACGCACGTCTTCCTACACTACGGGGTGCCTGAGGATATAGTGTCTGATCGGGGTCCCCACTTCACTTCGAGGGTCTGGAGGGCGTTCATGGAACATCTGGGGGTCTCGATCAGCCTTACCTCGGGTTTTCACCCCAAGAGTAACGGGCAGGTGGAGAGAGTGAACCAGGATGTGGGTAGGTTTCTGAGGTCTTATTGCCAGGACTGGCCGGGGGAGTGGGCGGCGTTCGTGCCCTGGGCAGAGATGGCCCAGAACTTGCTCCGCCACTCCTCCACTAACCTCTCCATATTCCAGAGTGTACTGGGGTACCAGCCGGTTCTGGCGCCTTGGCATCAGAGTCAGATCGATGCTCCTGTGGTGGACGACTGGTTCAGGCGCACGGAGGAGATATGGGACGCCGCTCATGTTCACCTTCAGCGGGTCGTGCTGCGCCAGAAAGCCAGCGCAGACCGTCACCGCAGTGAGGCCCCAGTGTTCGCACCGGGGGACCGGGTCTGGCTCTCGACCCGAAACCTGCCCCTCCACCTGCCCTGCCAGAAGCTGGGGCCGCAGTTTGTGGGGCCATTTAAAGTCCTGAGGAGACTGAATGAGGTTAGTTACAGGTTACAGCTCCCCCCGATTACCGTATTAACCCCTTGTTCCATGTGTCTCTCCTCAGGCCGGTGGTGGCTGGCCCGCTCCAGGAGTCTGAGGTGGGGGAGGTTCCTCCGCCCCCTCTGGACATCGAGGGGGCCTCGGCATATTCCGTTCACTCCATACTGGATTCGAGGTGTCGGGCGAGGGGCCTTTAGTACCTTGTGGAGTGGGAGGGGTACGGTCCGGAGGAGAGATGCTGGGTTCCGGTGGAGGACGTGTTGGACCCTTCAATGCTGCGGGAGTTCCACCGTCTCCGTCCGGATCGCCCTGCACCTCGCCCTCCGGGTCGTCCCCGAGGCCGGTGTCGGCGTGCTGCTGGAGCCGCACGTCAAAGGGGGTACTGTCACGACTTCCGCCGAAGTCGGTTCCTCTCCTTGTTTGGGCGGCGTTCGGCGGTCGACATCACCGGTCTTCTAGCCATCGCCGATCCACCTTTCATTTTCCATTTGTTTTGTCTTCTTTTCCCACACACCCTCTGTTCCCCCCATGTCTGTGTGTGAAATTGTTTATTGTCAGGTTGGCACGCTTCCGGCTGGTGTGCGCCGGGTTTTGTTTTGTATCCGTGCTTTGTGGCAGCCGGTACTTTGTACTTGGTTGTGTGTACTTTGTGCTGCCTCACTTGTTCTTTGGGCATTTGTTTTTGTGACACGGTTGCGTTCTGTAGAAATATTGCCTCAGTAAAGTGCTTTGTCCACTCATCTCTGCTCTCCTGCGCCTGACTCCCATGCACCAGCTACACCCACCGCTTGACAGTGTTACCTTAAATTGTAAACTGTCATGGTCAAAACATATAGATTCAATGGTTGTAAAGATGGGGAGAGGTCTGTCCGTAATAAAGAGATGCTCTGCTTTTTTGACACCACATTCCACAAAGCAAATCCTGCAGGCTCTAGTTTTATCTTATCTTGATTATTGTCCAGTCATATGGTCAAGTGCTGCAAAGAAAGACCTAGTTAAGCTGCAGCTGGCCCAGAACAGAGCAGCACGTCTTGCTCTTCATTGTAATCAGAGGGCTAATATTAATACTATGCATGCCAGTTTCTCTTGGCTAAGAATTGAGGAAAGACTGACTGCGTCTCTTCTTATTTTTTAGAAGAAACATTATTGTGTTGGAAATTCCAAATTGTTTGCATAATCAACTTACACACAGCACTGACACACACACACTTACCCCACCAGACATGCCACCAGGGGTCTTTTCACAGTCCCCAGGTCCAAAACAAATTCAAGAAAACGTACAATATTATACACAGCCATGAGTGCATGGAACTCCCTTCCATCTTATATAGTGCAAGTGAACAGAAAACCTGGTTTAAAAAAACATAATAAAGTAACACCTCACGGCACAACACCTCTCCCCCATGTAACCTACTTGTTGTGTGTATGTACTAACATGTATGTGTAACTGATAGATGCATACACACACACACACACACACACACACACACACACACACACACACACACACACACACACACACACACACACACACACACACACACACACACACACACACACACACACACACACACACACACACACACACACACAGCCTGAGGGAGAGACTTTACCATCACTGCATTCATAGTGACACATTCCATCATGTCCTCCAAGTAAGTCCAGAGCCACGTTGAGTTATTTTTTAATGTTATAGATGTATTGATGTATGTGTCAATGTTATGGATTCCATTGCGAATGGTTTTTAAAGTCATTCGCCAGTCCGGTGTTTCTGGTTCAGGTTTCTTACTACATGAATATACACAGCTCAGAAATCCACAGGAAAACAGTAAGCCCACGAGAAAAAACGAGATGCAACTATGAACGTGCACGAAGACTGTCCGTCCACCTGATGCAAGTGCTAGAAAATAGTTGCAATTGGTCGGCATGTGAATCCCAAAAGTTAAATTATCCTAACATGTAAACCGCTGTGATATATATTTTCAACAACCAAAAACAATGCATTTTCAACTGTTCGAAGTTGGTGTACCAAACCGATAGTAAAAGACGCTAAAACTACATATAAGAACAAGAAGCATAGAAATAGTGCACATAGAATATAGGCTACCGCTTCTTAGACTTGCCTTCAACGAGAATTACAGATATAGAACACATTTCTATGTGACTTTGATGTGGTTGCCCAAAAAGTTACGGGAGTACATTCCATATGTAAATTAAGTCACTTCCCTCAGTCCTTCTGCCACCATTATCTTTCATCCCTAATTCTTTGCTTGTTCACGCCCAATAACGCCCATCTCTGATTCATTTTTAGGTTATAATGGTGGCAGGACCCCCTTATGTTACACAAAAAGAAATGCATTGTATGTTCAGGTTTCAGCCCCTGTAGGTCCCCTTGCCACCATCCTCCTTTCTATGTCGTTCTGACATTGGAATGTCAGCTGTTGTATAGGTACTCATGGCCTTGGCTATTCCTGCTTGTTCGGTCTGCTTAATGTACACTTTGGCATGTTACCCTTTTCAGAATAGCAATGGCACTAGGTTTCATGTTCTATTCCTATGGCCAATGTACTTATGTCCTATCTACTTCAGCATAGCAACTATACCTATTTATATTACATTATCTCCCACAGTATCAGTGATTAGTGGTGGCGGAGTTGTCTGGTACGCGGTACCAGAACCTCAATTTTGGGGTTGAACTGCGTACCAGCTCCTATATAAAACAAGTAGAATATCGCCGGCCCAGATTCACACAGTGAGACAAAAAAAGGTTGATCAAAGCGGAATGAAAGGTAGGCATTTCTCGATTCTGCTATGTTCAAGTTTATTTGCCACTAGTCTGTGATTCTATGCGTGACAGTAGGCTAGCAGTGTTCGAGATTGTGCGGATTGAAAATGCATCAGCGTGAATGGCATGATGTGTTGTTCCAAATTGCCAAATTAGGGGTTGTAAGGTCATAAAAAGTCATGGAAATGTTTGTTAACATAGTTCATGAAGGCACACTTAAATATTATCAATCACTTAAAAATCGATATATCAGCCATCATTGGAATGACCCTTCAGTGCATGTCTATGTGTGCAGCGTATGTGCCAGTGGACCGTTGCCCGAGAAGAGAGAGCGCGACATTTTCAGCAGCGGATATAAAATAATAATTAGATAGCAATTCAAAACATAACTTGTAGCCGTTATCTCGCTAGTTAAGTATAGCTAACTATCATTCATGTTGTTTTTGCCTTTCCAAATGCACTGCAATTAACTTGCTGTGTGAATTGAGGCTATTCTGAGGGCAAAAATGTTTTTTACACTCAATGTATAGACATGTCTAATTAGATAGCTTTCTGAAGTTACCTTATCCATATTGTCCGGAGCTGGATGCTGGAGTGAGGAGCCGTGCTGTACTTCGCTCCGCGGGTAATATTACATTTATTACATTACAACGGAACGATTTGATTAGTGTAATGTTTACTTGTAATGTTAGCTAGCTACATAGTTGTCTTTGCATCAAAGATAGAGGTGTAGCTTTGAGAAACTAACAAAGTTAGCTAGCCAGCTGTACTCGTTCGCAGCGACGCCGTTTTACAAACAAAGCCAACACCACAGCCACTGCTAGCTAGCCAGCTTTACCAACTAGCAGTACAGTAGAAACTAAATACATCACAACGGAACGATTTGATTAGTGTAATGTTAGCTAGCTACATAGTTGTCTTTGTATCATAGATAAAGGTGTCGTACAAAGTAGTTATCGAGGTTAGCTAGCCAGCTACATTTTCAAACAAAGTCAACAACGCAGCCACTGCTAGCTAGCCAACTCTACCAGCGAGCAGTACTGTATCATTTTAGTCAACAAGATTTTTGCAACGTAAACTTAACTTTCTGAACATTCGAGATGTGTAGTCCACTTGTGTAGCTAGCAGGACTGACTTTGTGTTAGCTAGCCAACGTTTAATCACTTCTGCGTTATGAAAGGTACCAGACACGGACACGAATGATCCATTGGTAGTTTGTTGTAACCAAGAATTGGTGCTAACCGTGTGTTATTGGATGCTAGCATGCTAGTTAGCTACGGCGTCATAGGACACGGTGCACTGGAAGAAGCTGGAAGAATACTGTACCAAGTTATCTAGCTGAATAAACTAAGTTTGAGCCTATTCCTGGTAACATTGAACCACTGTAGTTTACATCAATTATAATTTCTAAAGTGGAAGTTGGAAAGTTATATTTGAGTGTTCATTCCAATCTCCTTTGCATTAGCGTAGCCTCTCCTGTAGCCTGTCAACCATGTGTCTGCCTATCCCTGTTCTCTCCTCTCTGCACAGGCCTAACAAACGCTTCACACCGCGTGGCCGCTGCCACTGTAACCTGGTGGTCCCAGTGCAGCACGACCCACGTGGAGTTCCGGGTCTCCGGCAGCCTCTGGAACTGCTGGTCTGCAGCCAACAAGGCAGAGTTCATCTCAGCCTATGCTACCCTCCAGTCCCTCGACTTCTTGGCGCTGACGGAAACATGGATTACCACAGAAAACACTGCTACTCCTACTGCTCTCTCCTCGTCTGACCACGTGTTCTCGCATACCCGAGAGCATCTGGTCAGCGGGGTGGTGGCACTGGAATCCTCATCTCTCCCAAGTGGACATTCTCTCTTCCTCCCCTGACCCATCTGTCTATCTCCTCATTTGAATTCCATGCTGTCACAGTCACTAGCCCATTCAAGCTTAACATCCTTATCATTTATCGCCCTCCCGGTTCCCTTGGAGAGTTCATCAATGAGCTTGACAAGTTCCTTTCCTGAGGATGGCTCACCCCTCACAGTTCTGGGTGACTTTAACCTCCCTACGTCTACCTTTGACTCATTTCTCTCTGCCTCCTTCTTTCCACTCCTCTTTTGACCTCACCCTCTCACCGTCCCCCTCTACTCACAAGGCAGGCAATACGCTTGACCCAGGGGCGGAAATCCCGGGGGGGACGGGGGGGACACGACCCCCCCATCCTGGGAAAAATATGATTTGTCCCCCCCAATATATCACTGAAACATAACTATGTAATTTAAATAATATTAATAATACGCAATGAAAGCAATTGTGCTGATTATAGACACTTAATAGCGCGTTTTTAAGTTTCAAAAGATTGCGACCCCCCCACCCTTTTCCTCACAATGGTTTGATCCACTGGCAAGGTAACAGAGGGGTCGTGTCTACTGTCTGAAAGGCACTCAATGAACGTAACTGACATAAAGTTAATCCAGTCAATCGCGCACACACACTAGCTGAATATGCAGAGCTAGCGTGCAAATATTAACTATTAAGCTAGCTAGTACCTATTCCATTTATGTGGCCTCGTCAAAGATGGAATCTTTGCTATCATCAATTTATTCCGAGATCAACATGCAGATGATGTAAGTTAGTGCTTCAAAGTCCCTGTGATAAGGTTAGCGATAAACTGAAGTCCAAACTGAACAGAACTACACTCTTCTTCTACCATTGTCTTAAATATATTTAATGGTCTCGTTGCAAAAGCTAAATTGTCGCAAGGGAACTTTTATTTATTTATTTTATTTAACCCGGGTAGCAAAGATTATAGCAAACACCACTGAAACGGAATTGGTGCTCGCTTGCTTTGCAAATTCAGCTATTGTTGGAAGCCAGCCAATATGAAACAAACTATTAAAATTACAAAAGGTTGCAGCATATGTTGTGTAAATGGTGAACTCATACAGCTGTCAACTCTTGTCATTTTAATCCGTTTCACATTTGCTAGCTACCTTTTAGATCGAAGCCCAAATAGAATGATAAAAGATAAGATGATAGAAGCCTATCTCCTACTGTAAATAACCTACACACTGTGTGTGTGTGTGTGTAGCCAGCCAGCCAGGTAGAAAAATGGCAGAAAAATAAAAGACGGACATCAGAGTATTTTTCAGTACACCAAAACGCAAAGTAAGAACCCTAGTAGCCTAATATCTCAAAGACTAGTTGATAAAATGTTCATAAGAAAGAAATGAAATTCTAATGGAAATGTTTCACAATGATGTCATTAGGCAGAGCAGGCAACAGATGGCACACAGACAGCAGAGTTGGGGACAGATATGCAGGGACAGACTGGCAGAGACGGAGTCTCAGGTAAGTTTGTTGAGTCTTTGTTTGGCAACATTATGAAAGGTTCTCAATTTTTTTTACTTGTAAAATAGGAACATAATTGGAAAATGCCATGGATACCCCCACTCTCAACTTAAACTGGTGACTGAACTAAGATTTGTTAAAGGCAATGGTATTGCTGTTGTGAGTAGTTGTGTAGTTTTGGGTACCGGTAGTTAGGAGTACGGCAAACACCTTATTTCTTTGGTTCCTCAATATACATTTACCATATTACAATGTAGGCTATGTGTTACAGCACTACTTTTGGTGTCCCCCTCAGGAATTGCTCTTGAGAAAATTTCATGTAATTGTCCCCCCCAAAGTTGATATCAGATTTTCGCCCCTGGCTTGACCTCATCTTTACTAGATGCTGTTCTTCTACTAATCTCACTGCAACTCCCATCCAAGTCTCCGACCACTACCTTGTATCCTTTTCCCTCTCGCTCTCCTCCAACACTACTCACTCTGCCCCTACTCAGATGGTATTGCAACCTTTGCTCTCTCTCTCCTGCTACTCTCTCCTCTTCCATCCTATCATCTCTTCCCTCTGCTCAAACCTTCTCCAACCAATCTCCTGATTCTGCCTCCTCAACCCTCCTCTCCTCCCTTTCTGCATCCTTTGACTCTCTATGTCCCCTATCCTCCCGGCCGGCTTGGTCCTCCCCTCCTGCTCTGTGGCTTCACGACTCATTGCGAGCTCACAGAACAGGGCTCCGGGCAGCCGAGCGGAAATGGAGGAAAACTAGCCTCCCTGCGGACCTGGCATCTTTTCACTCCCTCCTCTCTACATTGTCTTCCTCTGTTTCTGCTGCTAAAGCCACTTTCTACCACTCTAAATTCCAAGCATCTGCCTCTAACCATAGGAAGCTCTTTGCCACCTTCTCCTCCCTCCTGAATCCTCCTCCCCCTCCCCCCTCCTCCCTCTCTGCGGATGACTTCGTCAACCATTTTGAAAAGAAGGTTGACGACATTCGATCCTCGTTTGTTAAGTCAAACGACACTACTGGTCCTGCTCATGTTGCCCTACCCTATGCTTTGACCTCTTTCTCCCCTCTCTCTCCAGATGAAATCTTGCGACTTGTGATGGCCGGCCGCCCAACAACCTGCCCGCTTGACCCTATCCCCTCCTCTCTTCTCCAGACCATTTCCGGAGACCTTCTCCCCTACCTCACCTCGCTCATCAACTCATCCTTGACCGCCGGCTACGTCCCTTCCGTCTTCAAGAGAGCGAGAGTTGCACCCCTTCTCAAAAAACCTACACTCGATCCCTCCAATGTCAACAACTACAGACCAGTATCCCTTCTTTCTTTTCTCTCCAAAACTCTTGAGCGTGCCGTCCTTGGCCAGCTCTCTTGCTATCTCTCTCAGAATGACCTTCTTGATCCAAATCAGTCAGGTTTCAAGACTGGCCATTCAACTGAGAGCGCTCTTCTCTGTGTCACGGAGGCTCTCCGCACTGCTAAAGCTAACTCTCTCTCCTCTGCTCTCATCCTTCTAGACCTATCTGCTGCCTTTGATACTGTGAACCATCAGATCCTCCTCTCCACCCTCTCCAAGTTGGGCATCTCCGGCGCGGCTCACTCTTGGATTGCGTCCTGCCTGACAGGTCGCTCCTACCAGGTGGCGTGGCGAGAATCCATCTCCGCACCACGTTCTCTCACCACTGGTGTCCCCCAGGGCTCAGTTCTAGGCCCTCTCCTATTCTCGCTATACACCAAGTCACTTGGCTCTGTCATATCCTCACATGGTCTCTCCTATCATTGCTACGTAGACGACACACAATTAATCTTCTCCTTTCCCCCTTCTGATAACCAGGTGGTGAATCGCATCTCTGCATGTCTGGCAGACATATCAGTGTGGATGACGGATCACCACCTCAAGCTGAACCTCGGCAAGACGGAGCTGATCTTCCTCCCGGGGAAGGACTGCCCATTCCATGATCTCGCCATCACGGTTGACAACTCCATTGTGTCCTCCTCCCAGAGTGCTAAGAGCCTTGGCGTGACCCTGGACAATACCCTGTCGTTCTCAGCTAACATCAAGGCGGTGACCCGATCCTGTAGGTTCATGCTCTACAACATTCGCAGAGTACGACCCTGCCTTACACAGGAAGCGGCGCAGGTCCTAATCCAGGCACTTGTCATCTCCCGTCTGGATTACTGCAACTCGCTGCTGGCGGGGCTCCCTGCCTGTGCCATTAAACCCTTACAACTCATCCAGAACGCCGCAGCCCGTCTGGTGTTCAACCTTCCCAAGTTCTCGCACGTCACCCGCTCCTCCGCACACGCCACTGGCTTCCAGTTGAAGCTCGCATCTGCTACAAGACCATGGTGCTTGCCTACGGAGCTGTGAGGGGAACGGCACCTCTGTACCTTCAGGCTCTGATCAGTCCCTACACCCAAAGAAGGGCACTGCATTCATCCACCTCTGGCCTGCTCGCCTCCCTACCTCTGCGGTAGCACAGTTCCCGCTCAGCCCAGTCAAAGCTGTTCGCTGCTCTGGCACCCCAATGGTGGAACAAGCTCCCTCACGACGCCAGGACAGCGGAGTCAATCACCACCTTCCGGAGACACCTGAAACCCCACCTCTTTAAGGAATACCTGGGATAGGATAAAGTAATCCTTCTACCCCCCCCCCCCCCAAAAAAAAAGATATAGATGTACTATTGTAAAGTGGTTGTTCCACTGGATATCATAAGGTGAATGCACCAATTTGTAAGTCGCTCTGGATAAGAGCGTCTGCTAAATGACGTAAATGTAATGTAAAAATGAATCTCGCAAACGGAAACTCGGCCAAAACCCTCCCGCTAATTTCGCTGTGTCTATGTACTGACATGTATGTGTAACTGATAGATTCACTCACACACACACACACACTGCGTGTTAATATTTTTAACTGGATGTAAATTGTAAAGTATTTGGTCTGTAATGTCTTTTTCATTATGTCTTGGCCAAACCCCTCCCTCTGCTAATTTAGCTAGTGTTTATCATGGCCAAAAAGTATTCTTTTTTTTACAATACAAACCATTTAGATTTTGTGGTTGTTGAATCTAGTGGAAACCGTTTATCATCCACACAGGGGCTTGAAAACCACTGCACCAGTTAAAGCGGCAACCAGCAGTAGAAACAATAACAAATCATAGACAGAGCTATGGATGCAAGGACTGATCAGCCGCTATATCAACATGATCGTTTTAACCATGTTTTGAGGCTGCAGTAGGCTATTTGTTTAACATTTTCTCTGTTTACCAACATTGTAGTAAAACAAGCTTATAATTGGGGTTTTGATTTTGTATGCCAGTTGAACTAAGTTCATGATGCATTTATAAATCATAGCCTATTCTTCAAGAATCAATGGGTGCATATCATTAATTTATAAGTAAAAAAAATTGATGTAACTGCTGATTACCACTTTATACACCGCATTCGCCCAATCCTGATTCGTCCAAATAATCAACAACAACAAAACAAGACCAGAAACTACTGGGAGGATTGATTATATGTGTGTTCATCTACTAAACCCTTTTGTATTAACTCCCTCTTCATCTCTGGTGGTGAACCGCGGGGCATCGGTGTATGTCCATCGGTGTATGTCCATCGGTGTATGTCCATCGGTGTATGTCCTTTGATGTGAATTAGTGCAAAAGCACTAAGGGAGGAGTGCCTTTTCAAACCAAACAGTAATCTGTGCCGCTCTGTCATGTTGTCAACAAGGCATTATGGTGTATCATCCAGAAACATACATAGGCCTACATCTCTTTTCCATTCAAAATATGTTTGCATTTTCAAACTAGTTTTCATTGGGAAGGCAGATAATGCTTTTTTTTTGTTGTCAAAAGCAATCACTTTTGCATGTGAAAACACAGAACCGTACTCATTACTCCACGTGCTATTTTTTTTTGTCGATTTCTCTGTGGGCTTTGAGGCAGGCCGGTTCCAAAACAAACGCAATCAACTTTCACCCGGTAAAAAAAACGCCAAATCGGGCGCCCGGGCACATTAATTGAATCCCCTCAATGTTGGTCAAAAACACATAATGCTGCATGAGCATTGACAGATTCTCGCCGTTTCATCTGTCCACATGAATTAGTCCCGGAGAGATTATAGTCTGGTCTCAATGAAATAGAGTAGGCTGCCTATGCATGGGAGGAGAATCAAGTGCCAGTCGTCTTTTCAAGAAAATTACATTAAATTTGATTAGACTACAATTTACTACAGTGTCTGTAAATAAATAGGGTATTGATAATGGAAAGAAGTGGAGGACGCTCAACCAACGTTAGTCCAGGTGAAATAATAAAAATTATTGAAAAGCGCGGATAGGCTACCATGGTGAGCGAACCTTTAATTTTCTATAAATATTAATTGCCCATTTATTTGTCTCTGCATACAAATTGTCCTCCTAAAAGGTAGGCTAGTGTAGTAGAGTTAAAGTGGTTATTCCAGCAAACTTCAAATTATTAGAATAGTACACAACGCAGAACAGAACAATCAGGTTGAGGGTCAGTGGCCAAAGCCCACGAACAGGAATATTCCAAGTTCAGACAGAAGGGGGGAGTCAGATCGCTATGATCGCCAGGAACTTTACTTTTGGTTTCTAATTTTAATTGTTGCGCTACTGGTGATGCCTGTTGATGTTAGGTAGGCAGCTACAGTAGCTGAATGATGTTAACATCTTCGGGTTTTGTTTCATTAAATGTATTTTATTTTATCTGGGTGCTTACGTCACCTACTAACACCCTGGTACTACCCATAGCTCCCGCTCTCCTCAGTCTGAGAAAACACTGAGAGAGAAAGAACAACTTGTCAGGTGGTGCATTGGAGACTGATGTGTTCCTGTCCTGTCTTTTCACAATACTATTGCAGATCAACATAAAAGCCTAAAAGACAGCCGTGGGGTCGCTCTTCATTTCTTGGTTCTCCTGTGGTGCATAAGAGACCCGCTACAGATTGGTGCCGTGACCCGGATCAACAGATCAGCTGCAGCAGATCGCCGGGGTACCCCTACACAGAACTGGATCGACATCACACGTTTAAAACATTTGAGGGCAAGGTGAACTTTGGACAATATGTTGCGTAAACCTCAGTTGTATGAGATTACAGAACAGGAGAGAGAAGACATATCAGGTGTTGGTGATAACAATGTACATGTTACTCCGGTTGGTGTTACTGTGAGAGGTCCACAAGGTATTTATTGCCAGTGGGGTGGGGCGGGGGGCTCAGTTGGCCAGTATGGTGGAACATAGTGCTAGAGCGAGTCCTCTTAGATACCCAGCAGTCGACACTAGAGTGCCAAGTGTTAGTAGTAGCCAACCAGAGCATGTTAGCAGTAGCCAACCAGGCAACGGTGACAGTGAAGAGTCCCAGAAGGCCATAGGGGGTGAAAATGAAAACAGAACCCAATTGCAAGCCCTAGCAGAGTTAGTCAAACAACTGGGCAGTGAAATAGGAAATCAAGTTGCCGCTAGTCTAGCAGGGGCTGGTCCAAGCACCTCCCCTCCCCAACCAATAGTAGAAATACCTGATTGGTCAAATGTCAACCTAATTCTGAAGTCAGACGTCAGAGAACCACCCCTCTTCCGGGGTGATAGCACAGACCGGTGCACAGTGACTGAATGGCAAGAACTTATGCAAGCTTACTTGAAAAACAAGGGATGCAGTATATCAGAACAGGGGCAAGAGATACAGGACAGACTGATGGGGCGGGCTAAAGACATAGTCAGAATTGGGCTCCGTGGAAACCCTCTTGTTAACATAAGCAGAGATCCTGAAGCCATATACAATATCTTGAGGCAGCACTTTGGAGAGGCAATCTCATCCACAATCCCATTAGGATACTTCTATGAAACCTTACCAAGACAGTCAGAGAGCTGCTTGGATTATTGGGTTAGACTGAACAAAGCAATTGACCTTGCCAATGAGTGCTTGCAAAGACAAGGAAAAAGAGTGGATGATCCAGGTCACGAGGTGACCATGATGTTTGTTAAGCACTGCCCTGATCCAGCACTATATGCCGCTCTTAGGTGCAGGCCTATTGAAAATTGGACCGTTGGAGATTTGCAGGCAATGATTGACAGCCATCACCGAGACAAACAATCAGCCAGACACAGGGTGCAAAGTACTGCCAAGGTAGAAGTTGTGATGACCCCCGACACTTGGTGTATGACTCAACAACAAGCAGTCGGTCAAAATAATTCAGCCACACCCACTAACAGTGATCAGGCTCCATTGAGCAAAGTGATTTCTCTCCTGGAAAAGCTCCTGTCAACCCAGGAACAAAATCAAAGGAGAACTTCAGCCAGAACGCCACAAACTAATACTGCTGCTGGTCCCTGTAGAATTTGTAAGGCCTCAGACCATTCAACTCAGTCGCACTGCTTTAAGGAGGGGTTATGCTTCAAGTGTCACAGGACAGGCCACAGAGGCTTTGAATGTCCAGCAAGAAAACAAGTTGGAGAGGCAACTGCCGAGACTCCCCCTGGCCCCGCTTTAAACTAACATGCTCACGCCAAGAGGGGGGCAGTGTGGGCAAACATGCTACACCTCCACAGAACACTACAGATATAAGGACTGGAAACACAATGAAAACCGAGGTGATTTATCCGAAAATAGAGAGTAATGACAGTCTTTTCTATGTTCCAGTAATGGTGCAAGAAATTGTAGAACGTCAAGCTCTGATAGATAGTGGGTCTATGACCTGCACGTTAAGTGAGTCAGCTGAAGACACACTTCTGAGATGTAATGTGATAAAACCAGAGTCGAGAAAGCCAACTCAAGTAGTTCTTGTAGGCTGTGGGGGCAACCAGGCACAGCCTAAGTATGAATATGACTTGAACATTGATCTTTTAGATTGCAAGATGGCAGTGTCTGTTTTAGTTGTACCTGGACAGACAGATGACATGATAGTTGGATCGAACGCCATAAAACACATAATGCAACAGGTTAAGAAAACAAAGTGGTATTGGGACAGCCTCTCCAAACCTGCCAAAGGAGATTCACATGGACTTTTACTCAGCATGCTAGCCAACATGAACCGTTGGCATGGTGACAAAATACCAGACAAAGTGGGAACTGTAATGCTCAAACAGTGTGACTCTCATGCCTCAACATGAACATTTGGTCTGGGGAAAACTGAAAGAAAAGGTGCCGCTATCAGTCGGTAGTACTGTAGTCATAGAGGCCACTACAGCACGATCTGCACCAAGAAATGTCCTAGTAGGACGCACTGTATGTCCTTTGAGGGGTGACAAGTGGGTCCCCATGAAAGTGATCAACATGTTGGACCACCCTATTATTCTCCGCCGTAACACCAAGTTGGCCGATGTGCACCCATGCCTAGCCCTAGAAGACCTAGAGCTCTATGCCAGCCATGCTGAGAACCTCAGTAAGGTCCAGTCTGCCCTTCAGAATGTCACCCAAGCTGGGGAAGAATGTTCAGTTAGTGGAAAAAGGGCAAAGAAGGAGTATCTACAAAAGTTGGAAGAGTTGGGCTAAAAAGAAGTTGACATAGAGTCCTGTGAAGTGTCTGACATGTGGAAAGGAAAACTAGTGGACCTTATTGCTCAGTATGAAGGCATCTTCTCCAGGGACCGACTTGACTGTGGAGAAGCGAAGAATGTCATCCACCGTATCCGACTCAAAGATGAAAAGCCTTTCCGGCTGCCGTACAGGAGGGTCTCTCCATCCGACTACCAAAAACTGAGACAGACGTTGGAGGAAATGGAGGAGCGGGGCATCATCCGAAAGTCCAGTAGTGAGTGGGCCTCCCCCCTTGTCCTGGTTTGGGAGCCGTCAGGAGAGTTGAGAATTTGCACTGATTTCAGATGGTTGAACCAGAGGACAGAGAAAGATGCATACCCATTGCCCCATCAAGCCGATGCTCTCGCTGCTTTGGGGGGGAACTGCTTCTTCAGTACTATGGATTTGACTTCGGATTCTACAACATCCCCATACATGAAGATGACCGCAAGTACACAGCGTGCACAACACCCACGGGTTTATTTGAGTACAACAGAATGGCTCAGGGATTATGTAACAGCCCAGCAACATTCGCCAGAATGATGACCTCGATCTTCGGAGACCAGAACTACTTGTCCCTCCTGTGCTACTTGGATGATCTCCTGGTTTTCGGGAAGAATGAGCAGGAAGCCCTGGACCGTCTCGAAATGGTGTTCTCCCGCCTTAAGGAACACAACCTGAAGCTAGCGCAAAAAAAATGTTACCTCCTCAGAAAATCTGTCAAGTTTTTAGGCCATATCGTCACGGCAGAGGGCATTGCAACCGACCCAGGAAAAGTGTCTGCAATCAACGACATCACAGCAGCTGACCTGATGGAAAATGATGGGAAAACACCTTCACCCACCAAGGTCAGATCATTTCTTGGTATGGCAAACTATTATTCCCACTTCATTGTGAGTTTCTCAGGTTTAGCCAAACCACTGTTTCGTCTGATTGCAGGACAGAAAAGTAAGCGGAAAGGAGAAAAAGGAAAACCTCATGGCATGGCCTATAAACATCTAAAACCTGAAGACTGGACTTCTGAATGTGGGGAGGCGCTGGAGAAGCTAAAAGTTGCTGTCTCCCAAACAGCCGTGCTGGCTCACCCAGACTTTAACAGACCGTTTCTCCTATCAACAGATGCATCAATGGATGGCTTAGGTGCAGTACTTAGCCAGACATTTGAGGGTGAGAGTAGGCCCAGACCAGTAGCTTTTGCAAGCAAGACTCTGTCGAGGTCCCAGTCCCGTTACCCAGCACACAGATTAGAGTTCTTCGCTCTTAAGTGGGCTGTGTGTGATAAGTTCACCCATTGGCTGAAGGGGAATAGATTCACAGTCCTAACAGATAACAATCCCCTGACATATATAATGATGAAACCAAAGCTAGATGCCTGTGAGCAGCGGTGGGTCTCTAAACTGGCCCCCTTTGACTTTGACTTGAAGTACATCCCCGGGCCCCAGAATGTCCCAGCAGACCTGCTTAGTCGACAGCCGTTCATTGGAGCTAGGAAGGAAAGTGAGTTCCCAGAGTATGTGACTTCAGAGTCCATCCAGGACGCATTCAAACTGTCAGTCAATATCCAAGGTGGTGAGATCCTGGCTCAAGTCTCTTCTGAAGGAGCGAAAGCAGTTTTGGAATCCTGTCTGGAGTGGGATGCGAGTGTGCCAGTGCGCAAATTCCAATTAGCCCAGTATTCTGCCAGCATCCTTCAGCATGAAGGGGGAGTGGCTACTCTTCCAGTCCTTTCTCCTGATGTGATACGGAGAAAACAGAAGGCGGATCAGGTGCTGGCCCGAGTGGCGTACTTTGTTGAGAGGAGGAGGAGACCTTTGCGGAGAGAGAGGGCTCATGAGACTGCCCAAGTGTTGAGAATGCTGAAGCATTGGGATAAACTCGAAATCAAGGATGAGATCCTCTACCGAAGATCTAAGGACAGAGTTGTCAAGAAGAGGTACCAGCTGGTGGTGCCAGACTCCCTTAAAGCCATCGTTCTGAGGGGAACCCATGATGAAGCCGGCCACCAAGGCCAGACTAGAACACTCCGTTTGGTACGTCAAAGGTTCTTCTGGACTGGAATGGAAGGGGAAGTGAAGAAGTATGTCTCCTACTGTAAGCACTGTGTGGTTGGCAAGACAATGGAGCCAGAGGCTAGGGCACTGTTGGAATCTATTCAGACCAGCACAGCGTTGGAACTGGTGTGCATAGACTTTTGGTCAGCAGAAGGAAGGGATGGAGAGAGCGTTGATGTACTCGTCATCACAGATCATTTTACGAAGCTGGCACATGCGTTTCCTTGCCTGAACCAGACAGCAAAGGTGGTTGCCCAGAAGTTATGGAACCAGTTCTTCTGTGTCTATGGGTTTCCCCAGCGGAAACACTCTGACAAAGGAGCAAACTTTGAGAGTCACTTAATCGCAGAATTGCTACAAGTCTCAGGAGTCAAAATGTCCCATACCACTCCATATCATCCTATGGGCAACGGTCAGACGGAAAGATTCAACCGCATGCTCAGAAACATGGTCCGATCGTTGCCAGCGAGAGCAAAAGAAAGATGGCCCCAGATGATACAGACGCTCACCTTCTCGTACAACTGTACCACACACGAAACGACAGGATTCGCACCGTTCTTCCTGATGTTCGGCCGAATTCCACGGCTGCCAGTGGACATCATGTTTGGAAGTACCTTGAAAAACGAAGACGTGTTGACTCATGACGAGTATGTTGACTCGTTCCAAAAGGACCTGCGAGAGGCTGTCAGGATCGCTCAGGCCAACACCACTGAAGCTCAGAAAAAGCAAGCAAGGCAGTATAACAAGAGAGTGAATGGTACTGCCCTGGAGATTAGGGACCGAGTTCTCTTGGCAAACCGAAAGGAAAGAGGAAAAGGTAAACTTGCCGACTTGTGGGATTCAACGGTCTATGTGATCACATGGAAAGACCCGTCTGTGCACATCTACAGAGTCGAAGATCCTACTACCAAGAAGAGTAAAGTAGTTCATCGAAACTTCATACTGCCAGTGAACTTCCTGCCGGTGGGACAGACAGACGAGATGTCCACAGTAGCCTCTACTGCTTCAGAGGAGGACATAAACGCAGACAGCGGTGACGAAAGACCGGTATTCGATGTGGATGAGGATTCAGAGGATCGAAGGACTGCTGTCTGGATTCTCGAGGGCCAGAACCCTGAGGGGCCCACGGAAGCTGAAGGTCAAAAATCTTCAGGACTGGAAGATGGCGTGAACATGAGAGAAGCTGCTCCTCAAAGCCCAGCGAAGGACATGATCTCAGGACAAGCAGCTAAATCAAGCACAGGAAGCTCCTCAATGATGCCTGGTGATGATTCAAGTGATCCTTCTGAAGATGACACAAGTAGAAAAGCAACGTCAGTGAGCAGTCTAGATTGCATCAGCAGTAGAAGTTCATCAGTCAGCGGCTCTGCATGCATAAGATCTACTAAGAAGAGAATGAGTAACCAGAGAGAGGTAGAGCGCAGAAACAGCCAGACGTCTGAGCTCACTGATACAGTCCTGAGACCAAGTGAAGGCACTTTGAGAACTCGAACTGGAAGAGTTGTGAAGCCTGCCAGAAGACTTTTAGAGTCAATGAGTCAAGTGATTGCTGAGCCGGACAAAAGAGAGCATCTAGCTGCCCTGATTCAAGCCTTATCAACTTTTATTGAAGTGACAGTACCCCAGTGACACAGAAGCCAGAGGATAGATTAAGGAAATGAGAAATACTTTATTAGGGGGTCATAGGTTGTATGTATATGGGCATATTTCTACCTGGCAAAGTCTCTTTGCTGTCCTTCTGGACGACTCTTGGTCAAGGTTACCCCTGTGGAGGAAGAACTCTTACCTTATGTCTTAAAGTTTGCTGAAATCAAGAAGGGGTGAGTGTAGTAGAGTTAAAATGGTTATTCCAGCAAACTTCAAATTATTAGAATAGTACACAACGCAGAACAGAACAATCAGGTTGAGGGTCAGTGGCCAAAGCCCGCGAACAGGAATATTCCAAGTTCAGACAGAAGGGGGGAGTCAGATCGCTATGATCACCAGGAACTTTACTTTTGGTTTCTAATTTTAATTGTTGCGCTACTGGTGATGCCTGTTGATATTAGGTAGGCAGCTACAGTAGCTGAATGATGTTAACATCTTCGGGTTTTGTTTCATTAAATGTATTTTATTTTATCTGGGTGCTTACGTCACCTACTAACACCCTGGTACTACCCATAGCTCCCGCTCTCCTCAGTCTGAGAAAACACTGAGAGAGAAAGAACAACTTGTCAGGTGTTGCATTGGAGACTGATGTGTTCCTGTCCTGTCTTTTCACAATACTATTGCAGATCAACATAAAAGCCTAAAAGACAGCCGTGGTGTCGCTCTTCATTTCTTGGTTCTCCTGTGGTGCATAAGAGACCCGCTACACTATATCCTATATGCAAAACATAGTTCAAGAGAATGTACAAGTATCCGCTCTCATCGTTCTTGCTGCCTCATATTCAGTAGCCACACATGCGAAATAAAGTAGGCTATGTAGCCTATGCATGGGCGGAGAAGCACGGGGCAGTTATCTTTCCGAGACAATCAATGTAGGCTACTTCATAAATATGAGTTGGCTATAGTTTACTGCATATTGATTCAATTCAAATCAAGGGGCTTTATTGGCATGGGAAACATATTGTAATGACCTGACTAGATCATAAAGGAACAATTGTCCAGACAGTGAATTGAGTTTACGAATTGACGGTTTATTAACCCAACTTCACACAGGCTAGTGCTTGTCCGTAGCCCACGCCAAATAAATGAAGGACACCCTATAAAACAACCGTGACCTTCGCTTGTGAAGGTCAGACAGTAAGAGAGAGAACAATGGCTAAACCTGGTCTTAACTTCCAATGCTCCATCCCCCTGCCCAACCCCCCTCCACGCCACTCCGTCAACCATCAGGATGCCCGGCATCAGAACATTCCAGGCATTCCCGTGATTGGCAGATAGCAGGTTGATTGGCTTGTCGGACCCCGCGAACACTGGGTACTGGTAAATACAACACAACCAACTAACAGCATAACACAAAACACACAGCTGTCTGTGTGGGTTGCTACAATATGTTAACATTGCCAAAGCAAGTGAAGTAGATAATAAAAAAATAAAAAATTGTTTGTCACTTTCTGAAAATCGCCCCACAAAACCTAGGCTATAAAACGTAGCTCAAGAGAAAGTGCAAGTGTCCCAACTGCTCTATTCAAACTGCTTCTAGCCTATTGTTTGATATAGCGCAGTAATACCGATAGCCTAATATAATGGGCCATGTGAGAATCTCTTGTAATTTAAACTATTTCTTAGGTTAATTTTGATATTGCTTACATAGGGCGCATAATTCCTGTGACCATGGCTGGCAAATGAGATGCGTCACATTCGCCTAAAATAATATTGCTGGACTTCGGTTCGGTTCGGGATCGGTTCTTGCGGTAGCGGGTGAGAGTCGGATAGAAAGCCAGCGGACGTGGTATTAAAAGCTGCGGGTGCGAGCGGAAGCGGGCTGAATTAATCAGTACCACGCAGAACTCTTATTTCATTGGGCCAGTTATTTTTGCATGGCACGATGCCCCGGGCGGGTGAAGATTTCATTGAAGGACCAATGGAATGGTCTAAAAAAAAAAATTGCTCCGCTCACCCGGGGCACCGGCCCATGCAGAACGAACTCTCCCATTATCAATGCTGTATATACACACATCTTGGGACATTATACAGAGGGATACTGTAAAAACCAAATGCATGTTTCCGTATGCCTGTGAATGAGGCAAGCTCAACAAAGCTCAAACAACAAAACAAAAATAAAAGCATGGAACAGCGGGGTTTTCCAAACATTTTATTTAACTACAACATAACCACTGGGGCAACACTCCATCAACAGTAAACATGTTGTGTACATTAATTTATCAGCCTATTTACAAATGTAATATAAATAATTAAAAAGTAGCAAAAACAATACACTTACTGGGCAATATAATGTAGCCATTGCCCTCATCACTGTATCATTATGTGCTTGTAGTCATACATTTGTCTTTCCATGTCTTCTTACCTTTTATAAACATTCATATTCTCTCTTAATTGATACTTCATATACATGTGTGGCAGAACAAACAAATGACATACATGACAACAACCACCAAACAACCTTTGCATAGGAGAACAATTCTACAAAATTATCAAATAGCAATTTTAAATCTCAGATCACCCAACGTTCATTCATTGAGAGCACATCCAGCCCCCTTCACAAGGCTTAGCACATTGTTATCAATGGAAACCTCCACAGCTCTATCCCGAGATACACTATTTACTTCAATGTTTCTCTGGCGGCTTGACTATTCCAGAATCCCCTCTGGATGGCAGCTCATAGATCCCTCTTGACTTCAAATTTGCATATGCAGGAGTCTCTCTGGCTGTCCATGTAAGGTTTACACCCCATGTGCATGACAGCCTCAAACAGCAGGGTCACAGTATTCTCACACACTGTATAGAGAGAGACATGGAAACACGAGTTGATCATGTTATACAGACATATGAAACCCACAGAAAAATTAATCAATATCAAATGTTATGTCACGTGCACAGTTTACAGCAGGTATAAAAGGTTCAGTGAAATGCTTGTGCTAGCTACCTCAACATTGCGGTACTATAATTAAGCAATATGGCACGAGGGGGTGTGGTATATGGCAAATATACCATGGCTAAGGGCTGTTCTTATGCACAACACAACACAGAGTGTCTGGATGCAGCCTTTAGCCATGGTATATTGGCCATATACCACAAACCCCCAAGGTGACTTATTGCTATTATAAACTGGTTACCAACTTAATAGGTGCAGTAAAAAGACATGTTTTTTCATACCCGTTGTATACGGTATGATATACCACGGCTTTCAGCCAATCAGCATTCAGGACTTGAACCACCCGTTTTCTGTTGCATGCCCTAATATGGATGAGTTGTATGATCTTCCGCACCAACAAGATTGTTAGACTGGTTAAACCAGACTGAATGCTGAACTCACCAGTGAAGTGAAACAATTGACAATGGTGAGTGCAGGGTTCAGCATGATTTAACCAGGCTACAAGATGGTGGACACATTATTGAATTAACTGTGAGGAATGCTTGAGTCAAGTCCTGCTCTGTGTTCAACACTGGGAGCATGTCAATACATGAATCAGCATGGTGTTCAATAGGCAACACATGAAAGAAAACAGACTGAAACAGGATGGAAGAAAACAGACTGAAACAGGCAGGAACTAAAATAAGAAACACTCATTGTCGTGTCCCGTTGTAAAACGTTTTCTGTTGCATGCCCTAATGAACACAACCCAGTTGCCATCTTACCTTGGACACTCTGGGCCAGTCCCAACATCTTCTGTAATCTCCTACAGATGGTCTCCAGGCATTCCTGGAACTCATCGTCACAGTCGTGTTTATCACGGTTACAGGTGTCATAGCAACGGTCGTGCTGGTTACAGCACTTGGTCAAGGACGGGATGCCGATGTCAAACTGTAGAGTAGACAAAAGAGTTGGCCATTAGATCAATGCTCATAAATATTCAATGCAATATATAATATGACAGGTGTAATAACATTCCTATAAACAGTGGTCGCCGTACAGGGGAGCTGCACTACTATGGCTGACCCTGTAAAACAACACATTTCACTGCACATATCTGGGCATTTTGTGTGTGTGTGTGGGGGGGGGTCTTCATTTCTGGTCCTGTGTGCAGGCTTCACTGTCTGAAACACAGGTCTCTGCTAATCATAAAAACCCTGAGTTGCTAAATCAGGTGGGTTAGTGTTGGACTGGGACAACAGTCTGCACACACTGCACCCCCACAGGAATAATAGGGAAGACCACTGCTATAGATCAAAGTCATACATGAAACTAGCTCACCTGGAATCCAAACAGGGGTGACCCACATCCATTGGGTGGGGTTGGTTTGTAACCAGGCCGGGGTTCTGGTTTGTAACCTGCAAGGAAAGCACAAAGTTAGATGTGTTCAGAGTTCTTCTTTAATCTTGTTGAGAGAGACAACCTGTTCAGAGAGACTACAGAGTGGGTTGGGGGTGGCACTGTACCAGTTTAATGGTTTACAACTCAAGATAGCTACAGTGGTGCTTATCTGCTTTGTTTGTGGAGCATAATCACTTTCAACTGAGCTTTTTAATATATGGCTTGTCTGCATAGTAAGCAAAGTAGTTATGGTCATGTTTTATTTCCATTACCATCAAGTATTGACTGTGTGTGTGGCCTGATAGAGACCTTACCATCACTGCATTCATAGTGACACAATCCATCTTGCCCTCCAAATAAGTCCAGAGCAACGTTGAGGTATTTGTCAATGTTATGGATCCCATTGCGAATGGTTTTTAAAGTCATTCGCCAGTCCGGTGTTTTAGGTTCCTTACTACATGAAGACACACAGCTCAGAAATACATAGAAAGATAGTAAGCCAACGAGAAAAAACGGGATGCAACTGTTATGATGCATGATGACAGAAAATAGTTGCAATTGGTCGGCATGTGAATCCAAAGTTAAATGACCGCACCAAACGTCGGTAGAAAATAATTGCACATTTTCCCAAATGTTACACTATAGGTCCTATTCGATGTCAACAAAACGCCTGTCATGCAAATCCCCTTCCGGGTTGTGGGATTAGTCACGTGACAGCAATAAGCCTATCAGTGACGATAGATACATTTGCACTTATAGTACACGTGGTCACTCAACGCCCACAAATGTTCAAAGTTCATTCATGCCACGAACAAATGTATATTCATGACTGATTTGATGATTTTTACTGAGAAATGGTCTTGCTTTCTGTTTTAAGGCAATATTATTCAGTGTAGTACTTTCAAGTATTTTTACTTAATTCGTTTTTTGGGGGGGGGGGGGTATCTGTACTTTACCATTTATATTTTTGCCAACATTTACTTTACATTTCTAAATAAAATAATGTACTTCTTACTCCATACATTTGTGACACCCAAAGGTACTTGTTACATTTTGACAGGAAAATGGTCCAATTCACACCCATCAAGAGAACATCCCTGGTCATCCCTACTGCTTCTGATCTGGCAGACTCACTAAACACAAATGCTTCCTTTGAAAATTGTCTGAGTGTGCCCAGGTTATCCGTCAATTAAAAAAAATTAAAAAATAAAGAAAATTGTGCTGTCTGGTTTGCTTAATATACAGCATTTGAAGTGGTTTATACTTTTACTACATTTTAGCAGTTCCATTTACTTTTGATACATTTAAAACTATTTACATTTAAAAACAAATACTTCGTAGTATTTTACTGGGTGACTTTTGTAATTTTCTATTAAGGCATCTTTACTTTTACTCAAGTATGACAATGGAGTACTTTTCCCACCACTGATATTAATCAATACAAGTGATAATCACTGTAGACCTATACACTATGTATTTTTCAGAAACACCACTACAATTCACATGGACTTCCAAGAAAAACAGCAAATTCAGCAAAGTAGACTTGTTCGGTTGCATTGCAGTTTTATGAATCACAGTACCGACCTGTTTGGGTACCAAGCTGGAGCATGAGGCCATACAAATCCACCTCAACACATCTTTTACAAGCCTCATAAATATGGTGAGGCCATACTAGGTTGAGAATAAGGCTTCCTGCAAAACCAAAGTGAGAGTGTATACAAATGAATAGAGTAATGGATCTGTATGCCAGGGAGAATATTATGTGGAGAGAATAGGCCTACAGTCTGAGTACTATGAACACATTTTAAAAGGGTGTTTAACCTGCCCTACCATGCCATCTGCTTCATACGCACAATTGCACATGCGCTTGAAACAAATCAATACTGCTTCTGGTAATAATTTATTGTTTATTCAAATGATTAAATCGAGCAATGACGAAAAACCTTGTTTTTCTACTTAAATAACTCCATACATTTTCAAACATTCAAAATGAAAAATGAACAACAATTGATGAAGATTATGGCTCCAACTTCACATTTTTTCCCCAGGCCAAAAAAAGTTCAAGCGAGACCGTGGTCATTTCTTCATCTGCGGAATGAACTTCAAGGTCCATGGAACTCCACACAAGGTTCCACTGTGGTAGCTAGGAAGCATTCTCTGGGTTCCTCACAATGCTAGCACTGCTAATGTATGGATTGGAAGGAGGGCAGCATCTCCAGATGAGCCTAAAAATCTTGTTTAAGTCAAGCAGGTGAAGTAGTCATCTAGAGTGAAGATTGTGATTTGCTTGTTACAGCAGAATGCTTGGCGCTTCAATACCCAAGAGGCACCACCACAATGCCTTCTGCTTTTAGAGTCAGTGTTCATTTCCAGAGTGGGTTCTTATTTCCAGAAACCACAAAAAGACAAGCAAAGATAGAAGAGAAAGAGGTTGTGGTTCTCAAGTGTTTTGGGAGGTTGGTCTATTCTTCAGTTAGTTCATTGAGATGCAGCAAGGCAGTTCCCAGGGAGGGGGTGGTGAGGAGGATGGAAAGATGGCTACTGGGGGAGGGATAGGGACAACTTACAACTTCAACGGTAAGGCTAATTATTTTTATATTTTTCCTCCTTTTAATCTCCATGGTTTTTCCTTTAAAAAAAAAAAACATTTACATACATATATCTATTCATATATCTCTTCTAAAAGCGTCCTGTGGGAGCCTGCGGCGTCAGGCGGGCTCAGCCCCCCCTGAACAGGTCATTTAGTCTGTCCAGCTCCTTGCAGTTTTCCATGGTCATCAGCTCAGCCTTCTTACGCAGGCGGTCGTCCCTGTAGACCTTAGCAGCGTACAGCAAGTCCGTTTCTGAGAGAGAAGGGGGAGATGAACAGAAGAGTCAGTCACTATCAACCATGTCACACTAAGCTACTTCGAGGGAATGCTTTCGTCACAAAATAGAAGGAAATGAATGCATGTTTGTAGGGGTACTTGTATTGCTTCACATGGGGCTAATTTGATTGAAGTCCTCACTGTAATTATACCCTGCAGGGGCTGCGTGCTACGCCACTGCTTATAACTATAAGAAATCTGTGTGAAATAAATTATATCCAGCTCAGAGCGCCAGCTATGCATTTGGTTTTCTAATTTGCTAGCTACGGTATGAACAACTAAGAGAGACATGATGGACACCTACTCGTCTGCCTCTCCTTCCAGCAGTTGTTTCTGACATTAGACACGTAGTCCTCCTCCACGTTCTTCTCGATCTTCTGCAGATTGGAGCCCTTGTACTCTGTCTTGAAGTCTCTGTTGACGTAGTAATCTACATGCAGGTTCTCCGTCTGCCGTTTAACCGTCTGCCCCGTGGACCTGGAGAGGACGGAGGACAGGCATCAGGTTACATATGGCTGTTCTGAGAACAGCTCAATCTACAGCTCTTTTTATGCATCCTATCTTTATACCAGGTGAAGAGAGGAGGCAATGGGAATGATCAAACGCACACAATAAATGCTTCAGTAGTTTACTGGTAGGTGTGTCCGTTACATACACCTACCATGTCACCATTTGACAATATTTTTCCAACATCGAGCATGTGGAGCAGAGGTACAGAATAATAGGCCTGGGTCGTCTTCAGGTGGGAGAAAACGTTTTGAAACAGTAGTACCACCTAAATGCACGATGTGTCCAATAGGAACACAGATTTTCATTTTCTGTTGCAAAACCTTTAAGTGCCGTGCGCCATACTGAGCACGACCCCAGTGTGTGTGTGTGTGTGTGTGCGTGTGTACACGTACGGTCTGGAGTAGAGGCTGTAGGGGGGAGTAGACACCATCAGTTGGCTCAAGATGGACACCAGGATCAGTACAACGATGGGTATCAGCTGGATAAACATGGAGAATCCTCCCTGGACAACAGATTACAAAAATCACTAAACATACACTATTTTGTCCTGCAGCTCAGGTGGTAGAGCATAGCGCTTGCAACGGCAGGATAAGTCGTTTGATTCCCGGGACCACCCATAGGTAAAATATATGCACAAATGAATAAGCTGCTTGGGACAAAAGAGTCAGCTAAATGGCATATATTACTATTTAATATGTTAAGACATGTACTGTCCTGTTAGTGACTTTGCACTTTTCCTGCTTTACGATGCAGCACACCGAAATTAACTAGAGCTCATCCCAGTCAAGGCTGGAACAGCTGTGTCCTTCACTAAAAACAGAGCCTGCAATACACTGCCGAGACTCCCATAGCTCGTAGAGGGGGGTCTGCTAGGGAAGTTTGGCCTGAAGTTATCCCAGACTCACTAGGTATTATATTGACAGTCACAGTATACATCTGGCAGTGTAGATGCCAGACATGCATACCTCTCCCCTCTCCTCTGCTCTCTCCCGTCTTTGGTCCGTCTGCTGGCTGTATCGCGTCCTGCCGTTGGTGAACGTGTGGGCAGCCGCTGTGGAGAGGAGGTGCCCTGTTAGTGACTCGGCGAAGACTTGCAATACAACATTCCTTTAATAAACATTCATGTTTGAGCAAGACAATTGTATTTAATTGATGTAATGAATTAAGACTTGTTTATTAAACATTGAGAAACTCTGAAACCACTTGATGAAATTAACTTCAAAATGTATGCGTGTCTCTTACAAGAGGGGAATCCTCCTCCGAAGAACATGTTGAAGAGGTCCTCGGGAGTGATGTCGGCCTCGAAGCCCCGGTGGAAGTCAAACCCTTGGCTGTGGGCGTGGCCAGGGCTGGTAGGCTCCTCCGCCCCCGTGAGGTCATACTGCTTTCTCTTGTCTGGGTTGCTAAGCACGGCGTAGGCGTTGCCGATCTCTGTTAGGACCACAACACACTCGTGTCAATAAGTGTCACATTAAGTCAGCGAAAAAGGAGACATTGGCTCGGATCCAATGCCCATTTTACACTGATCTGCAAACTTCACGCCGGGGGGGGGGGATTTTTTATTTATTTATTTTTCAAATTGCAGAGACACAGACGTAGATAATGGCAGGTCAAATTTATGCTGCTAACAATGCTGTAGGGACGAGGGGCTCACTTGTTCCAGACCCGGTCCGATCGGTGAGGGAAGCAGAAGGTCATTTTTTAAAGCTACTTTATTAACCAGAGCCGAGTGAGTGAGACCGTTCTAGCAGGCGGGGGAGGGAGGGAGGGACAGCAACCAACCAAGCTGACTGGCGCTATAGTAGACTAATAGCCGCCATAGCTCAGTTATTTATCATCAAATACGAGTACGTAGTGCCTGTCTAGACTGCATCAAACCGGGAGAAGCTAGGCTGAGGCTGCAGTGCATACGCTTCCTGATCTTACAGTTACAAACAATTGTATTCAGATAAGTAGCAGCCTGCCTACCTATTGGTTCTTGTAGCCTATTCTTCTCCTTTAATGCCGTTATTTTAATTCCATCTTCCAATGATTAGATATCTCCTAACTTTTGCCACACACGGAGCAAGGCTCTACGGCTGTAGCCCATTGCCACTGATGACTAATGATTGGCCAACAACCTACACTCGCGAAAACAAGAGCAGCAGCATAAATTATACAATTTCTCTCCCTCTACTGCAGCAGTCGCGTTTGGATTTGTACCTTCCGGACAAGTCGGTTAAAATTTCACATACCCGAGTCCTGCGTCAATCATATCAGATCCAACCCAGACCTATGACATTTAGAATTCTGGTTCCGGACTGGCCCGGGTCCCGAAATCAGGTACAGGTGGATCCGTGAAGACCTGTAGTCTACATTACAGCCAAATAAATGTGACTGGCACCGAACACAGAAACAATGCATGTGAAACTTACTTTTGAAGGCCTCTGTAGCTCCGGGGGCTTGGTTTTTGTCTGGGTGGAACTTGAGTGCTAGTTTCCTGTAGGCTTTCTTCAGCTCCTCTTCATTGGCCTCCTTACTGGTGCCCAGGACTTCATAGTAATCCTTACACCGCTTTATCCTGGAGGGAGAGTTTATTACAATGGTACTAGTAGTCCTTACACCGCTTTATCCTGGAGGGAGAGTTTATTACAATGGTACTAGTAGTCCTTACACTGCTTTATCCTGGAGGGAGAGTTTATTACAATGGTACTAGTAGTCCTTACACTGCTTTATCCTGGAGGGAGAGTTTATTACAATGGTACTAGTAGTCCTTACACTGCTTTATCCTGGAGGGAGAGTTTATTACAATGGTACTAGTAGTCCTTACACTGCTTTATCCTGGAGGGAGAGTTTATTACAATGGTACTAGTAGTCCTTACACTGCTTTATCCTGGAGGGAGAGTTTATTACAATGGTACTAGTAGTCCTTACACTGCTTTATCCTGGAGGGAGAGTTTATTACAATGGTACTAGTAGCCCTTACACTGCTTTATCCTGGAGGGAGAGTTTATTACAATGGTACTAGTAGCCCTTACACTGCTTTATCCTGGAGGGAGAGTTTATTACAATGGTACTAGTAGTCCTTACACTGCTTTATCCTGGAGGGAGAGTTTATTACAATGGTACTAGTAGCCCTTACACCGCTTTATCCTTTAAGAAGAGAGATTACAGTGAGTGATTCATCAGGGCTATGTTACACATGACCAGGAAACAGATATAGACCTAGTTTATTACAATGCAGTAGATCTGATTCATCATGAGGGTTGTAGCACAGATCACATTTGGCCCAAAAGCCAGACAAAAAACCTCTAACGGATATTTTTTGCTTCAAGAACTAGTGTTTGGAAAGTATCTAGGTTGTGCCTTTAGATTTAGAGAAAATTAACATCCAAGTGAAGAATTTTCACTTCTGGTCTGTTGGTGTGTTTCGCAAGTGTTCCCAGAAGTCTCACAATGTTGCGCCTCTGGGTTTAGAAAACTGTGCTCCTGGAGTACCATTTCAAACCACAAGAGGGCAAATCAACATCGGTGGCAAAACAGAGCAGGAGAGTTCAAACGCAATACACAGAGTCGATTGCATGACCTGCAGAAGAGAGATTGCCTCCAGTCTCCAAGGAGAACCACCTGAGATACCTGCCAGACTGTTACATTAACATTCAATTAGAATAATCAAATATATGCTGATGTCACTGTGTACGTTTTAATTGAGGTTAAACCCTACGCTGCATGTAGGCCTGTTTTAACAAAAATGACAGGTTAGTCTCTAAACATATAAACACAGCATCTTAGAAAACAAACATACCGTCTTACGCTCTTCACAATGGGACTAGATGTTGGTCAGGCCTACCAAGCACTATGTGAGTGTTGCCATAACGAGATGTGTCACAGCTCTCTTTTGTCTCACCCCCTCTCCCTTCCCCTCTCTCACTGGCCTTATGGGCACCTTGCCGAGTCCGAGGTTCCCATAGCGATAGCATGGTGTGTAGAACACCGCAGTGTCCTCATTGAGCAGCTGATTAACGGTCCCCACACACCACCAATGGCGCAAAGCCGACCACAACAAGCCACCCACAACAAGCCACCCAAACAGCTCTGCCATGAAAGACTCGCATACAAATACACAGACAACCCGTCTGCTGTCATTAGCTCAGCAAACACTGCAAATATTCCGCAGGCTTCAACTTCAAAAAACCCAACTCCAAAATGTTGAGCTGAGTAAGTGTTTCAACAGCAGCCTTCCCTACATAAAAGTGTGTTGTTGGCTGGCTCATAGGGATTATGAGTGATCCTGTAGGTCAACTGCAGGGTTAATTAAGGAAACAAAGATGCTAGAGAAAACTTGGAGCCCAATAGAACCATCTAACTACCATCAGACGACCTCGCTAGGGGAAGGTGGTGGAGGCCTAGGCTACACTCTGCCCATTATTAGCAGCACTTCTGTTCACCAGGGACATCAGTCGCTCGGAGCTCCCAGTCACCTACCCTGGCCTATGGGGACAGCAGCGATGCAACAGTGACACAGAAAGGTGTTAAACAAAAACTCTCAAGGGAGATCATTCTAGAACCCCCCCACGGAATCCACCATGGTTGGTATGACTCAGGTTCCAACAACAATCAGTGGCCAAAGACCCATACTAGCTAACTACATACTATTTAGCACGTACCGTTCAGTAAAAAGTGTGCCGTTACCGATTGGCCGAGTGGGTGGGGCTGCATGCGGGTGGATTTCTCCAAATTCAACAGAAATGCATCACATTAACCAGCCTGATAATAGCTCATTTCCAATTTGATTCATTTCTCTAAATCAGGAATGGAGTTATAGTCTCTCTATAACCAGCCTCAGTAGGCCTATCACATTCAACCTATACCGCAGTAGACCATATAGCCCAGTGGTGTATAACTCATTCCATTTATAGCCTAGTGTCTGCTGGTTTTTGTTTTTTCTGTTGAATTAAGACCTGGACAACCAGGTGAGGGGATTTCCTTACTAATCAGTGACATTAATTAATCAAGTACAAGGGAGAAGCGAAAACCCCGTCACTCGACCCTCCATGGAATGAGTTTGACATATGATATAGCCATCTCTCATTTAAAAAGGACTGAAGACAGAAAGCGATCATTTGGTTCAATTTCTAAATATTTCAGTGAAATCAAAGTGCTGTAGCATATATAAATGAAATCAAATAACGTAGTACACACACAAGAAGTCAAAATGTTCAAACCAAAAGACTATTGAACAGAAGAAAAAAAAACATGCAGTCGGGTGTATCGCAAATTCAGAACCGCTGGACAGCAACATAAGCTAAAGCCCTGATCATCGGGAACAAGATCAGAATGACTTCTAAGGCTTGACCCAGAAATTAAATAGTTGTAGTTTTGTAGGCTAGGCTACCTATATGTTCAAATCAAAAGGCCTGATTAAGATGACATCAATAACGCAGCCACATCCCGAGTCCCTAGTGTAGACACACTGACAAATCGAAAGATGGTTAATTATTTCGTTTAAAAGCGCTGACGATGGCCAAGAGAACAAGGAACTGAGAAGACAGAAATAAGACAATATCTGCCAATTAATTTCCAGCAATATTGCCTGTGTGTCTGTGTGGTGCGTGCGTTTATCACTCCGTGTGTAGCCAGCTGATGTCATAACTGTCTTGTGGGTTGCCATGAATACTGTCCCCAAAACCTTCACTTAAATGTTAACGGCAAAGATCAGAATCTGCTAAGGCTTGATCCATAAATGAATGAGTTTTAGTTTTGTAGGCTAGGCTACCTATCTACATGTTCAAATCAAAAGTATATCATGAGTAAGTATATCATTTGTATCTATTATTTGTCATTTGCAAACTTTGCCATGAAATGAGCAGTAGCAGTACAGAACCATCGCTAGACCGGCACGTCATAGCATGGCATATTCCTCAATCACTTGATGCATAATTAAAGGGCCAGTCGCGCAATTACAATAATTGTTTTAATTGTCTTGCGATGTGATTTAAGTATTGACAAGGACTCAGAACATCCCATTCCGTTGGTTCTCTATGAACAACAGTAATTTTAAAAGAGAAAAATTTAACAGAACATAATTTGGGGAAAATGGTCCATTTATTTTGGGGGCGGAATCGCAGATTTTATAGAGTTGTTTATTAACCATTATAAACTGGGTGGTTTGAGCCCTGAATGCTGATTGACTGAAAGTCGTGGTATATCAGAAAGTATAGAAAAACATTTATTTTTACTGTTATAATTACATTAGTAACCAGTTTATAATAGCAATAAGGCACCTCGGGGGTTTGTGGTATATGGCCAATTTACCATGGCTAAGGGCTGTGTCCAGGCACTCCTCGATGCGTCGTGCTAAGAACAGCCCTTAGCCGTGGTATATTCGCCATATACCACACCTCCTCGGCCCTTATTGCTTAATTATTTTACCAGATATTTTGACAGAAAACATGGAAGACAACTTTCTCTAAGGACCTGGGAAGAGTTGCAGGGGAGAGAAGAATGTGCCCATTTGATAGCTAGAAAATAAAATGCACCTTGCGATGCTGATTTTTTTTTTAAGTAGCTCTCATACTATAAAAGGTTGGAGACTCCTGATCCACCGGCTTGTAAAAGGGTTTGAGAGGACATGGATTTCAGAGCCCAGGCATAAGGCATGTGGGTCTTACCATTGTAAAAGACTAGGGGATTAGGCTAGTAAGGGTTAGCTACTGTCAGAATGTCAAGCATAAAGCATTGACTAATGGTCCCTCGATTGAGACAGAACGACAGAATAAGTTTCACCTAAAATACATCTGATTTGTGTGAGAGCATGCTCACGTGACATGTGACAGATCCTTATCAATTTCCTGTTGTGGGAAGAACCACCATCAGGTTATAAAAAAATGTAACTTATGATCTATTTTACATACATGCAACAGGAAATTCAGGTGAGTAAGGGAATTTACAAGCCACCATTTCCTCATCTTAACAGGTAGCCAAACTAAAAAGAAAACCCACGTGTCAGTCTCCTAAATTGCCATTGATTACAAAACCTCAGGGTCGAGTGATACCCACAACCAGGCTGAAAGTGGCCCTCCCTCCCTAATCGCCACATGAGAATGCACCAGAGTGAAGCAACACAACTACACACACAGGCCTGCCTGCTGCACACATGAGAAGTGGGACAGAGGACCGTACCATACGGCCGTCAGGGAGGGCGGAGGGCAAGAGAGCGGAACAGAGATTTTACAAACAGATAGCCAGTCCCAAACAGATTACAGGAGTGAGCAATCAAGTGGAAAAGAAGACAAAAGCCTCCTGCTCACCTCTGCACTCCCTCCACCTGGTCCTTGGTGAAGCCCTTGGTGCTGGGCTCGCCTCCTCCGGCCTCCTGGTCCTGCCCACCAGCCCGGGCCTTGGTGCTCTCTGAGGAGCTGTCTGTCGTACGCTGTCTGCAGTGCGCGCCATTCCCCGCAGAGCTACCGTTCCTCGTCAAGGTGTCCAACAAGGCTAGGAGGGAAGAGAGAGATGAGAGGGAGAAGACAGAACAAAGCACATTCAGAAAGAGAGACAAAGCTAAGCACTTCAAAGAACTCATAGGGGCAAATTTCACAGAACCAGATTAAGACGGGTCCTCGACTAAAAAGCGTTCTCATTTTCAATCGAAAGTGTTTTTTTAGTCAAGGACTTGCCTTAATCTGGTTCCGGGAAACTGGCACTCAATCTTACAGGGCGAAACACTAGGTTCTTGAAAGTCAGACCACCATGCAAGGGAACATCAGCGGTTCACACACAGAAACTAAGGTTACATTGTTTCCAGCATCCAGTTGGCTTCCATAGACGAGCTGTAGTGGAGATCTGGTCATGCTTCCACGAGAGCCGCAGGCGATTATATCCAGCTCTGGTTGCTCAATGAGAATGTGCTAAGCTTTTCCAATGACACAAAGCAGCTCTCGGTGTCAGTCTACCCATGACCACTGCAGCAGCAGCCTAAGCAACAGCCTGAGTATACTGCCCAGTGCGTCGCTGTTCTCTCTGGCAGCACCCAGACTGTGCAATACAGCTCTGCAATTCATGTGAAGGTTTACACAGGTAACTGAACACTATGTTGGATAGAGACACCAGAGTGAGAACACCGACATGTCCGGAAAGATACTCATCTTAATGGCTGAAGTAGTAAATGTATTATTGCATGACACTGAACTGAAGAGTGTGGCTGTTTTTCTTCAATCAAGATGCAATCTTCTTGAATCCTCAGAATCCAACTATTCTTTCTTGATGCGATTTCATGAAATAAATAAAAACTGAAATGAAAAGGTGAATGATGATTTGGTTCTCCCTGGCCCACTGCCCTATCAGACCTTACCGTGGCCCCAGCTTAGCCCTGGCTAATGCGCTACCATTGTTCCCTCAGCTCTGGGTCAATCATTCAATTAAGGGATTGAGGTGGACAAGCCTGTTCATCTCGCTAACCTCATCCTGCAAGAGCCACGTTACCTCCTCTGCGCTCAATGGAATCCCTACAAACACCTTACCTCGTCCTGCACGAGCCATGTTACCTCCTCTGCGCTCAATGGAATCCCTACAAACACCTTACCTCGTCCTGCACGAGCCATGTTACCTCCTCTGCGCTCAATGGAATCCCTACAAACACCTTACCTCGTCCTGCACGAGCCATGTTACCTCCTCTGCGCTCAATGGAATCCCTACAAACACCTTACCTCGTCCTGCACGAGCCATGTTACCTCCTCTGCGCTCAATGGAATCCCTACAAACACCTTACCTCGTCCTGCACGAGCCATGTTACCTCCTCTGCGCTCAATGGAATCCCTACAAACACCTTACCTTGTCCTGCAAGAGCCACATTACCTCCTTTTCCAAAAAAAAAAAAACTTCTGCTGAGAATGTGAGACAGCCACTTTTCTATTTCTTTCCATTTTTGATATTGAATAAGGCATTGGTGAGGAAGAGCTCGCAAGTAAGCATTTCACTGTACTGTTTGCACCTGCTGTATCCAATGGACATGACCAAATAAACGTTGATTTGAGGGAGGTGAATAAGCTGCTATAGCCATCTCCTTGGTGACCATTATAAATACCACAATTTAACCAAACCTTGAGTATTCACTACAACTAAAATGTGCCTAGTGAATGTAAATGGTCATGTTTAACTGCATGATGTGAGAGTTAAGCCAACATGAGGAATAATTTTTTATTTATTTCACCTTTATTTAACCAGGTAGGCAAGTTGAGAACAAGTTCTCATTTACAATTGCGACCTGGCCAAGATAAAGCAAAGCAGTTCGACACATATAACAGCACAGAGTTACACATGGAGTAAAACAAACATACAGTCAATAATATAGTAGAAAAATAAGTCTATATACAATGTGAGCAAATGAGGTGAGATAAGGGAGGTAAAGGCAATAAAGGCCATGGTAGGGAGGTAAATGCAATATAGCAAGTAAAACACTGGAATGGTAGATTTGCAGTGGAAGAAAGTGCAAAGTAGAAATAGAAATAATGGGGTGCAAAGGAGCAAAATAAATAAATAAACACAGTAGGGGAAGAGGTAGTTGTTTGGGCTAAATTATAGATGGGCTATGTACAGGTGCAGTAATAAGTGAGCTGCTCTGACAGCTGGTGCTTAAAGCTAGTGAGGGAGATAAGTGTTTCCAGTTTCAGAGATTTTTGTAGTTCGTTCTAGTCATTGGCAGCAGAGAACTGGAAGGAGAGGCGGCCAAAGGAGGAATTGGCTTTGGGGGTGACCAGAGAGATACACCTGCTGGAGCGCGTGCTACAGGTGGGTGCTGCTATGGTGACCTGCGAGCTGAGATAAGGGGGAACTTTACCTAGCAGGGTCTTGTAGATGACCTGGAGCCAGTGGGTTTGGCGACGAGTATGAAGCGGGGGCCAGCCAACGAGAGCGTACAGGTCGCAGTGGTGGGTAGCATATGGGGCTTCGGTGACAAAATTGATGTCACTGTGATGGACTGCATCCAATTTATTGAGTAAGGTATTGGAGGCTATTTTGTAAATGACATCGCCGAAGTCGAAGATCGGTAGGATGGTCAGTTTTACGAAGGTATGTTTGGCAGCATCAGTGAAAGATGCTTTGTTGCGAAATAGGAAGCCAATTCTAGATTTAACTTTGGATTGGAGATGTTTGATGTGAGTCTGGAAGGAGAGTTTACAGTCTAACCAGACACCTAGGTATTTGTAGTCGTCCACATATTCTAAGTCAGAACCGTCCAGAGTAGTGATGCTGGACGGGCGGGCAGGTGCAGGCAGCGATCGGTTGAAGAGCATGCATTTAGTTTAACTTGTATTTAAGAACAGTTGGAGGCCACGGAAGGAGAGTTGTATGGCATTGAAGCTCGTCTGGAGGGTAGTTAAACACAGAGTCCAAAGAAGGGCCAGAAGTATACAGAATGGAGTCGTCTGCGTAGAGGTGGATCAGAGACTCACCAGCAGCAAGAGCGACATCATTGATGTATACAGAGGAAAGAGTCAGCCCAAGAATTTAACCCTGTGGCACCCCCATAGAGACTGCCAGAGGCCCGGACAACAGGCCCTCCGATTTGACACACTGAACTCTATCAGAGAAGTAGTTGGTGAACCAGGCAAGGCAATCATTTGAGAAACCAACCAATTGCGGTCAACTGTAACATAGCCAACTGTTCAGCTAATATAATGTGTTCTATTATATATGGCTGCTGTGGAAATTCCCATTTACCTTCATAACAAGGTAAATATGTCTCCTTCTGCCTGACATACTAGTATTGACAATTTCAGAAGCTTTTAAAATGTGCAGCCTGCCAGCTACCAATCACAATTGACCATAATGCAAGCAGCCTATTGCAAGCACAGGATTCACTCAAACGTAAGTGTTTGATTATAGACAAAAACACTTTTCAACAGACAAAGCAATGAATTACAAAACATCACGGCAGCTGAGAGCAATAAGCAGATCAATTGATTATGGCCCGAGGTAGCTGCGGGATCACCATCATACATCAATATAACCACAGCCAGGCATGGCTTGTGTCCGGCTGGTTAGCCAAGTCCCTTACTAAGCTAGTATCAGGCCTTCATTGATACCAATTTTAAAATTACACTTCTGTCATGAGGAAACTGGAGACAACCCCTAGCTGGCTAAATTACTGGTGCATAGGCATCACTTGCTTAGTCAGTTGACCTTGTTATTGCGAAAGAGAAAGACCATACATGTGGGGAGATAACATCCCAGACTGGGAAATTGGCTCCACTGACCACATAATTCAAAACTGAACTTGTTGGCAATCCAACATTGAGCTAGCTCATATAGGCTAGCTAAAGTTTGTAAATTATAGTTAGCAATAGCTTTGCCAATTGGCTAGTTAGCGTAGCCAGTGCACATTCGTCACTGAGCTAAAACAGAACTATAAAATGAAACATAGCTTGTCAAATGAGACATTTAACAGTGGATGATGTCAACCTTATCAAATCAACAAAATGGGCTAAGAAATGGTGAACGTCAACTAGTTAGCGACATAGTATACATACTGTTAGCGTGCTAGTTAGCAGTTTAAAGAAACGTCACTTCTTCTTTTGCCCTGAGCAGTTTAAAGCGTTAATGACGTTACTTAACCATTTCATAATGTATTCGTTTACGTATTATCCGTGCACTGCAAGTGACAATATTCCAAGGCAAGTTGCCAAATCGTATTTTAAATCGGTGTTTAATGTGTAACGGGCTAGCTAACGTGGCTAATGAACTGAAATATGGTAACGTAGATTTTTACCTTTCGCTTTGTAGGTTGGATAGAGCTTCTCTGCTTTGTTTAAGAATTTCACCGCCTTGTCTTTGTCTCCTGCTTCAAGAGCTTTAGTGGCTATATTTATACATTTTTCTGCTTCGTCTCTGTTCCCTTCCATCTTTCTTCCTCCCCCCCGGCTCTCAGATGACAGTAGTGATGGGTAGTTCGCGAACGAACGGATCTTTTTGGTGAACGTCGGGAACCGAATCGCATCGGTGAAAGAGCCGTTTATTTGGCTCCCTGATTTAAATACTACTACTACAGCTTTTAAATTTTTTACATCAAGTTATTTAAATTCATAGTATTCATACAACACATTTAGATATTTGTTTTAACCCCCCCACCGGCAATCTGATAACATATCAAATAAATCATGAGATAAAAACAAGTAAAATGAATATTACATAGTAAAGCTACTGAACAATACATCATATAGCCTCAGAAAAAGTGACAAATTATTGATACTCTCATGAATGTAAAGGCGCGTTGGTTAAGAGTTCAGAAATGTCCGCTGCTGCTTTTTTCCATGTGAACACCTTGATCCTGGTGTTTCATCCTGGTGTTGCTACTGCTTTTGATCTCAAAAGTTTTTTTTGCAGATAAATTACTAAATAATTATCTGAAGAGGGTGAATCTTCCCTGCAGAAACAAAGCGAGCGTGTCAATTGGGTCCATGCAACAACAAAAAAATTCAGTGCCATCTAATAATCCAGCCAGGTAAACATTTATTTGGAGGTGCATTTCCTAATTTGACATAATGGTAGCCTACCTTTTGGGCTTAAATTGGAAATTTGCTATTTTTTCACTGGTTCTAGTTTTACATTTCTAAAATGTTCAACTTCATATTCATCATCTCCAGCACCACCCTAACATATGTGAAAACAGAGCGTTTATATGTTTTGCCGTCAAAAAGATTAGACAATTAGGAAGATGTGTTTCCGATTAGACATCAATGATGTCACTGGAAACACTTACCTTCCTCTCTTTATCCATTAAACATAGAAACGTGCTGCCATTTTCACATATGTTGAGGTGGTGCTGAAGATGAATCTGAAGTAAAAAATAAAATAAAAAAATACAAGAAAGTGAAATTTCCCTTCAAGCATTTTTAACAAAGAGCCGATTGTGGGCCAAATGAGCCGTCTCTTTTACGTGACGGAGCCAAATGAGTCGGCTCACCGAAAATACTCGAGAAGCGTCACCGCAAAACACATCTGAGCGTTCGGAGCAGCACTTTCGTCAGTGATCCTCGGACGCTGCAATTATTCTGAGCCCATATAGTGGGGTTGTTCTGCATTTCTCAATATTAGAGCATGAAATCCAACCCACTGAAATATACACATGACTAAAAGTATATGGAAACCTGCTCGTCAAACCTCTCATTACAAAATCATGGACATTAATATGGAGTTGGTCCCCCTTTGCAGCAATAACAGCCTCCACTCTTCTGGGAAGGCTTTCCCCTTGATGTTAGAACATTGCGGGGACTTGCTTCCATTCAGCCACAAGAGCATTAGTGAGGTCGGGCACTGATTTTGGGCGATTAGGCCTGGCTCGCAGTCTGCGTTCCAATTCATCCCGTAGGTGTTCGGTGGGATTGAGGTCAGTGCAGGCCAGTCCAGTTCTTCCACACCTATCTCAAACTATTTCATTATGGACCTCGCTTTGAGCACTGTCATGCTGAAACAGGAAAGGGCCTTCCCCAAACGGTTGCCACAAAGTTGGAAGCACAGAATCGTCTAGAATTTCATTGTATGCTGTAGCGTAAAGATTTCCCTTCACTGGAACTAAGGGGCCTTGCCCGAACCATGAAAAACAGGCCCAGACCATTATTCTACCACCAAACTTCAAGTAGCATTTTCCTTGTATCCGCCAAACCCAGATGGTTTAACGCAAGCTTTACACCACTCCAGCCGACACTTGGCATTGAACATTGTAATCTTAAACTTGTATGCGGCTGCTCAGCCATGGAAACCCAGTTCGTGAAGCTCCTGACGAACAGGTCTTGTGCTGACCTAGCTTCCAGAGGCATTTTGGAACTCTGTGGTGAGTGTTGCAACTGAGGACAGACGATTTGTACGCGCTACATGCTTCAGCTCTCGGCGTCCCGTTGTGTGAGCTTGTG
Organism: Salmo salar; assembly: GCF_965601325.2. NCBI lineage: Eukaryota > Metazoa > Chordata > Actinopteri > Salmoniformes > Salmonidae > Salmo > Salmo salar. Next base: position 17,966,075 of record NC_138294.1, read on the forward strand.
TGCCCTACTACTTCACGGCTGAGCAGTTGTTGCTCCTAGACATTTCCACTTCACAATAACAGCACTTAGTTGACCGGGGCAACTCTAGTAGGGCAGAAATTTGACGAACTGACTTGCTGGAAAGGTGGCATCTGTTGATGATTAGTTATTTGAGAAGGAGACCAAGTCAAGACGTTGGACCGGGTGGATTCAGTTTATAGTAAGGCAGTTTATTATGAGACAAAGATATTTGGCAAAGCGTGCACGGACTCCTTCGTTTAGCTCATAGGGAACTAGCAGAAGAGAGCCCCGAAACATAGTGTACATCCAATTTATACAATGAAATAACAGTGTGTTGACGTTGAGTCTAGTAGGTCCGCTCTCCTGACTGGTCGATGAGTGGAGGGACGGTCCACTCTCCAGGTGGTGTCGACTTCCCATTGGCCCTTGGCAGTGTCCGTTGTCCTCGGAGTCCAACACACCTAAGTGTGTGTGTGTGTGTGTGTATTTCTGGTAATTCGTGTCTGGGTGCTTGCGATATTCATGGAATGTTGTTCTTTACACCAGTGGTCAGTTCGTGTGGCTAGGGTGCTTTCATGTCTTGACATTTTTGTGTGAGTGCTTAGTCCGCCATCAGTCTCTGGGTGTGGTCGTGATTGGTATCCGTTGGTTGCTCAATATGTCTCTGGAGTTTTGTTGTGTGCTGTTGTGAAACATGTTGTGCAAATGCCCTCCTTATATATATCATTAGGTAAAACGTTAGATTATCTTTATTACAAATCTATGACTGTGCCACGTTGAAAGTCACTGAGCTCTTCAGTAAGGCCATTCTACAGCCAATGTTTACGAATTGAGATTGCATGGGGGTGGGCTCGATTTTATACACCTGTCAGGAACGGGTGGCTGAACTAGCCGAATCCACTAATTTGAAGTTGTGTCCACATACTTTTGTTTGTTTGATATATATATATATATATAACCACCTGAAACATGTCGGTTGGAGTTTGTACAGTAAACGCGCTATAACAGAACCTGATTTGGATACAGTACTGAATAGTAACAAAAAGCATCCTCTGAAAACTGACTGAACAGTTATAGTTTGCTGCTCAGACAACAGTAATGTGCAGTTTGTAGGTGTGATGCGTTTTGTTAAGATCTGATAGTGACAACAAAATGGTCTCATTGTAGGATCTAATTGTCAGTGAATGAATGGCAGACAATTCATGCAAAACACAAAATCTCAAATTCATCCATTCCAACAGTTTTATTTGTCAATCTTTTGAGTAATCACTTAGTACAACGACAACTAAAACTTTGCATTTCCAGTGAACCTTCATATCTGTGAATAATTAAGAACCATGTGTTGAAATGTAAATTAATTGGTTAAATTAGTAGAAAATGAAACCGTTAGAGCACAATGTATAACAGCATAATGTGTATAGAACATATGTCTAAGAGAAAAGACAAACCCGACTCAAATCAAAGGCTAAACCCAAAACATTTAGGCCATATCCTAACCTAAGATCCAAGTGTGTAGCTCACACGTTTCTTGTAAATCACGCATCGATTACAATAGAAGATTTGTGCTTAAAATGAGCGCTCAAATCTCTAGTCATGATTCGGCCCTACAGAAAAGGGTCAAGTTCTCATATTGCAACATTTAAATTTTAAGTGCAGGCTTTTTCTAAGTGTACTATAATCAAGGCTCTTCCAAGTCTGTACACATCCATATCAAGGTAGAATGGACCCAAGACATTCAGCAATTCCTCGTTGGCAGTGGCGCCTTTTACCGTCGCGTCCTCAAGCTGACGTGCGGTGGGGTGGAAGTTTGGCCACCGAGGTCCCCATTGTGTTAAGGGCAGCATGGATACGGAAGTGTAGCCTTGACTCCATGCTATAACCCTTGTAGTTCAGCCTGTAAACATCCAGATATGTCTTAATTATTCATCCTAGGCAGTAAAAAAATGCATCTAAAGTAGTGCTGGTTTCAATTGACACTTACTTGGCATTTTCTATGGTGGTGGTAGCCTTCCCCAAATCTCCTTGCTGCTTGTAGAGAAGACCCAGTTCATACATGCTGTATGGCACCAGGTAGCGGTCATGCTTGATCCCGTTTTCACTGTAAAAACACCACAACAGATTGTGAGAAAGCCAACAGATTTATTACATTTGGCTGCATCAATAGTCTTAACCCCTGGGCTGCCCCCTGAGGAGCCACACAAACCACATTCCTCAATGATCAGTGAATGGCGATAATAGCCTTACCTGGAGATGACCTGTGTGAAGCAGAGTTGGGCCTGGTCAAGACGGCCCAGGTGTCTCAGACACAGCCCCTTCAGCATCTGGACCATGCACTGGTCATCCACGTGGTACTCTGATGGATCTGGGAGAGGAAGGAAGAAAAAAAAAAAACTTTATTATTCTGTATTAGACGGGGGCTGATGGACCAGAAATCAGCCCTGGTATTTCTAACCTCAGACCATTTTTTCCCCCTTGAGACCCCCACACCGTCCCATAGATTAGACCTAGAGCATTGTGAAGGTAAACGAACTTGGGTCACTCTTCAGTTGCTCCTCTGCTTTCTTGATAGTGACCAGAATGCTCTCTGTCAGTTCAGGCCTTTTGCCAACAATGGTGAAGCCATTCCAAACGTATATCATTTCCTGTCATGAGGGAAATGCATTTTAGACCTAAATACTACATTTTAAAAGTTCACATATTGCTTTGAATGAATAAAAAGTGTTCTCACCACTGCAGGAATCAACAGCTTCACTGGCGTTGCGGCGCTGTACCGCTGAGCCTTCTTCGCGGCGAACTTCTCCGTTGGGATAGACTTCCCTGCCATCCGCAGCCGCAGGCTCTCCACTTGCCTATAAGACACATGAAAGTAGCCAAAACTATAAACCTTAACCCACCTTCCCTGTGTAACAGTGCCTTCCGTTCAGTTTATGATTCATATAAATATTACATTTATGCCATCCTGAAAATATAGTGATCTTTTTTTTGATGTGGACCTACTTTCTTTTCAAGTTGCATAGTATCTTTGGGTGCCATACAAATAAAATGCGTCTTTATTGACAACACATACCTGAACAACTGTTCCACATTCTCCCCAGTTTTCTTCACCTCCTCCTCTGGCATCATGCTGAGGATGGAAGCTTTCTGGAACACGTACACAGCCTGCCAGGAGAGACCAAAATTCACAATGAATATGTCCCATCTGTACCCAGACCTCCACGGGATATACCAGTTTTAGAACATGGGGGAGCTGTAAAGAGCAAGGAGGAAAGACCGTAAGGGTTAAATAAAAAAAATAAGAAAAAGGAGAGGAGAGTTACTGGAAAACTGGATAAGGACCTTAATCTGTGACCGGGAAGTAAAATGGTTTTAGTTAGGCTGCTAGGGCAGCAGGTAGCCTAGCGGTTAGTGTTGGGCCTGTAACCGAAATGTCCCTGGTTCATATACCCAAGCCGACAAGGTGAAAAATCTATCGATGTCCACTTGATCCTAAACTGCACCAGGGGCATCGTACCACTATGGCAGACCCTGTAAAACAACACATTTCACTGCACCTTTCCAGTGTATGTGACAACAACAAAAAGTGTGTGTACTATACCTGGGAACTCCATCCTAAATGTTTTAGTCAGGCTGCTACAGGTGTACTATACCTGGGACCTCCATCCTAAATGTTTTAGTCAGGCTGCTACAGGTCTACTATACCTGGGACCTCCATCCTAAATGTTTTAGTCAGGCTGCTACAGGTGTACTATACCTAGGACCTCCATCCTAAATGTTTTAGTCAGGCTGCTACAGGTCTACTATACCTGGGACCTCCATCCTAAATGTTTTAGTCAGGCTGCTACAGGTCTACTATACCTGGGACCACTTGCTCTCTTTGCAGAGAAGGTCTGCATACTGGTAGGCCTCCAGCCAGTCCTGCTGGAAGGAGTAGGACCACATAAGCTCCCAGTAACACAGATGGTGGATCTGACGCCACTCCTGCTGCGCCGCTATGCACTCCAGGAACTTCTTCTGGGCCTGGCGGACAGATACACAAAACAATGAGATATGGTTCTTGTTAGACAGAGGAGTACATTTTATAACTTGTAACATAGCAGACAGGGTCATATTCATTAGGGCACAGCATAGCAAAATACTTTGCAACAGAACACAAGCGTTTCTCATTGGACAAGTTTAGGAAGTTGCTCCCAGTTATGTTTTCCTCCATTTGGTACCCTAATGAATACTACCCAGGAAAATGTATGAAGATGCCATTCTTAAAAAGGGAGATTACTCACAAATTCAAAGTTACCCTTGAGCACAGCAATCCTGGCCTGGTAGAAGAGAATGAGGGCCCCCTAGAGAACAACCACAGTCGATGTTAACGGAGGAGAGGTGGCAAGTGGGAAGACCTTGCAGGAGGGGGACTGTTCACTTACATTGGGGAACTTTTCAATGTAGGGCTCCAGAAGAACATCAGACTCTACCAGGTTCGCCTCACCAGTACCTATAGAGAAGGAAAGACAAGGCATCAATCAACCCTAATGGCTGTTGTAAATTAAAACCCATTATCTAAGGATAGAATTGGACTGCCTGTGTAAATGTATCTTTTTCAATAATTCGTCTTTTGTCCAATCAGATCAGTTCTGAAAAAGATTTGACGTGAAAAGACCTGATTAGTCAAAAGATAAGAGATCACAACTGGGCTGCCTGTGTAAACACAGCCTAATAGTCCATACAAATGGATTAAATGCTCTTCACATAAGAAACCAGCTGGAGACAAAGTGACTTTGTAAAGCATGACTGAGACAGTTGATGATCACAGTACTGTAGTAACAATGGAGCAGTTTAGCATTGTCACCACCAGAGGGCATCCTTTATCCTCAAAACTCCAGTGGCCTGTGTGGCATTTGAGGAGTAGGTCAATGTTGCCCCTAGACACAAGTCTTAGGTCCTTTTGGGGTTTTCCCCAATTTAGGGTTCCCAGGTTATGGTAAGGTTTTGGGGAGGGAAAGCTGATCCTAGATCTGTACCTTACCCAGTATGACACTGATGTAGAGGTGGTACATCAGGAGGCACAGAGTGCTGAGGATGGAGCGCAGGCTGTTGCTGGCTGCCCCCTCCCTCAGCTGGGACAGACCCACTTCCTGTACAACAAGCCTCTGTCAACAACATACACTTCATTGCATCGTCATTGGCTTAATTATGAGGCATAATGGGAAGTAAACTAAAGAAATGTATAATTTAAAACATTTACAGATGTATTATTTTTTGACTTATGCAAGCACTCAGTTTTTGGGGGACAATAATTACTTTGAAAATAAAAAATATATATTAAAAAAAATAAATTAAAAAAAAGACTCCCCACTCGTACTATCCAAGAGAAAAGGAATATTTTGCAAGGCGGCCGGTGTGTGATGCTGAATAGTCTCAGAGAGAGAAGTGGTGAGACTGCTCCTCGTCACCTACCCGGTCTCCAGAGAAACCCATCCACTCCAGTAGTCTGAGGACCTTGCTCGGCAAGAGAGACAAATACTGAAAGAGGAAAACCAAACGGTAAAGATAGTGACCTCAGCATCTGAGGATCACAAAACAAAACCCCCCCTTGCATGTCAAAAAAAAAAAAAAAAAAAAAAGCCAATAGAAAATAAAAACATTCATAATTTGAGTTGAGAAAAAATATTTGTAATCTTACATTTGACCGCTTTAGCAACTCTTATTAATCTGCCTGTCCTACCATCTTCTACCTCACCCATACCGCTGAAGCTGAAACACCAATGCTCTTACCAAGTTAAATGAACCAATGCCCATGTTCACACCGCTCCTGAAGTGAGCTTGTGTGCTCATCTGGTCAGACTGGTTCTTTGCCATGGTTGACCAAACATCACATTCCCTATTAGAGAGGAGCCAAACAGGTATTTGGTTATTTTATAAGGATCCCCATTAGACATTGCAAATGAAGCAGCTACTCTTCCTGGGGTCCACACAAAACATGACATAATACAGAACATTAATAGACAACAGCAGCTCATGGATAGAATGACATATTGAACTATGAACTTGAGTACACTATCAACCATGCAAGATCTCCCAAAATACTTGACTCTCAAATGTGACCCTGCTAAAAACAATCACTGCTTGATAACATTTGATTCATTTCTTTCTAGTGCATCAATTCTGTGAACAGTCATTCTTATACTGGAAGCACAGGAGGCTGGTGAGAGGATGGTGGCAGCGGCTAATAATAAACTGGAATGGAGTGAATGGTATCAAACATATAGAAACCACATTTGATGTGCTTGATACCATTCCAGCCATTACTTTGAGCCCGTCCTCCCCAATTAAGGTGTCACCAGCCACCTGTGACTGGACCACAAAAACACGAAACATAATATCCTTTTCACATTATAACATAATATCCTTTTCACATTATATATATATCAACCAGTTCATGTGAAACCAGGCCAGCTCAGTACAGCTTGGTTTGGGTCAGTCGTGTGAAGAAAAAAAACAAAAAAAAAACTGCCCACTTGTAGATCAGAAAGCTGTTGCGGATCTTGATGCCTCCTTTGATGAAGCTGATCATGCTCTCGTCCAGAAAAGTGAGTGCACCCTTCTGCAATAGCGCCTCAGCATAGCACAACTCCGCATGCATCTCCTCTGCAGCAGGCAAGGAACAAACAAAGAGATGCCCTTCATTCAGTCAAAGTTTAGAATAGACCCACACATTTAAACCAATGTGGATGTAGTATATGTAAACAGTGCATTCGGAAAGTATTCAGGACCCCTTCCAATTTTCCACATTGTTATGTTGCCTTATTCTGAAATTGATTAAATACATTTGTCAATCTACACACACCATAACAGGTTTAGACATTTTTGCAGAACATAGAAATGTATTTACAAAAGTATTCAGACCCTTTGCTATTGACCCTTTGAAATTGAGCTCAGGTGCATCCTGTTTCCATTGATCATCCTTGAGATGTTTCTACAACTTGATTGGAGTCCACCTGTGGTAAATTCAATAGATTGGACATTATTTGGAAAGGCACGCACCTGTCTATATAAGGTCCCAACGTTGACAGTGCATGTCAGAGCAAAAACCAAGCCATGAGGTCAAAGGAATTGTCCGTAGAGCACCAAAACAGGATTGTGTTGAGGCACATACCCAAGAAGAATCAAGGCTGTAATCGCTGCCAAAGGTGCTTCAACAAAGTACTGAGTAAAGGGTCTGAATACTTATGTAAACGTGATAATTGTATTATAATTTTTGGGAAATTAGCTAACATTTCTAAACCTATTTTTACTTTGTCATTATGGGGTATTGTGTGTGTAGATTGAAAACAATTGAATACGTTTTAGAATAAGGCTGTAACTTAAAATGTGGAAAAAGTAATGGGGTCTGAACTTTCCGAATAAACTATACTGTGCATATTATAATTTTGCTACAGCAAATAGTATTTTAACCCCATGTGTGCTGGGCATCCTGACGCATGATAACCCAAACAATAAAATACATGAAATCAATGAAAAGGCCAGTCATGAAACATGTATATTTCAATATGGATGACTCATACTACATACTCATTTTCACATTGTCATGCATCATACTACATGTATGGATGTCCAGATATCATCCTTTATAACCTACAACCATCACGGAGATAGTATGCCCATCACACCTTCAGTTAAGTCGTCAGCTGGCTGCTTGTAAAACATTTCAGTGATGGCCTCCACCATGGTAGTCTTCTTCCGGAACCTGTGAGATAACGTACTGTGTTAAAGTTAGAATCCTTAGTTGCTACATCCACTTTTGGACAAAAATGTATAATATGTACACTACGATTGATTCTTGAAGACTATAACACAAATGCCTCATGAGCTTAGTTCAACTGTCATACCCAAATTTACATTTTGGGTTCTGATGGGGTAACTCCAATGTTTGCAAACTAACAGTCCTTGTATCATCCATAGTTGCATTACTCCAGGTCCATCCTTCAGCTTTTTACCAAAACAGAGGCGGGGTTTCCGCTTAGCTATTGTTTAGATTCCAGACTCTAGCTCTAAGTCCTGCCATTGCCCAACAATGTCTGAATCTGACGCGTGAGATAAAGCTTCAATGCATTGGCAATTGAAACTCTATAGAACTAGATGCCCTACATTCATGTCATTTCTATGAGAGAAGCAAAAGCATACATCTGGCACGTCTGCAGAGACTCCTTCAGAGCAGTCGTGGCCTTTTCAACATCATTGGGTTCAAAGGTCATGCCCGCCTGCATGACCAACATGCTGCTGTAGCCCACGGCGTGGTACATACTCTGGCTCCTCCTGAAAGAACATGACAAAACCCTTCAGAAACAGAAACTTGAAGCATTTTATTGAGAAATGGATCCAATGTGACCAACCAATGAATATACACAGAGAAAATGGACAGTTTCTGGTAGCCAATTAGGACAATTTGCGTTGGCAATATTGCAGTAGAATACACCTTATCGAACAGGTCACCATCAATCACCATTAGAGACAGACATGAGCAGTTCATCTTAAAGGATGTAAAGCCTCAAGGCAAGCTATGATGGTGAATGGGACATACCAGGGTCTGAGGAGATCCAAGGCGTCTGAGAACCGGTTGTTGAGGAAGAGGTCAAGGGCTTTGGCACTATCCTGCAAGGCAGTCTCTAAATCCATCTGGGATTTCCTGGGAAGGGAAACAGAAGTGCAGATCAGGTGTAGTATGTCTCCAGTAATGTTCTACACATGGATGTCATTGGCTGCTTTTGACAGGTCTCTAGCAAAGGGTTACTCAAGTACTATTTGAGAAGGTCGGGTAACACAAAATGTCAAAGGTAATTTATTGGCGTAATAAAATAAACTCACAACCCATGCGATTCCAAACTATTCAAACCCCTCTTGCTGGCGTTGAGAATTTAGCAATTTTAAAGCTAATTTCCTGTAATTCAACACTCTTCCATGTCTTGTGTGTGTTTATATGATACCAGGGGTTAAATCCCAACAGAGTTCCTAAAAAACTTGAGTCTGTATTGACCCCGTTCTGGGTCCGGATTGCAGTCCACCAGTTGAGTATTGGGGCTATAGCAATCACAGCATGCGGCAGACGGTATTAAATATCTATTTAGATACAACACAATGTTGAATCTGTCTGCATCGGCTGAGATTTGTGCAGTAGGCATTAATACTGTAACTATGGTTACATAGCTTATGGACTTCTGATAGCTCTTTTAAATAGAGGGAAGATCTAAATCAGTGTGTATCTTAGCATAGACTTGTGAAGTAGGAGACTTACGTCTTATCAGGTACCAGGAGAAAGGGATCCTCTGGGTCCATCTGAAAGTCAAGGAAATCAAGTTTATCAACTGCACAAGGAGCCATCATCAGTGCCGAGCCAAACTGCAAGCCATTTGGCTGTGTTTATACAGGCAGCCCAATTTTCATATTTTTCTCCACTAACTGGTCTTTTGACCAATCCCATTGGAGCTTTTCACATCAGCTCTTTTTCAGAGCTTATCTGATTGGTCAAAAGGCCAATTAGTGGAAAAATATAAGACACAGGATAAGTGTAAACGTATCCTCTGAGAATCAATCGAAATACCATCGCAGTGAATTTATTTTTCTTCTTTGGTATAGCAGTACATTTGTCACAGGATTCCCATTGGATAATTGAGAGTGCTGGGCATTGTTCAAATTCCTTAAGTGTATCCTTCCTTACCCTCTTCCTTGGTGTTTCTAATCAGTTATTACTTCAAAAGGAAGGCAATAACAAAGTCACTTACAGTGAGGGGTTTATTAATCCTTGGTCACACTGCAGGCCTTAACGCTCAAATCAGTTTTGCTTTTCAAATCCGCTTTGGCATACTGACTGTCCAAACCGCAAGTTACAAGTTACCAAATCGGATGTGTGTGTGTTCAGACTGCAGTCATTTGCTAACATGGCTACGCTAGTTGTCATTGTAATGACAGGTGTGTGCGCAGTGGTGTAGGCTGATTGGTGGTGGTGCTAGTGGTTCCTATCACTAGGAAGTTATGTAACAAGCTAAGGTGACAATGCCTGCCATGGACGTTTCCCAGGTGCTTTGAATACTCAATCATAGTGTATAAAAATGTTTAGAGCTTCAAAGTATAAGATGGTCCAACTTTCAAAACGAGTCCTTTTTGGCTAGCCACAGCAGTCAACTAGCTAGCTGTTTAGCTCTCTAGCACACAAACTAATTTGTCAACAATTAACAAGCTAGTTAGCTACCACATGTTCTTGTCAAACTGTCGTAGCTAGCAAGCAACAAGATATGCAGAACAGTCTAAAACCACTTCAGGGCAAATAAATCAGATTTGACCGTTAAGACAAGTCACAGCGCCAGGAATCAGATTTGTACCGGACTTCAAACCACCTACAAAGGGGGTTTGAAATGTGTATTGAAATATCTGATTCCATGTGCATTTTGGCTGTTCAGAATGCAGGAAAAATAAAGACTTATAACAGAAATGCAATTTTTTTTTTATTTGAGTCATTTCAAACTGCCAATGTGAACAAAGCTTTAATACCCCAGGCATGCCCCGGGAGAACCAGGTTACTGTTGATTGCATTCGTTTTGGAAGCGAGCTGCTTCCTAGGCGTGAGCCAGGTGCCATTTTGGCCGATGGCGAAGTGGTCTCAAAACAAAAGTGACGTACCCATATACCGGTTCAAAATAGCCAATTTTGATGAGTGTCACTGATAACTGAACTAAATGACTACCACCCCATAGCACTCACTTCTGTCATCATGAAGTGCTCAGAGACTACTCAAGGATCATGTCACCGCCACCTTACCGGCCACCCTAGACACTTCAGTTTGCATACCGCCCCAAAGGAATACCTATGTAAGAATGCTGTTCAGTGACTACAGCTCAGCATTTAACACCATAGTACCCTCCAAGCTCATCAAGCTAGAGGCCCTGGGTCTCAACCCCGCCCTGTACAATTGGGTCCTGGACTATGACGGGCCGCACACAGATGGTGACGGTAGGAAACAATATCTCCACTTGGCTGACCCTCAACAAGGGTGCGTGCTCAGCCCCCTCCTGTACTCCCTGTTCACCCACGACTGCGTGGCCATGCACGCCTCCAACTCAATCATTAAGTTTGCAGACAACAAAACAGTAGTGGCCTTGATTACCAACAACGAAGAGATAGCCTACAGGGAGAAGGTAAGGGCACTCGGAGTGTGGTGTCAGGAAAACAACGTCAACAAAACAAAAAGGAGATCATGGACTTCAGGAAACAGCAGAGGGCGCACCCCCCTATCCACATCGAAGGGACAGCAGTGGAGAAGGTGGAAAGTTTTAAGTTCCTGGACGTACACATCAGACACTGAAAAGGTCCACCCACACAGAGTTAGTTGAAGAATGATCAACAGCACCTCTTCAACCTCAGGAGGCTGAAGATATTTGGCTTGTCACCCAAAACCCTGACAAACTTTTACAGAAGCACAATTGAGAGCATCCTGTCGGGCTGCATAACAGCCTGGTACGGCAACTGCACCGCCCTCAACGGCAAGGCTCTCCAGAGGGTGGTGCGGTCTGCACAACGCATCACCAGGGGCAAACTACCTGCTCTCCATGACACCTACATCACCTAATGTCACAGGAAGGCCAAAAAGATCAAGGACAATAACCACCCGAGCCACTGGCTGTTCATACCGCTACCATCCAGAAGGCAAGGTCAGTACAGGTGCATCAAAGCTGGGACCGAGAGACTGAAAAACAGCTTCAAAAACAGCAATCACTAACTCAGAGGCTGCTGCCTACATTGAGACCCAATCACTGGCCACTTTAATTGATTGACAACTAGTCGCTTTAAACGATGCCACTTTAAATAATGCATACATATCTTACATTACTTATGTATGTACTGTATTTTATACCATCTACTGCACCTTGGCTATGCCGATCGGACATCGATATACTTACATGTACATATTCTCACTCACCCCTTTAGATTGTGTGTATTAGGTAGTTGTTGGGGAATTGTTAGATTACTCATTACTGCACTGTCGGAACTAGAAGCACAAGCATTTCGCTACACTCGCATTAACATCTGCTAACCATGTGTATGTGACCAATAAGATTTGATTTGACATTGGGACACAGGAGCTGTACAGAAACATGCTCATAGAATTAGAATATCAGATTGGCCATCAATCTTCTTATGATGGGATTAATGTCAGTCATTTTGGTCAGGGATTTGGTCAACCATGTTTGCCAGCGCTGTGATAATATACTGATTAAAAATATAAACGCAACATGTAAAGTGTTGGTCCCATGTTTCATGAGCTGAAATAAAAGATACCATTAATATTCCATATGCACAAAAACCTTATTCATCTCAAAGTTTACACAAATGTGTTTACATCCCTGTTAGTGAGCATTTCTCCCATTTGCCAAGGTACATCGATCCACCTGACAGGTGTGGCATATCAAGAAGCTGATTAAAGAGCGTCATCACACAGGTGCACCTTGTGCTGGGGACAACAAAAGGCCACTCTAAAATGTGCATTTGTCACAACTCAATGCCACAGATGTCTTGAGGGAGTGTCCACCAGAGCCTTTGCCTGAGAATTTAATGTTCATTTCTCTACCATAAGCCGCCGCCAATGTCATTTTAGAGAATTTGGCAGTATGTCAAACTGGCCTCACAACCGCAGACCACGTGTAACCACGCCAGCCCAGGACCTCCACCTCCGCCTTCTTCACCTGCGGTATCGTCTGAGACCAGCCACCCGGACAGCTGATTAAACTGAGGAATATTTCTGTCTGTATTAAAGCCATTTTGTGGGGGGGAAAACTCATTCTGATTGGATGGGCATGGCTCCCAAGTGGATGGCCTGACACCCAAGTGGGTGGCACCTGCCCAGTCATGTGAAATCCGTAGATTATGGCCTAATGCATTCATTTCAATCTAACTAACTCAGTAAAATCGTTAATTGTTGCCTTTATATTTTTGTTCAGTATATTTGCACACCAAAATTAACATCTGCTTCTCTGAATTGCCTTGTGAAAGTCTAACACTAAGATCATATTTTGTAACTTAGCTAGACATGTTGGCAATAGAACACTTTCAAATGCCCACCTGATCAGATTGCAATTTAGAATGGACCTTTTTAGAATGCGTAAACAGTAGTTGGGTGACAGCGGGGATGCAGGGTTGTGTTCCATAGAAAACAACTAAGTCAGCTTGCTCTAGTAGTTCCTCAACAGCACAGCTAGGAGAGCCCTATTGGTATGAAAATAAACAACTGAACAACTTGCTATTTAGAGCATTTCCACAAAATGCATGTCTTGTTTTTGGCTTCAAAGTCAATAACAAATGTGCATTGTCACACAGTGAGAACGATAATTGAGAATCCAAATAATGAATGATTACCTAGTTGGGCTAACTTTTTTACTTCTTGCTGTAGGCCAACATCATCCTCTTCCTGCATCCCTACTTGTAGCCTACCTGACTCTGGTATAATGCACTTTCACCTCTCACTATCAGTCTTGCATGTGCATCTTCCTGAATTAATATTAGATATTTTAACAGATCAATCTCGCTGGCATAACGCAAAATGATTTAGCTATAGTGTGGATGTAGGGCTGTTTTTGTTATGAGTTTATGAATATTTAATATGTAGCCTATAAACTGCATGGTTCCCCGTTTTTCGGTGGGAGGACAACACACCATTCATCGCGTGACTCCAATTTTACGTGGATATGGTGTTTATTATATCAATATTTGCGCATAAAGCCCTTTCCAATGCCATCTCTCCCATAACGAATTTTACGACACAAAAATATCCTACCATGTCCAACGAACAAATTAGGCCCATCTGTCTGCATTCATAAAATTGTACCGAAACCCATTTCCATCACAGCTGTCTTTGTTGATTTGTTTAGAAGGTAGCCTATGACTTTAATAGCATAACAACTGGGGATGGAAACGTGGTTAGTAAGGCTGCCCACTTAATTGTTACCCAGAAATGATTTGATATTGAGATAAAAACGGCAGCATTGGACCTTTTTAAGAACAACAAAACAATGAAGCTATTAGACATCTTCGACCAAATTACACTTTCCAACTCTAAAGTAATGTGTATGATGCTATACAAAAATTATTGAACGCTTCTATTGAAAGTAGGATTAGGGAAAATAAAATGTTGGCCAGTCCCATGATAGCAGATTATTTTGGTGTACATACAAATTACCCCCCAAAAATGTTATCACAATTTTAACCATAGAAGGGTCCTTTGGAAGAAGGACTGTTGAAATATGACATTATTGAAAATTGTTATTGAAATGTAACCACTGTCAAATTCATGGACAGATCTACAAGGACTGATCATCAACATCACAGATTCCCCCTTTAAAAAAATGTAGGCCTATTGAACGTTCAAATAATTAAAATAATTAAAAAGGCTAAAAGCGTCTTACCTTTTGGATGTTCCCATTCTTCACGTGAGCCATGTTCGATAGGACAGGAATGATTGTCAAATAAATAAGAAACGTTTTTATAAATACAATGGGGGGGGGAAATAGGTCTAAAAGATACAAGTTGATAAAAGAAAGAAGATAGTTCTCTCTGAATTTAGACGAAAAAATAGCTATTGGGCTTTGGAGTTAATCTTTCACCAGAAGGAAGAGAACTTACCCATTTGACACCTTTATTAAATAGCCTACTAAATTATGCATGGTGGGGTTTCATAATCAAGGACACACCCACCTAAATTGCAGGGCTCCCGAGCGGCGCAGCCGTCTATGGCACTGCATCTCAGCGCAAGAGGCTTCACTATAGTACCTGATTCGAAACCAGGCTGTATCACATCCTGCCGTGAATGGGAGTCCTATAGGACGACGCACAATTGGCCCAGAATGTGTTCTTAACTGACTTGCCTAGTTAAATAAAGGTTAAATACAAATAAAAAATGCAAAACGCAGCCCCACAATTAGCCTGTATTAGAGAGGGGGTTCGATTAATCTCGCCCGGGCACCCGTTTAGGCGTGTTTTTGCCGGGTTGAAAGTTGATTACATTCGATTTGGAACCTGGCTGCCCCACTCTGTCTTATGGCGAAGTCGGCGCAATGCAAAAGTGACGTAATTAAGCACGTGTAGAAATTATTAGGATTCTGTGATTGCTTTGGATAAAAACACTATCTGCCCTCCCAATGAAAACTAGTCATGGAAAGAGATGTATGTTTCTGGACGGTGCACTATGTTGACAAAATGACCGAGCGGCGGAGATTACTCTTCCATTTGAGATGGGCACTCCTCCCTCCCCGCTTTCGCTGGATGACGTGCCGGGTTTCGCCCGATTCAACCCGGGCCAGTGTAAAATAACTCAATCAATCGATAGTTTCCCTTGTATTTTCCCATCTCGAGACACTTCATTACCCAGAGTTACCTGGGAATTTTGACGTCATTTAGATGAAAAAATGGCGGCGGGCAGCAGCTCAAACGTGAACGAAAATATTCCAGTTTTTGAGTATAAAGACATAAACACCAAACCATTCCACGTTGGCTCATTCAGAACAGCATGGCTTGAGAAATTGAAACCAATTTACTATTCCTACGAGGAAAAATACGAAGAGACTGAAGATGCCGACTTTGCAAAGGAGATGGGAATCGCACCAGAAACTTTGGACGAACTGAAAGCTATCTGCAGGTTTGTACAGTAAGGGGTAGTTATACATGTATTTGGTACTCTAGCTAGGTAGCTGAAAAGCCATTGTGTCTGTCTAGTTGACAAGCAGTAACTTCTCAATATGCTAGTTATCGTTTGTCAATAATACGATGTTTTGGTGTTGAACTTCAGCGTCTGTAGTAGTGGACTTGGGATATCACTCCCCTTTGCTTTTGTTTTATGACGCATTTTAGAGTCTTGGTCAACTAGTTGTGTCAGAGATGGTTTTTATAAAGTGAAGGTTCAGACCCTTTGCTGTCAAATGACCCATCTGTTCTGTGATCTTCACATTGTTGAATTTTTTTCCAGCGTTGACACTCTTCGCTGTCAAGCTGAAGACGAGCCTCTTGACACCAACGTTGTGCCACCTGACCCCACTCTTCAAACACTAATGTAAAACATTACAACGTTTTTACTATACAAATGATATCCTAGACCATTTATACATGATACATGCACCAGTTCCATGTTCTGCAGACAGTTACTCATTCACTGCGTTAAAAAGGTGTTGCCATGTTCATGTTCAGACAGAGGAAGAAGAAGCAGGACTACAAAGGCACCCTGAGGATCGATAAGATCAGCAGAGTTGACCACTACCAAGACGAACTGGTTAGTTATACCCTGTGAAAGTAACCGCCCCTTCCGCTTTACTCCCGTGGTCTTCATGATTATATTATTTAAGTATATATTTGTTATATTTGTTTGGGGATGAATTTAATTCTACCTGGTGTTTGCGTTGCAGACCATTGCACACATTTTTCCCCCCCTTGAATACCATTTAAAAATGCCTACAAAAGTTCAAAAACTTTAAGGCCACTTCTTGGAAAACAATGCCTCACTTGCATAGAGTATAAGCTGTTGGTATGACCTTTAACCTGTAGCGTGACTGACACACACACTTGTGTGTGTTGTTTGATCTTCTAGGAGAGCCTGGCGGTGGGTAAAAGGCCTGAGGACCCTGTTGACTTGGTGCCAGAAGGGGAGATAATTTTGAGCATCAACGTTCTCTACCCAGCCATATTTGAGAGAGTATGTGCAGTTTCACTTCTTCGTTTCCAAGTCTTTGTGAGAATCACCAAAAGTTGAAAAGCCTAATTCCAACAATCTTCATCATTAGACACAACAATAGATGTGCTTTTGTAAGACATGTACATTTACATTTTAGTCATTTAGCAGACGCTCTTATCCAGAGCGACTTACAGTAGCGAATGCATACATTTAATATATATATATTTTTTTGTACTGGCCCCCCGTGGGAATCGAACCCACAACCCTGGCGTTGCACACACCATGCTCTACCAACTGAGCCACAGGGAAGACTCCACATTATCTTTGCCTATTAATATAAATTATACCATGGCATTGTAGAATACCCATTTCTGATTGGCTTAAAGGGCATTCTAGAGCTTGCATTATTTCCCTATAACGTACATTCTCTTCCAGTTTAAGTATGTGAGGCCCCACATGACCCTTCAGATGCTGGGCTCCCATAGTCTGGTGGACCTGAGGGACGCTATCTGCTGTATCAGCGACCTGCAGGTCTTTGGAGAGTTCAGCAACACACCCGACATGGCACCGGACTTCATCAGCAAGGTGACACACACAGAGACATACTCAAGCTCAAACCATACTATTGTAATGGTAGGTGGCTGCTTATATTTCCCTGTTTCACACATGTACAAGTGTGTATTATACACGTGTGAAATGTCTTTTTTGCATATCCCAACTCCCCCTGAGATGCCCTCAGAGATTGGGGTCACGGCCAGGGTCAGCCATTATCAGTGGCGACCCTGGAGCAATTAGTGTTAGTCTTTGCTCAAGGGCACATAGGTAGGTTTTTCACGTTGTCGGCTCGGGGATTCGAACTAGCAGCCGTTTTAGTTACTGACCCAACGCTCTAAACGCTAGGCTACCGTCGGAATGTGAATCCATATTCGGTCGACAGTTCGTCTTAAAAAGTCGTCCCTTACATCACCGAGCAGTGCACAACAAACGAATGAATCCAAATGTTAGACGCTACCACCCCACATCCAAAACCGAACATTCAGTAGATGCCAGTAGATTTCTTGTGCACGGCTCGGTGACGTAAAGGACGACTTCTCAAGAAGAACCGTCTAGCGATCATGGATATACAGTACATTCCAACGTGGAACACGTGCTGCTACACAGGTAGTCATTGATTGTGAGTCTTGGAACACGTTGACTATGGAACAGGATTAGTAATAAATGAGATGATAAGGATGTCTAAGTTAGGAGCTACTCAGCCACACACTCAGAGGATAAGCCTACATAATAGGACTTGATCATCATGTCGGTGTTGGGTGAACCTTATCACTGTCTGTTTCAGGATCACTTCAAATCCGCCTTCTTCTACTTTGAAGGGGTCTTCTACAATGACATGCGTCACCCTGAGTGTCAGGACATGAGTGAGTAAGTGGCTCTCTCTCGCTTTCTCTGACATCCAACTGTCATCTGGCTACGTCGACTGGACTGACTGAACACTTCAGACGAGGCTTACTTGAACTCTCACCTTAGCTCATCCTGATCCTGTGAGAGAACATCTGTGGAAATGGGCTTGTAGAAGTCAGGGAGTAACCCGAAAAAGACAAAAGCCAGGCCTGTATAGTGCAGAGACGATACTGTAGAGCGTGAGAGGTAGGTGCAGATCCACAAAGTATTAAGACAATACTTTTTTCAGCCATAGAACTCTATATTGGATCGGAGATGGAGATTTGAGGAGGTTTTAGGTGCAGAATATTGCATTCGGTTTGCCTAACTATGACCCAGACTCAACTATATGCCTGGGTTAACCTTGGGGATGTGTCAGCGGAATCAACAGATGTTAGATTGTAATGGGCCACAATCCAGTTCTTTAAAGTGTCAAACCAGGCCACAAGACCCATTGGAAATAGGAAAATACTTTCTACATGCGCCCCTCTCATCCACTTAGCCATTTGCTCAGTATCTGCTATATCTAATGGATATTCATGTGCATTTTATTGATGAACTGGAAACAACCTTTAAGCCCAAGTATAATCAAATAATTTTGCAGACACGGCTAGTAAGTATACTGAACAAAAAATATGAACCCAACATGTAAAGTGTTGGTCTCGTGTTTCGTGAGCGGAAATAAAAGATCCCAGAAATGTTTCATACACACAAAGCCGATTTCTCTAAAATGTTGTTTACATCCCTGTTAGTGAGCATTTCTCCCATTTGCCAAGATAATCCATCCACCTAACAGGTGTCATATCAAGAAGCTGATTAAACGACATAATCATTACACAGGTGCACCTTGTGCTGGCCAACAATAAAAGGACACTCTAAAATGTGCAGTTTTGTCACACAATACAATGCCACAGATATCTCAAGTTTTGAGGGAGCGTGCAATTGGCATGCTGACTGCAAGAATGTCCACCAGAGCTGTTTAGGGCCTAATTTATTAATTTCAATATGAACTGTAACTCAGTAAAATCTTAAATTGTTGCGCTTTTAGATTTTTGTTCTGTGTAAATTAAGATGAATTTCCATTGCGTATTTTCTGGGTGTTGGAGTTCATATCTCTTCCTCTACTTTCTACTGTACTTTTCAAATTGGACAATAAAGTTGCATTGTACTACATTTCCAGGACCACCATTGATTGGGCAAAGACCAGAGACTTCCCCACGTTCCACAAGGCCAAGATGGAGGACACCAGGTTCTACGACCTGAAGGTGAAGGTGGGCTACCCCTACCTCTTCTGTCACCAGGGAGACTGCGAGCATGTTGTCATCATCACCGATATCAGGTCAGAGGTCATATTTTGTCATCCATATTGATACCTGAATTTTGAGCTTTGACTTGGTGTGTCGTTTCCCCCTACAGTGAGCTCCAAAAGTATTGGGACAGTGACACGTTTGTTGTTTTGGCTCTGTACTCCAGCACTTTGGATTATAAATGATACAACTATGAGGTTAAAGTGCAGACTGTCAGCTTTAATTTGAGGGTATTTTTTATCCAAATTGGGTGAACCATTCAGAAATTACTGCACTTTTGTACATAGTCCCCCCCCCCCCCATTTTAGGGGACCTAAAGTATTGAGACAATTTCAAGTAAAATGTTTAGTATTTGGTCCCATGTTCATAGCACGCAATGACTATCAAACTTGTGACTCTACACATTTTTGGGATGCATTTGCTGTTTGTTTTGGTTGTTTCAGATTTATTTTGTGCCCAATAGAAACTCATGGTAAATAATGTGTTGTCATTTACAATAAAAGTGACTCCAAAATGACACACTACATTATTTATCATGGATTTCTATTGGGCACAAAATAATCTCAAACACAACCAAAACAAACAGCATATGCAAGAGCGAATATAGTAGACAGTTGCTGTCAAACTGATTGATGTGCTTTGCTGTGTCCTTTTGGTTGACCTCTTAATGACATCCTCTCTGGATGTTCTCACTATATTTAGTGTGTCATTAGGTAACTTGACAGGACACCTGTTTCTTTGAAGTAAAAAATGCGTTTGAAGTTTGAACTTGTTGATATCTAAGTGACATCCTCTCAGGTGATGTGTAGTGAACTTGTTGATCTCTAAGTGACATCCTCTCAGGTGATGTGTAGTGAACTTGTTGATCTCTAAGTGACATCCTCTCAGGTGATGTGTAGTGAACTTGTTGATCTCTAAGTGACATCCTCTCAGGTGATGTGTAGTGAACTTGTTGAACTTAAAGAAATGTGCTTTAAAATAAAAATATGTAAAAATAAACTTTTCGGGGAGGCTTGAGTTTGAACTTCTGATAGTTCAAACAGTTGGGAAGTTTTGTAGTGGAATTGTTGTGAGCGTGTGACCCCTTGTAGAATGAACATGAAAAAGCTATTTCAAATCACATTTGAAATGCTTGTGTTTCTAGTTCCGACAGTGCAGCAATATCTAACATGTAATCGAACAATTCCACAACAACTACCTAATACACACAAATCTAAGTAAAGGAATGGGATAAGAATATATACATATGAATATATGGCTGAGCAATGAGAGCGACCATAGGCAAGACGCAATAGATTATATAAAATACAGTTTATACTTATGAGCTGAGTAATGCAAGACATGTAAACATTATTAAAGTAACTAGTGATCCGTTTATTAAAGTGGCCAATGATTTCAAGTCTGTGTAGACGGCAGCCACTCTGTGTTAGTGATGGTTGTTTAGCAGTCTGATGGCCTTGAGATAGCTGGGACCGAGAGACAGCTGCTTTGATGCACCTGTACTGACCTCGCCTTCTGGATGATAGCTGGGTGAACAGGCAGTGGCTCGGGTGGTTGCGGTCCTTGATCTTTTTGGCCTTCCTGTGACATTAGGTGATGTAGGTGTCCTGGAGGGCAGGTAGTTTGCCCCTGGTGATGCGCTGTGCAGACCGCACCACCCTCTGGAGAGCCTTGCGGTTGAGGACGGTGCAGTTGCCGTACCAGGCTATGATTCAGCCCGACAGGATGCTCTCAAATGTGCAGCTGTAAAAGTTTGATGGTTTTAGGTGACCTGTTGTTGCACCTTCTTCACCACACTGTTTGTGTGGGTGGACCATTTCATTTTGTCCGTGATGTGTACGCCCAGGAACTTAAAACTTTCCACCTTCTCCACTGCTGTCCCTTCGATGTGGATAGGGGGGTGCTCCCTCTGCTGTTTCCTGAAGTCCACGATCATCTCCTTTGTTTTGTTGACGTTGAGTGAGAGGTTATTTTCCTGACACCACACTACGAGGGCCCTCACCTCCTCCCTGTAGGCCGTCTTGTTGTTGTTGGTAATCAAGGCCACTACTGTTGTGTCGTCTGCAAACTTGATGATTGAGTTGGAGGCGTGCGTGGTCACGCAGTCGTGGGTGAACAGAGTACAGAAGGAGGGTGAGCACGCACCTTGTGTTGAGGATCAGCGAAGTGGAGATGTTGTTTCCTACCTTCACCACCTGGGGGCGGCCTGTCAGGAAGTCCAGGACCCAGTTGCACAGGGCGCGGTTGAGACCCAGTGCCTCAAGCTTAACAATGAGCTTGGAGAGTACTATGGTGTTGAATGCTGAGCTGTAGTCAATGAACAGCATTCTTACATAGGTATTCCTCTTGTCCAGATGGGATAGGGAAGTGTGCAGCGTGACGGCGATTGCATCGTCTGTGGACCTATTGGGGCGATAAGCAAGTTGAAGTGGGTCTAGGGTGACCGGTAGGGTGGAGGTGATATGATCCTTGCCTAGTCTCTCAAAGCACTTTATGATGACAGAAGTGAGTGCTACGGTGCGATAGTAATTTAGTTCAGTGCCTTCTTGGGTACAGGAACATTGGTGGCCATCTTGAAGCATATGAGGACAGCAGACTGAGATTGAATAGCCAGTTGGTCTGCGCATGCTCTGAGTAGCGGTCTGGGCCGACAGCCTTGCAAGGGTTAACACGTTTAAATGTCTTACTCACGTCGGCCACGGAGAAGGAGAGCCCACAGTCCTTGGTAGCGGGCAGCATCGTTGGCGCTGTATTATCCTCAAAGTGGACAAAGAAGGTGTTTTAGTTTGTCTGGAAGCAAGACGTCCGTGAGGTGCCTGGTTTTCCTTTTGTAGCCTGTGATTTCCTGTAGACCCTGCCACGTATGTCTTGTGTCTGAGCCATTGAATTGCGACTCCACTTTGTCTCTATACTGACATTTCACTTGTTTGATTGCCTTGCGGAGGGAATAACTACACTGTTTGTATTCGGCCATATTCCCAGTCACCTTTCCATGGTTAAATGTGGTGGTTCACACTGTCAGTTTTGCGTGAATGCCGTCATCTATCCACAGTTTCCGGTTAGGTTAGGTTTTAATAGTCCCAGTAGCTACATCTCCTCTACACTTCCTTATAAGCTCATTCAGACTCAGCGTATACTTCAATATTATTCTCTGAGGCTACCCGGAACATGTCCCAGTCAGCGTGATCAAAACAATCTTGAAGTGCGGATTCCGATTGGTCAGACCAGCGTTGAATAGTCCTTAGCACGGGTACATCCTGTTTGAGTTTCTGCCTATAGGAAGGGAGGAGCAAAATGGAGTCGATCACATTTGCCGAAAGGAGGGTGGGGGAGGGCGTTGTATGCATCGCGGAAGTTAGAGTAGCAGTGACCCAGTGTTTTTCCAGCGCGATCAATATGCTAATAGAATTTAGGTAGCCTTGTTCTCAAATTTGCTTTGTTAAAATCCCCAGCTACAAAAAATGCAGCCTCCGGATATATGGTTTCCAGTTTGCATAAAGTCTAGTGAAGTTCCTTGAGGGCCGTCGTGGTATCGGCTTGAGGGGGGATAGACACAGCTGTGACGACAACCGAGGAGAATTCGGTCAGCATTTGATTGAGTCATTCTAGGTCGGGTGAGCAGAAGGACTTGAGTTCGTGTATGTTACAATTACACCATGAGTCGTTAATCATGAAACACAGCCCCTGCCCTTCTTCCTGGAGAGATGTTTATTCCTGTCGGCGTGACGCACAAAGAATCCAGGTGGCTGTACCGACTCCGACAGCAAATCCCGATAGAGCCATGTTTCCGTGAAAGTGTTAGAATCCTTGATGTCTCTCTGGAAAGCAACCCTTGCCCTAATTCCATCTACCTTGTTATCTAGAGACTGGACATTAGCAAGTAATATACTCGTAAGCGGTGGGTGGTGTGCGCGCCTCCCAAGTCTGACCTGAAGACCGCTCCATCTACCTCTTCTCCGGCGGCGTTGTTTTGGGTCAGCATCTGGAATCAGTTCAAATGGTTCGGACAAAGGATCCGCTTCGGGAAAGTCGTATTCCTGGTTGTAGTGCTGAAAAGTTGATGTCGCTCTGATACCCAATAGTTCTTCCTGGCTGTATGTATGATTTTCTGGGCTAACAATGTAAGGAATGATACATAAAAAACCAAAATACTGCAAAGTTTCCTAAGGCCTAGAAGCGAGGCAGCCCTCTCTGACGGCGCCATTTTGGTCAACCCGGGTAGGTCTGCCTGTGTATAAGTCAGTCTTAGGCTTGTCCTGTGAACACTGCTAGCGAGAAGAAACCTCGAGAGAGAGAAACAGAACTTTAAAGAGAAAAAAAACATGGAGTTGTTACTTTCTGACACGCACATGATGACCATAACATCGGAAGTAGGATGCAGGCTTCAACAGAAAAAGGGCGTAGTATAAATCAGCACTACAAAAAATATATTGCTCAAAAAAATAAAGGGAACACTAAAATAACACATCCTAGATCTGAATGAAATAATCTTATTAAATACTTTTTTCTTTACATAGTTGAATGTGCTGACAACAAAATCACACAAATAATCAATGGAAATCCAATTTATCAACCCACGGAGGTCTGGATTTGGAGTCACGCTCAAAATTAAAGTGGAAAACCACACTACAGGCTGATCCAACTTTGACGTAATGTCCTTAAAACAAGTCAAAATGAGGCTCAGTAGTGTGTGTGGCCTCCACGTGCCTGTATGACCTCCCTACAACGCCTGGGCATGCTCCTGATGAGGTGGCGGATGGTCTCCTGAGTGATCTCCTCCCAGACCTGGACTAAAGCATCCGCCAACTCCTGGACAGTCTGTGGTGCAACGTGGCGTTGGTGGATGGAGCGAGACATGATGTCCCAGATGTGCTCAATTGGATTCAGGTCTGGGGAACGGGCGGGCCAGTCCATAGCATCAATGCCTTCCTCTTGCAGGAACTGCTGACACACTCCAGCCACATGAGGTCTAGCATTGTCTTGCATTAGGAGGAACCCAGGGCCAACCGCACCAGCATATGGTCTCACAAGGGGTCTGAGGATCTCATCTCGGTACCTAATGGCAGTCAGGCTACCTCTGGCGAGCACATGGAGGGCTGTGCGGCCCCCCAAAGAAATGCCACCCCACACCATGACTGACCCACCGCCAAACCGGTCATGCTGGAGGATGTTGCGGGCAGCAGAACGTTCTCCACGGCGTCTCCAGACTCTGTCACGTCTGTCACGTGCTCAGTGTGAACCTGCTTTCATCTGTGAAGAGCACAGGGCGCCAGTGGCGAATTTGCCAATCTTGGTGTTCTCTGGCAAATGCCAAACGTCCTGCACGGTGTTGGGCTGTAAGCACAACCCCCACCTGTGGACGTCGGCCCCTCATACCACCCTCATGGAGTCTGTTTCTGACCGTTTGAGCAGACACATGCACATTTGTGGCCTGCTGGAGGTCATTTTGCAGGGCTCTGGCAGTGCTCCTCCTGCTCCTCCTTGCACAAAGGCGGAGGTAGCGGTCCTGCTGCTGGGTTGTTGCCCTCCTACGGCCTCCTCCACGTCTCCTGATGTACTGGCCTGTCTCCTGGTAGTGCCTCCTTGCTCTGGACACTACGCTGACAGACACAGCAAACCTTCTTGCCACAGCTCGCATTGATGTGCCATCCTGGATGAGCTGCACTACCTGAGCCACTTCTGTGGGTTGTAGAATCCGTCTCATGCTACCACTAGAGTGAAAGCACCGCCAGCATTCAAAAGTGACCAAAACATCAGCCAGGAAGCATAGGAACTGAGAAGTGGTCTGTGGTCCCCACCTGCAGAACCACTCCTTTATTGGGGGTGTCTTGCTAATTGCCTATCATTTCCACTTGTTGTCTATTCCATTTGCACAACAGCATGTGAAATTTGTCAGTGTTGCTTCCTAAGTGGACAGTTTGATTTCACAGAAGTGTGATTGACTTGGAGTTACATTGTGTTGTTTAAGTGTTCCCTTTGTTTTTTTGAGCAGTGTAGTTTTCTACATTTGTGCAGAACCCAAATACTACCCATAAAGGTGCTGGGAGATCAAGTGGTTATGTCTAATGGACAGCTATGGGGTTATGCGTTTGATTACCCAGCCTGTAGAGTGAAGCTCTATACCTTAGCCGAAGGAGAAGAATATACAGACCAAACCTTGAGTGGAATACAGGCTTGAGGACTGGGATGTGTTTCACAAGTTGGTGTGTCATGAGCTGAGAGTTAGCTCAAAGGGTTATTTATACCTTGTAGGAGGGTAAGGGTTATTTATGTATTGTACAAGGGGTAGGAGGGCAAGTGGGGGTGGTGTTCGGTTAGTCAGTCCCAGGTCAAAGACGGACATGCTCTTCTCTAAGAACAGTAATTAGAACAGTCTTTTAATATTGCATAGAAAACTAATAATTTGAATATGTATGCTTACATTTCTGTACTAAAGATCTAAGGGATTTAAACCCATCCCAATGGGTTCTTGGGATGTGTGTGTCAAATCAAAATCAAATTATATTTGTCACATGCGCCGAATACGAAAGGTGTAGTCCTTACTGTGAAATGCTTACTTAAAAACCCTTAACCCACAATGCAGTTAAGAAAAATAGGATTTAAGAAAATATTTCCTAAATCAACTAAATAAAATAAAAAATGTAACAATAACGAGGCTATATACAGGGGGTACCGGTGCGGGGGTGTCAGGTTACAAGCAGGGGTATTTACAAGCCGCGACGCGTCTGCAAGCTCGGAACTCTCGGCGTCTAACAGATAACGCCATAATGCGTTCAATATTATGAACTTAGGGTGACCCTAGGTTCACAACATGATTAATGACTTGGGCACCCACAATGTTTCTGCTTATGAAGCAATAAATGATCGACAGGCTTAAAACCACCTAAAAAATATAATTGTGCTCTTTAACGATGTGTTCTTTACTAATGACTTAAACAGATCATTTTACCCCCTTAATAACCTTTTACTGCAGTGGGCTAAATCAGGGTCACAGTGATTTCTTGGGAGTCTTAAACAAATCTACTTTGAAACAGAAGCATACACGAGACACACAGTTATGGGCTTGAAAAAAGAAGGCACCTGAACTATGTCAGATATAGAGTTTACATTTATTCAATTGAGTTTGCGTCTCAATATGACACACAAAATACATCACAGCAGACTGAAATGTAACAAAACGCCTAGTGTGTTTATTGAGCTGTACACTGATGCTCAGTTGGTCAATATTCCCCTTCAGTGATTCCCCAACATCTTGTCAACATGTGCTTTTCCACATTGTTACATTACAGCCTTATTCCAAAATTGCATTAAATAAAACATTTTCCTCATCAATCTACACACAATACCCCATAATGACATTAGTGAAAACAGGCATTTTAAAATATTAGCAAATGTATAAAAAATATAAAACAAGCGTACCTTATTTACTTAAGCATTTAGACCCTTTTGCTATGACTCAATTGAGCTCAGGTGTATCCTGTTTCCATTTATCATCCTTGAGATGTTTCTACAACTTGGGAGTCCACCTGTGGAAAATTCAATTGATTGGACATGATTTGGAAAGGCACACACCTGTCTATATAAGGTCCCACAGTTGACAGTGCATGTCAGAACAAAAACCATGCCATGAGGTTGACAGAGGAATTGTCCGTAGAGCTCCGAGAGAGGATTGTGTTGAGGCACAGATATGGGGAAAGCTACCATAAAATGTCTGCAGCATTGAAGGTCCCCAAGAACACAGTGGCCTCCATCATTCTTAAATGGAATACTTTGGAACCACCAAGACCCTTCCTAGAGCTGGCTGCCCGGCCAAACTGAGCAATCGGGGGAGAAGGGCCTTGTTCAGGGAGGTGACCAAGAACCTGATGGTTACTCTGACAGAGCTCCAGGGTTCCTCTGTGGAGATGGGAGAACCTTCCAGAAGGACAACCATCTCTGCAGCACTCCATCAATCAGGTCTTTATTGTAGAGTGGCAAGACGGAAGCCACTCCTCAGTAAAAGGCACATGAGAGCCCGCTTGGAGTTTGCCAAAAGGCACCTGACCATAAAACAAGATTCTCTGGTCTGATGAAACCAAGATTGAACTCTTTGGCCTGAATTCCAAGTGTCATGTCTGGAGAAGCATGGTGGTGGCGGCATCATGCTGTGGGGATGTTTTTCAGCGGCAAGGACTGGGAGACTAGTCAGGATCGAGGGAAAGATGAATGGCGCAAAGTACAGAGAGCGATCCTTGATGAAAACCTGCTCAGGACCTCACACTGGGGGCGAAGGTTCACCTTCCAACAGGACAACGACCCTAAGCACACAGCCAAGACAACGCAGGAGTGACTTCAGGACATGTCCTTGAGTGGCCCAGCCAAAGCCTGGACTTGAACCCATCGACCATTTCTGGAGAGACCTGAAAATAGCTGTGCAGCGACGCTCCCCAGCCAACCTGAAGAGAAGAATGTGAGAAACTCCCTAAATACAAGTGTGCCACGCGTGTAGCGTCATACCCTAGAATAATTGACTTAATCGCTGCCAAAGGTGCTTCAACAAAGTACTGTGTAAAGGGTCTGAATACTTATGTAAATTTAATGTTACTTTTTTTGTATATATTTTGCAAACATTTCTACAAACCATTATGGGGTATTGTGTGTCGATTGAGTGGGGAAAAAAACATTATGTTACAGCCTTATTCTAAAATGTAACAAAATATGAAAAAAGTCAAGGGGTCTGAATACTTTCCGAATGTACAAAAAGTGTGTTCATTTGTAAACGGGTCACCTGATGTGGTTGAAAATAAGCTCAAATTTAAGCTGACAGTCTACACTTTAACCTCAGTCATTGTATCATTTAAAAACCAAAGTGCCGACTACAGAGCCAAAACATGTTGCTGTATCTATGAGAAATCAATGTGTCAGAAATCAGTTCACCTTACTCATCTCAGTACTGTGAAGAAGGCCAGATTTCTGGTAAGACAGCAGGTCAGGGGAAAGTGCTGCACTTTCTAGATGAATAGGATCAAGTAATTTCTTTGATAAATTCACTCACATGATAAAGAGCCTTGAGGCTTTCCAATTGATCTGTATTGTAGGTCAGCCTTTTCAGCTTTCTGAGACTGATTTGATTTTAAGTTTTAACATTCTTCTGACTGGTTTTCTTTGCTGGAGGCACTAACTATGCATGAAGGCTGGTTTTGTGGCATGACGTTTCCAAGAAGGCCTCAGTGCTGCCAGTAAAACCGTTACCAAACTGTGCTGGTTCAGATATTTTCCCATCACTTTGTCCTTTTCAACACAGTTTTTATTGACTTAACCTTTTATTTTGACAGGGAGTGAAGGCTGAGATCAAGGTCTCTTTTCCAGATGAGCCCTGTTTAATACAACACAGAATACATTCATTAAAAAAAAATTAGGATAGTGTTTTGCTTTTCATGTATTGTGTCGTTTTAAGACATTCTTCAGTAAAAAGATACCCTAGGAGCCATCACATGCCCTAGACCAGTGTTTTCCAAACTCGGTCCTCTGGACCCCAACAGGTGCACGTTTTGGTTTTTGCCCTAGAACTACACAACTGATTCAAATAATCATCAACCTTTGATCATTTGAATCAGCTGTGCAGTGTTAGGGCAAAAAACAAAATGTGCCCCCCTTGGGGTCCAGAGGACTGAGTTTGGGGGAAAAAGTGCCCTAGGCCTACAGCGCAGGGGTCAAACTCATTCCACGGAGGACCGAGTGTTCGCTCCTCCCTTGTACTTGATTAATTAAGGTCAGCAAATAGTAAGGAACTCTCCTCACCTGGTTGTCCAGGTCTTCATTAAAAGGAAAAACAAAAACCAGCAGACACTTGGCCCTCCATGGAATGAGTTTGACACCCCTGCACTGAGGCACAAATTCATCATATTTTAAAGTGCATTGGAGATCATTCCACGCTAAAGGTGAAAGGTTCCAGCCACTATGGTGGATACTTAACAAGGCTAGCTCAGTACAGCTTGGTTTGGCTAGGTTTCATTAGTGTGGACATGTTTTTTATTTTATCTCTGTCCAATGTTTCCAGACTGGCTCATAAGGATGACTGCCTGGATAGGAAGCTGTACCCTCTCCTTACCCACAAGCACAGGGTCATGACCAGGAAGTGTGCCGTGTGTCACGTCTACATCGGCAGGTGTGTAGAGAAAATATGTCACCCACAATAAAAGATCATCTTTACTTGGGTTATGAGTTTTCCCCTTTTACATGACCTGGCCAAAGAAACATCCCTAATAACTGACTGTACATTAGTTTTAATTCATTACAAGTTGTCAGTGTACTAATTTGACGTTTTGTTTTCAGATGGTTAACCACAAATGATCCATTTGCCCCAAATGACCCGTGTCTTTTCTGTGAGCGGTGCTTCCGCATGCTTCACTACGACAAGAAAGGAAACAAACTAGGACAGTTCCTGGCCTACCCTTATGTGGACCCTGGGGCCTTCAACTGAGCTGGTCCCATGTTACTTACGTTTCTCCCTTCTACTGCTGTGCAGTATTGGCACATTGGGAATTTATTTCTATTGGCATTTAAAGCACTTTATTTACAGTTCTATTTGTCTTGGGATTCATGATCACATGGAAATGTTAATAAAGCATTTTTTTGCTGTAGTCATCTAGAATTGTAAAGCTCATATTGAGACTGTTCGTTTTGGATTAATGAACCTTCAGTGGTGAGCTGGTGATGTCACCAGCTCATGCTACTCATGATGAAAAGTTCACTTGAATGATTATAGCTTTGTAGCTCGTGCGAAGAATTGGTTTCACTAATTAAAGTGGAAATCAGTGGGACAACACCCTGCCGTGCCTCTGGATATCTCGCCCTGCAAAAGCTCTTGAGTGATGGTGACTTGGAAAGGCACTCTAGCAATGTCTTGATTCAAAACACTTCAATGGAATAATCTTAACCGATCTGTTAAGCTAATGATGGCCATTTTAGACCGGAAAGATCAAATCTGAGAAAAGATGTTAGGCAATAGTTTTCTATGTGACCTGTGAAAGGATAACCGTCGACTTGACACTACAGTACCGTTGATAGAAGCAATTTATTTGAATGGGTACAGATGATGTCAATTATATTGGCACCACTTGTACTTTGCAGTAGAGCAGAATATTCTGTTTCCTCTTACCCTGTAGGCACCTGCAACGTACTACTGGTGAGAAATGACTTAATGAGACTCATTGCCTCCAAATTAATGAATTTTGAATAAGCTAGTCTAGGCCATTTGACTTAAGTATTAATTTGGTCCTGTGAAGTGTAAACAAGTTTTTCATTTAAATGTATTTTTTGAAGAAAGTGAATCATGCAAGGGTGCCAATATATTTGACCATCTAAAAATGAATAATTACTCATTTGTTTCAATAAACAAAATAATATCAATTTATGTAGTTACTGACAAAAGGTTATTGAACCAATGCTTTATTACAAAGGAGGCAAAACAGGCTTTCAGACAGGCACAAAAATACTCTTATTTACATAAATGTCAGCAAATTGGAGGACTTAAACAACACAGACATTTAAACTTGGGTGTGCGAGTGGAAAAAAAACTTTGGCACACGAGTAGTATTTCCTTTCTGTGCAAGAACATAAAAATGTGCACCTACCCAGAGTAATATTGGTCAGTATTAAGTACATTTTACTAAACAACAAGTAATACAAAGTAACCAGTAACTACTGTATATTTAATGTATCTTCGAGAATTGAGTTGAACTGAAAGATCTTGTGATGTCAAACATTAAGTGATTTTAAAACAGACTATAAAGCTTCCTTGACCCACTCCATTTTTGCCATGACCTTCTCAAACATGATACTGTCAATATGTCACCACGTAGCAGAATAGTTCAAACAAAGTGAGGTCAGGGATAGTTATATATGCAAGTACTAAACATATTTTCCTTGTGGAACCACTTTTTACTACCATCAGTTTAAAAACAGCCATAGTGGATGCGTTAATCATCAAAAATAAAAAATAATTAAATCTAAAATAGGACTTTGGAAGACACTGCTCTGTAGGGTTTAAGACGTGTTCAGACCAGAAAAGAGCCTGGATTTTGTACTACTTGAGGGACATGATGTCAAAGCAACAGGAGTTAACCTCTTATTGGTGGTGTTTGGACTAGTGTGTCCAGGTGGGATCAGAACAGATCAGTCAGGACTCAGGATCAGGTCAGCAGCACCAACATCCCCTTCAGTTTAGTCAGTCAGATGTTTCTTCATCAGGTGGATTCCTCTTGGGCCTTCACTACACTGCCGGTAAAGGGATTAGAAAATGGGACGGCAACTAGCACAGCGCTGTTAAGAACGTTTATAGAAGTTAAACACAAATGGGGATGTAACTAGCAAATTGACAAAATACGGATACTTTGAAAATGTATTTGGTTTAGGACTTCTTGTTCATGAAACCTACTCAGACCCAAAAGAGATACAGTGAACAGAGTGAGATGGAGGACATTCACCAACGGCTTATGCACATGCAGGGATTGGTTAAGTCTGAGCAAACACAGACCTCCAAACACTCAGAACCTATTGGCCCCTGTCGGTCTGTCTGTCTTACCTGCTGTTATCTCCTGTAGAGGCCTCTTCAGCAGGCTTCTCCTTGTCCGACTCCTGCTTCTTATCATCAGGACTGGAGTCACCATTCATATTGTTATCTAGAGCAAGCGTCACACACACACACACACACACACACGTCAGGAACAGACGCACACGCAGACACACACACTTTCAGCCTGCATTAATAATCCAAACAAACAACCATCCTCTTGCCCAGACACACATTCTTCCAGCTCTCCTTTTACAAGCCCAACTCTGAAATCTCCTGGAGGAGTTAGGAGGGGGATGACATGTGATACGCTTATGCCTATATCTGGGCCAGGCGGAGACTAATCTGATTTTCCATCCATTGTAAATGCCTGTTTCATAGAGACACTTGTCTGAGGTATGGCTAAGTGGTACGGATGTGGTCCCGACTAGAACACAACCCTCCCGATCATGTTAATACTTACGGAGGCCATCATAAAAAAAGGGCATAATGCCTACAGACCGGTCATAGTCTGAAAAGTTATAGGATCACAGGAATTGAATTCTATGGTGGTGAGGCTTTTGCATACCTGATTAGAATCTGTTATTTTTCCTGCAGTCTGAACAACCAAAAATCACATGAATCCACCTTGGTATGTGGTTTGAAATCAGATTCAAATCTGTTCCCTGGCCATGTGAACAGTCAAATCTGATTTATTTCCTCTCAAGTGGTTTTTTAGACTGTTATTAGGCATATCTTGTTGCTTGCTGATACTCTTGACAAGAACACGTGGTAGCTAACTATTTTGTTAATTGTTTACAAACAAATTAGTGAACGTGCTAGAGAGCTAAACAGCTAGCTAGTTGACTGCTGTGGCTAGTCAAAAAGGACTCCTTTTCAAAGTTGGATCATTTAAAAAGGGTGTTTTTACTAGGGGTCACTCATATTACCGCCACACCAGCAGTCATGAGTCATGACTG
The DNA here is from genome assembly GCF_965601325.2 of Salmo salar. Classification (NCBI taxonomy): domain Eukaryota; kingdom Metazoa; phylum Chordata; class Actinopteri; order Salmoniformes; family Salmonidae; genus Salmo; species Salmo salar. Next base: position 17,999,030 of record NC_138294.1, read on the forward strand.
CAGTAACATTTCACGTAACCATTCATGGTAACCTCCTTTTATGCACTCTGGACATGCTTGGTAGTACCCAACTTGCTAACTACCATCTGGTCCTAATGGCCTGCTACTCAGGGCTCTATTGTCGCTCTAACCACTCTGATGTCAATGCAAATACAATTGAAAATCACATCAACCACTAATCAAAACAGTAGGCCTATCTTACTTTTAAAACTCACCACACGGTGAGGATTCATTTGAACAGTGTAAAACATGGTTGGACAGCTCTTTCTAAGGTGATGATTCATTTGAACAGTGTAAAACATGGTTGGACAGCTCTTTCTAAGGTGATGATTCATTTGAACAGTGTAAAACATGGTTGGACAGCTCTTTCTAAGGTGATGATTCATTTGAACAGTGTAAAACATGGTTGGACAGCTCTTTCTAAGGTGATGATTCATTCAAAACTCCCATAAGCATATAGGAGCTGATGCATAGGCTTATGAGCCCAGACCCCCCCCAAAAAGAAAATGAAATTAAGATGTTATAAAATACATAAGCCTACTGTATATTACACATGCTAGAAAAACAAAACTGATTTGAAGGTGTATTTGGTACATAATTGGTCTAGCCTATACAAATTCTAGTAATTGCTTTTTAGTGTGGACTGTATTATTATGCATACTGGATGGACTGGTTACCTTATGCTACGCTCCAAAATGTATACCATGAGTCTGGGAGAGAACGTACAGCCCTAGGCCATGCTGTTGGTTCATTGTGCAGCTCACAGTTAGCCTGCAATTAGTGAATTTGTATTTCATTTTGAATAGCCTAGTAATAGGGAATGTTCATAATTAATTGGGTGACATGCTTGGAATGAAATAAGTATTCTTAGATTTATTTCTCAGCTGCTCATATTAAAGCACATGCTGGCTATAAACCCCAAGTAGCTTACAAAACGGGCTGGTGGGAAAGTAGCTTACAAAACGGGCTGGTGGGAAAGTAGCTTACAAAAGGGGCTGGTGGGAAAGTAGCTTACAAAAGGGGCTGGTGGGAAAGTAGCTTACAAAAGGGGCTGGGGGGAAAGTAGCTTACAAAACGGGCTGGGGGGAAAGTAGCTTACAAAACGGGCTGGGGGGAAAGTAGCTTACAAAACGGGCTGGGGGGAAAGTAGCTTACAAAACGGGCTGGGGGGAAAGTAGCTTACAAAACGGGCTGGTGGGAAAGCGCAGCCTCCAAAACGGGCTGGTGGGAAAGTAGCTTACAAAACGGGCTGGTGGGAAAGCAGCTTACAAAACGGGCTGGTGGGAAAGCGCAGCCTCCAAAACGGGCTGGTGGGAAAGCAGCTTACAAAACGGGCTGGTGGGAAAGCAGCTTACAAAACGGGCTGGTGGGAAAGTAGCTTACAAAACGGGCTGGTGGGAAAGCGCAGCCTCCAAAACGGGCTGGTGGGAAAGCAGCTTATAAAACGGGCTGGTGGGAAAGTAGCTTAGAAAACGGGCTGGTGGGAAAGCGCAGCCTCCAAAACGGGCTGGTGGGAAAGTAGCTTACAAAACGGGCTGGTGGGAAAGCAGCTTACAAAACGGGCTGGTGGGAAAGCAGCTTACAAAACGGGCTGGTGGGAAAGCAGCTTAAAAAAACGGGCTGGTGGGAAAGCGCAGCCTCCAAAACGGGCTGGTGGGAAAGCGCAGCCTCCAAAACGGGCTGGTGGGAAAGCGCAGCCTCCAAAACGGGCTGGTGGGAAAGCGCAGCCTCCAAAACGGGCTGGTGGGAAAGTAGCTTACAAAACGGGCTGGTGGGAAAGCAGCTTACAAAACGGGCTGGTGGGAAAGCAGCTTACAAAACGGGCTGGTGGGAAAGTAGCTTAAAAAAACGGGCTGGTGGGAAAGCGCAGCCTCCAAAACGGGCTGGTGGGAAAGCGCAGCCTCCAAAACGGGCTGGTGGGAAAGTAGCTTACAAAACGGGCTGGTGGGAAAGCAGCTTACAAAACGGGCTGGTGGGAAAGCAGCTTACAAAACGGGCTGGTGGGAAAGCGCAGCCTCCAAAACGGGCTGGTGGGAAAGCAGCTTACAAAACGGGCTGGTGGGAAAGCGCAGCCTCCATTCGCTATTCCAGGGCAGACAGACGTAATCTTTTTCCCCTGCCAATTTGATAATGGACCATTCTAAATCTAAACAAATGTTACATATTAGTAAAGACCAGATTAAATTGAGAATATTCTGATGGGTGAACATATGATCACTTGATGAGAGAACAGCTGTGCAGCCTGAGGCAAGTAACAGAGCGCACGCTTTTTAAAAATACTTTTTCAAATCATCAATAGCCTATAGTCGCATCATGCAGCCCTGCAGCCCCACGTTCTGATTTCTAAGATATTCTAATGTTTGTATCATTCACAACTAAAGTTCCCAAATAACTCTAAATCTAGTGTATAGGACCTGTTTTAAATGGTCACTTTTATGCTCAATATACATACTTCATATGCGCACTCGCTCCGTAATGGGAAAAATATCCTTTCTATTTTATGCAGCTAAATTCAGTTCTATGATTTTATAGTAAGAAGAATATAACATAAAATAATGCGATGGGACTTCTATATTATCAGCTAAATGAACAAGCCCATGGCATGGAGCATAGCCAGATAACACAGGCCTACAGTAGCCTGGCCAACTCATATGATGACTCAAATCCATTTTGTTGTTCTCCCTGGCCCTCTCAGCCTTCCTCTGGGCTCCCTTCCTGGCCTCCTCCTGCTGCTTCTGCTCTGCTATGGACTTGTTGAGCACCTGGCTGTTCTTCTGAAATACATTTCCTCATATCATGTTTCTTTAGACCTGACTAAAATAAATGGATTTATTGCGATGGTGTACATTAAATTGATTTAGACTTTTTTTAAACGTAGCTGTTCCAAAAGGGGCGACTCAGCGGCTTGTATGTGAGGAGGCATGGAGATGCTAAAGGTGTTTGTTAATTAACGGTCAATTAGCGTGAAACCGGCAGTCTTTGCATGACAATAACCTGCTGACCAGATTTCATGACCTCCACAACCCTAGCTCAAAAACGGATTTTTAACATTGAAAGCAACTGGGAAATGTCCATGGCAGGCATTGTCACCTTAGCTTGTTACTCTTCTGGAGTGATAGGAAGCACGTCACGAACACCACCCGCCGTTACTATGACAACTAGCGTAGCCAAGTCAGAAAAATGCCATTTGGACAGTCAGAATTCAAAATCAATTTAAAAAACATAACAGATTTGTGCATCAAGGCCTGCAGTGTGAACAAGGCTTTAGTCTACGCGCGTGGCCTAACCGGTCATAAAGGGTGGCCAATGACGTGACCAGAACACCAAAGCCTATATGATCAGTAGACAACACTCTTTTCATACAGGGATGAATGCACAATGTTAACGCCAATTTTCATTCCAATGAATCTCCCATTGACAACATGACGATTTATGCAAAAGTTGCGTGTATTTCCAGTCTGGATCCGGCCCACCATAACTGATTAAATACAGTGTCAAATCATAATACGATATGTGGGCATAACTAGAATTTGAGCTAAATTCTCCTAATGTTATCACTGCCTGACTTATGCACACACAAATCTGATTTTTGCATATCACAGGTTGGCATTGAGCCAAGAGCAGATACGTAACTACCTATACTAAGTGAGTGTTTGCCTTTCATCACAATATGTTCCCACAGTAATTGTTTATGTAAAAAATGTAATTACTAAATAACATTCTAAACAAAAGGGCACAGATCTGTTAAGTCTCAGAGTCGGTCTGGCCTTTCTCTATACTGGCTGGTGAAGAGTTTCTCCCAAACAATGAGTCTTTTGGACAGAAATTCACAGGATGTCACAGGCCACACAATGAGCACGGCAGAACACTGAGGAAGACACACATCCTTCTGAATCTGTAATGTGTGATGAGTTGGCGCTCATCACATCTAGGATTTCTATCAGATTCCCAAGGAGGAATATGTAGAGCGTTGACCCTGACCACAGATACTGGGGAATATTTCTTCCTCTTTCTGAAGGATTCTGTAGGCTAATCTGATCTGAGACCAGTGCTTTTGGACAACTTCTAAACCCAGCTATTGTGAGTGATCAGGTATCAACCACGTGACTCCAAATTGCATTAGCCCACTGAGCTAAAGCCTTGGGTTTAGCTCTAGGTCCAGACATACAGTCAGTAGTGTGTCACCAAACCACCTCCCTTACATTCATCACTTATCTGCCACTCCAAAAGACCCCAGTCCCACTCCCACACTCCCATTGGTGTGTTGTTCTCCCTGTTCTCGCTCAGCCTTCTTCAAAGCACCACTCTTGGCTTTACTAAGTTGACTAGTGTGCAGTTTACCAGTGTGGATATAGGAACAGAGCCCCAGTCCCTCTCTCCTCACAGTACCTGTGTTGTTCTCCCTGGCCCTCTCAGCCTTCCTCTGGGCTCCCTTCCTGGCCTCCTCCTGCTGCTTCTGCTCTGCTATGGACTTGTTGAGCACCTGGCTGAGCAGCTGGTCCCCCTCCCCCAGCAGGAACATGCTCTTAAACTTGTTGTACAGCATGGTGGACTTGTCCATGATGTCCTGGCTGGCCTTGAACCTTCGGATCTGCCCACCCATGGAGAGCAGACAGTAAATACAGGAGATATAGCTGGTCCTCTGTAGATCAGTTGGTAGAGCATAGCGCTTGCAACGCCAGGATAGTAGGTTTGATTCCCGGGACCAACCATAAGTAAAATGTATGCACAAATGAGTAAGTTGCTTTGGATAAAAGAGTCTGCTAAAGGACATATATTATTATTAGAATATCAAAAGCATTTCACTTATTACATCTCCAGATCTGGCAGCAAAGAGCAGCATGTACATGGGGTATAAAGTATGCACGAACGTACAAACATGCACCCACAGTTGCATACAATTAGCAGATGTTCTTATGTACTCTTATAATGTGATGACCTAAGCAGAATGAGAGGGCCAAGTGGCAGCAGGTGTGAGTCTATGTAGGGGAAGCTCTACCCTTAACCCCAACAGTCAGGGTCAGCACATTAATTCTGGGACACTTAGTGACAAACACACTTCAACATTAACTCAGGACACAGCAGCTGTGTGGAGAGACTAGCATAATGATTGGTCACTTGGTTTATGGTGAAACAAAAGGCATTGAGAACAGAGTGTGTGTGTGTGTGTGTAGGGGGGCAGCTCTGACAGAGACGTTACCTTTTTGAGTGTTGCAATGAGCTCTGAGTGTTTCTGCAGGTGCTGGGTGGTGACCTGCAGCATGCCCAGCTCATCCAAAGCCACCAGACACTTCTTCACATCCTACACACACACACACACACACACACACACACACACACACACGAGACAAGAGACAGACACGCAGAGAACAAACTATTTATCTTCTTCAACCAGGTGAGTAACAGCCTATTAAACAAAAATACAAAAGGTCTTACCCCCCTAAAAAATAATAACAGTATTGTGCAAGGCTGGGGTCAATTCCATTTCAATTCAGAAAGTTAACCGAAATTGGCCATAACCCTTGCTGGTATTGTCACCAATATAGCTGCTGGTATTGCCACCAATATAGCTGCTGGTTGTGTCACCAATATAGCTGCTGGTTGTGTCACCAATAAAGCTGCTGGTATTGCCACCAATATAGCTGCTGGTATTGCCACCAATATAGCTGCTGGTATTGCCACCAATATAGCTGCTGGTATTGTCACCAATATAGCTGCTGGTATTGTCACCAATAAAGCTGCTGGTATTGCCACCAATATAGCTGCTGGTTGTGTCACCAATAAAGCTGCTGGTATTGTCACCAATATAGCTGCTGGTTGTGCCACCAATAAAGCTGCTGGTTGTGCCACCAATAAAGCTGCTGGTTGTGCCACCAATAAAGCTGCTGGTTGTGCCACCAATAAAGCTGCTGGTTGTGCCACCAATAAAGCTGCTGGTTGTGCCACCAATAAAGCTGCTGGTTGTGCCACCAATATAGCTGCTGGTTGTGCCACCAATATAGCTGCTGGTATTGTCACCAATAAAGCTGCTGGTTGTGCCACCAATAAAGCTGCTGGTTGTGCCACCAATAAAGCTGCTGGTTGTGCCACCAATAAAGCTGCTGGTTGTGCCACCAATAAAGCTGCTGGTTGTGCCACCAATAAAGCTGCTGGTTGTGCCACCAATAAAGCTGCTGGTTGTGCCACCAATATAGCTGCTGGTTGTGCCACCAATAAAGCTGCTGGTTGTGCCACCAATAAAGCTGCTGGTTGTGCCAGCAATATAGCTGCTGGTTGTGCCACCAATAAAGCTGCTGGTTGTGTCACCAATATAACTGCTGGTTGTGCCACCAATATAGCTGCTGGTTGTGTCACCAATATAGCTGCTGGTTGTGCCACCAATAAAGCTGCTGGTTGTGTCACCAATATAGCTGCTGGTTGTGCCACCAATAAAGCTGCTGGTTGTGCCACCAATAAAGCTGCTGGTTGTGTCACCAATATAACTGCTGGTTGTGTCACCAATATAACTGCTGGTTGTGCCACCAATATAGCTGCTGGTTGTGTCACCAATATAGCTGCTGGTTGTGCCACCAATAAAGCTGCTGGTTGTGTCACCAATATAGCTGCTGGTTGTGCCACCAATAAAGCTGCTGGTTGTGCCACCAATAAAGCTGCTGGTTGTGTCACCAATATAGCTGCTGGTTGTGTCACCAATAAAGCTGCTGGTATTGTCACCAATAAAGCTGCTGGTATTGCCACCAATATAGCTGCTGGTTGTGTCACCAATAAAGCTGCTGGTATTGTCACCAATAAAGCTGCTGGTATTGCCACCAATATAGCTGCTGGTTGTGTCACCAATAAAGCTGCTGGTATTGTCACCAATATAGCTGCTGGTTGTGCCACCAATAAAGCTGCTGGTTGTGCCACCAATAAAGCTGCTGGTTGTGCCACCAATAAAGCTGCTGGTTGTGTAACCAATATAGCTTCTGGTTGTGCCACCAATAAAGCTGCTGGTTGTGCCACCAATAAAGCTGCTGGTTGTGCCACCAATAAAGCTGCTGGTTGTGCCACCAATAAAGCTGCTGGTTGTGCCACCAATAAAGCTGCTGGTTGTGCCACCAATAAAGCTGCTGGTTGTGCCACCAATATAGCTGCTGGTATTGTCACCAATAAAGCTGCTGGTTGTGCCACCAATAAAGCTGCTGGTTGTGCCACCAATAAAGCTGCTGGTTGTGCCACCAATAAAGCTGCTGGTTGTGCCACCAATAAAGCTGCTGGTTGTGCCACCAATAAAGCTGCTGGTTGTGCCACCAATAAAGCTGCTGGTTGTGCCACCAATATAGCTGCTGGTTGTGCCACCAATATAGCTGCTGGTTGTGCCACCAATATAGCTGCTGGTTGTGCCACCAATAAAGCTGCTGGTTGTGTCACCAATATAGCTGCTGGTTGTGCCACCAATATAGCTGCTGGTTGTGCCACCAATATAGCTGCTGGTTGTGCCACCAATAAAGCTGCTGGTTGTGTCACCAATATAGCTGCTGGTTGTGCCACCAATAAAGCTGCTGGTTGTGCCACCAATAAAGCTGCTGGTTGTGCCACCAATATAGCTGCTGGTTGTGCCACCAATAAAGCTGCTGGTTGTGCCACCAATAAAGCTGCTGGTTGTGCCACCAATAAAGCTGCTGGTTGTGCCACCAATATAGCTGCTGGTATTGTCACCAATATAGCTGCTGGTTGTGCCACCAATAAAGCTGCTGGTTGTGCCACCAATAAAGCTGCTGGTTGTGCCACCAATAAAGCTGCTGGTTGTGCCACCAATAAAGCTGCTGGTTGTGCCACCAATAAAGCTGCTGGTTGTGCCACCAATAAAGCTGCTGGTTGTGCCACCAATATAGCTGCTGGTTGTGCCACCAATAAAGCTGCTGGTTGTGCCACCAATATAGCTGCTGGTTGTGCCACCAATAAAGCTGCTGGTTGTGCCACCAATAAAGCTGCTGGTTGTGCCACCAATATAGCTGCTGGTTGTGCCACCAATAAAGCTGCTGGTTGTGTCACCAATATAACTGCTGGTTGTGCCACCAATATAACTGCTGGTTGTGCCACCAATATAACTGCTGGTTGTGTCACCAATAAAGCTGCTGGTTGTGTCACCAATATAACTGCTGGTTGTGCCACCAATATAACTGCTGGTTGTGTCACCAATATAACTGCTGGTTGTGCCACCAATGTAGCCGTTTTGCCCATTTGAGAACGTGTGTTGACTGAAAATAATGGTCTATGTATGCACATAACTAAGTCACTCAGGACAAAAGCATCTGCTAAATGGCATATTATATGTCACCCAGAAAGACATCTGGTAACAGTCAGGAAGGTGCCAAGAGGTCAAGTGAACTCAATGACAACTAGTGTTCCCCTTGTCCACACTGGTACTCCTTGTATATAGCCTCGTTATTTCTTTTTATTGTGTTACCATTTTATTTTGCAAATATTGGTCTTACTTTTTAACTCTGCAGTGTTGGGAATGGGCTCGTAAGCATTTCACTGTTCGGTGCATGTGACCAATACAAAATGGGATTAGATGTTTCCCCTCCCATATATATGGTGTGGTTTGGGAAGGGGTGGGGTTGAAGGTTAAGAGTAGCAGCAGAGCCATCCGTTGCAATAGACGGACACACAAAACTCTCAACTTGAAATACCATTGCATAATAATTTCACCCTCGGTCTAACCAAAAAGAGCAGCTTATTTTTCTTTCAGCCTCATGTAAACCCAGACAGAAACCTGATGCTTTACTCAATGAACTTGTCTGCTCTGAAGACCTGAATCCATCACAGGTAGACTCTGGCGTCAGTCAAAGTGTGACAGCCACAAATGTCAAACAAAACCAAAAACACCCTTCAGCTTACAATGGCAAGGCTAGGAGGATCCATTAAACTGTCTCCCAACTAAAACCTACAGTGATTTGAAAGCTTCTGCTTCTGCATAAAGTGAGTGTGTAAAATGACCCTGGTGAAGTAAATAAGTGATTGTCTCTTGGGTAAGGGCTCTGTAGAAGGCAGGGTCTAGGTTTAGGGCAGTCTTTTAGGGCAACTTACTGGGTTGTCAATCTTGAGGGATATTTTGATTTCTCCGTGCAACCTCTGCAGCCTCGATTCTGTGGATATCTCTGCGATGAAGGAAACAAAAACCGACATCGGTCATGACTCGTTCATGAAAGCCAGAGTTGAGCTATCTCGACAGAGGACAAGTAGCAATGATCTTCATAATGTCCATGAGAAAACACCAACACACTGTCACCTTTCTTCTTGTCTCCTTTCCTTTCATCCACTTTGTTTCCATTGTCTTTGTTTTGCCTGAAACACAGAAGACATTTAACGCACCAAATCAACTCAGGTCATCTGTCCATTTCAATTTGAAGTTGACTTACCAAAAACCTCATATGTCCCCCCCCCCCACACACACACACACACACACACACACACACACACACACACACACACACACACACACCCAAACTGCCAGTTGTTTTAAGAGTGGCACCACTGGAAATTCCATCATCAACATATCAACTGGAGATCATTTGAGATGGATGTACAGAACAGGGAACCCAATTCCCGCCCCATCCAGACCCCTACGGAGTGTTTTTAATGGACACTCTGCCCAGCGCCAGCCGGGCAGGGCCCTTGTGACCTGTGCACATAGAATGACCCTCACCTCTGACATCCAATTCTGTCACTCCCCTGTCCTCCCGCTGCGGCTGCCATTCGACAAAAACCCTGACCCTGCCATCTTGTCACAGTGACCTCTGACACATGGCATTCTACACACCCGACTGTCACGTAGGGAGCCATTTTTAGATGGAGCAGTAAAAAATTAAATCACTAGCCATTGAAAATGTATAGTCCCCGTGTGGGGTGATGTGGAGCCCCCGTGTGGGGTGATGTGGAGCCCCCGTGTGGGGTGATGTGGAGCCCCCGTGGGGGAATGTATATCCCCCGTGGGGGAATGCGGAGCCCCCGTGGGGTACTAAATAGAAAGGTAAATGTTGGGAGATAGATAAGATCGATAAGACGGATGGATAGACAGATGGTTGCCTTACTCTTTCTGCTCGTCTTGTTTGCGTCGTTGACGATCGTCTTTGTCCCCTGTCTCGGTCGGAGTGGGCTGCTGCCGCTTGCGGTCTCCCGCAGCCCCCTTGCTCTTCTAATGGTTACATTGGTTAACGGGGTGGAGAAAGAGATGCTGATTGGATGTACATACATGTAGACATGCTTTGCTGGCACCGTTTGTCATGACATGGTTTCACTGTGTAACTGTCTGCTCTACTAGGCTATTTAGGGCACACTCTGTTATAGTGGAAACAGTAACTAAATTAGAATAACTAGTTCACTACTTTTGACCAGAGCACCAGCACCCTAATCCCCATTTAGGGCACATAGGGAATAGGGTGCCATTTGGAATGCAAACCAGGTGTGATGAATTTAGCCAATCCCTGTTGGTGTGGTGATTGGTTGTTCACCCTCTTCAAGTCCCAAATGGCACCCTATTACCTGTTTAGTGCACTACTCCCTATGGGCCCTGGTCAATAGTAGTGCACCACATAGGGATTAGGGTTCCATTTGGGACACTTCCCCTGTCTGGTTGTGGAACACCCACCTCCTGGTCCTCCGAGTCAGAGGAGCTCTCCTCTTTGGTCTGTCTCCTCCGTTTAGCATCAGGGTCCTTCTTCCCCTCCAACTCTCTCCCTTTGTTGTCTTCCTTCTTTCTCCTCCCGTCCAGCCTCTTCTCCTCCTCTCCTCTCTTGGACTTGTCTTCCGGCGTCCTCTTTCTCTTTCTCTCCGACTCAGCAGTGTCCCTGAATGGAGAGAAACGTCTTTTAGGAGTTATTTTACCCAGGAATGTCAAAGCAATGTTGCTCAATGGTAGCTACAGTAGTGTTGAGCTGAGCCGCTGTTGTTTTTCTGACAATTTAACAGTCCGTTAATGATGGATTACTAGTGGATCCTTTAAAAATCAGCAGATGGGTCTCATATAGAGATTATATTAGATACATAGACCTGAAATTCTTAAAATTCACATTTATTGTTCTTGTAAATGCACATTTCCTCTTATTGTATGTATTTGTGTGTTTATCTGTCTCTATGTCTCTTGCTCTAGATGAGACTAATGGTGACTCCAGTCCTGATGATAAGAAGCAGGAGTCGGACAAGGAGAAGCCTGCTGAAGAGGCCTCTACAGGAGATAACAGCAGGTAAGACAGACAGATGAACCATAACCACATAATGCAACTGTACATGTCACTGCCTGAGCCCTGGGGGTCCTGCTGCTGGAGTAAGAGCATCTTCTCAGCTTTGGTCTTCCTGCCTCGCCGCTTAGGAGTGGGGCCCTCTCCACCTGGACACACACACAGGTCATAGAGTTTGTAGTTAGGAGTTGTCATCAGTTAGCATAATGAGGGGGACACCACTGTCCCAATACAGAGGAGCGCTATGCAAGCTGTTTTCCATTACTTTTGTTGTTGTTTTACCCTTTGACAAAACAAGAGTGCCTGGGGTAGGTCTGCTGTCTTGCACACACGCACCCAACACCTGCAACAGTGGGAAAGGTAGAGGGTTGCATTGACAGGAACTGTACCTTGAGGGCTGGATGTGGGACTGTTGGCAGCGTCCTCTTTCTCGGAGTCGGCCTCTACATCACTCTGACAAGAGACACAAGACACCGAGTTTAGTTTCAAAGTGATTGACAAGTTGTATTATGTCTAGATTAGGTGAATTAATGTTATACTTAAGCAATAAGGCCCGAGGGGGTGTGGTATATGATCAATATACCACGGCTATGGGTTGTTCTTATCCATGACGCAACAGAGTGCCTGGATACAGCCCTTAGCTGTGGTATATTGGCCATATACCACAAAACCCAGAGGTGTCTTATTGCTATTATAAACTGGTTACCAACATAATTAGAGCAGTAAAAATGTAATATTTTGTCATACCCGTGGTATACAGTCTGATATACCACGGCTGTCAGCCAATCAGCATTCAGGGCTCGAACCACCCAGTTTATAAATGAGGATATGGGATACCTTTTTCTTCCTTCTTCTCTTGGGTTTGGGAGTGTCTGTAGATTCCTTTGGTGTGGGGTCCTAGAAAAAAACACACATACAGATGCAGTCAAATAGATTAGCACTTCACAATGCAGTGCAGTGGAATAGAATGTTCTGCTTTTCTTTTCAATTGCTATTTGAAACTTAGCACAGGTGAGAAATTACACAGTAAACAAGAATCATTGGCTCCTAACAAATGAATTTGATCAATTTAATCCAAGCCATTATTTTACTTTTAAGTTAGAAATCTTAATGTATTCATTTTTTGTCAAGTACAGTTGTAAATCAAACAAATACACGTGTAAACACCAACATCTTTTTCAATTTTAACTTATTTTAGAATAAATAGTATATCATACAAAGGTGCCAATATAAACCATGCAAGGGTGCCAATATATTTGACTACATCTGCATTGTAATAATTCCCTCCCAACTGTCCTTGCCATAAAATAAGGGGAAGTTGTGTTTCAGCCACATCTAGTGGATTACTGTGGTATTACACCTACCAAGTCAGCAGGCAAGAGTCTAGTTCCCAAGTCCCAGAACAGTTCCTATCAAATGAAGGATCGGTCATTGGCGCAAGAGAGCAACTTACCTTTCTCCATAGCGACATAGAATGCCATGCAAAAATAAAACAAATACGTTACTTTAACTGATAAGAATTGCTGTAGTTCAGCCCACCAATTAAAAGCTTGATAAAAACACCACAAGGAGTGAGGGAACAACACGTGCCACTGATCAACAATCAGGCCTCGATGCCTGAATCAGTAAAACAGTCTAGTACATCAAACCTTTAGGAGGTGGGAAGGAAAGGGAGGGAACATGCATTGAGGTCATGCAAATTACATTTAACATACCACATCTAATTCACAAAAACATTTATTTACATTGTTATGGTGAATGACTACATACTCTCACTAAACACAATATTTGCGTGATCCCCCATAGTGAGAGCCCAGGTTTGTTCAAAATGAATGACAGTGGTTATTTTAAGGACACAATCACACCACTATCCATGGTATATTAAAGACAGGTAATGAAAACTTCTCTCTCTTTGCCCTGCCCTCTCACCATTCACTACAGTGAAATAACCCTGCATACCCCTATCCTCTCTGTAGTTCAGTGGTACAGTTGTAAAACACTCAAAATACTGTTGTTACCAACAGAAAAACCAGGCTAGCTAAGAAACAGAGGTAGGGTACGGCACCAAATCAACACCTTATGGCTTTGCAATAGTAGTCGTGCAAGCCAATGGTAACACAGTTGCCTAGCAATAGGAACAAAAAAACACAACCTATAAAATCAAAGTCACCAGGTGCCACATGCTTTCCCTAAGTGGGGTGGGAGGGTCACCTATCCCATCATGCAACAGTACGTACATCCTGGCCCTGGGGCTGTCCCTGTTCAGAGACCTGCATGCCCCCATCCTCCTCCTGTCCAGCCTCACTCTCAGCCCCCGACACCTGGGTAACCATACCAAACACACAGGGCCCAGGGTATGGGAGGTTAGTTATTTAGTGGGGCCAATTGACAGCTAGACAGAGAGAGAAGTTGGGCCCCGTCTCTCCCTTGACTTCAGTCCTTCGCTCCCAGACAATTTCATACGTAATTGGGATTCAGCTTGGACAAACAACTCTGGTCAAGTACTAGTAATATACCCCACAAATAACATTTACCAATTCATGATTTGCCTCCTGGGGTATTACGACACAACGCACGGTACCATTGGCAATAGGAGACAACATCAACAGCAGACAGACACATTGGTACAAGAGCGCACATCATTTAATGTTACGTAGGCATGGTGCTAGTCAAGAAAGTGAGGTTAGTCAGTATTCTATGGTGTTCACGTGAATAACACAGTAAAGTCCATATAAAAATAATGACCAATGAATTAAGGTAGATGGTAGAATGGTTAGCTTACTTTGGGTTTCTTCCTCTTCTCATAATCTCCCTCCTCGTCCCCTTCCGGGTTACTGTCAGAGTCCTTCTCCGTTACGTTATCCGACAGCATCATTTGCTAATCAAAGAAAACCAAACATGTTACCCAAAATGTTTTTTTTTTTTTTTTAAACATTCCTAAATCACCGACCTAGGAACAGACTACTTTAACCCCACAACCCAACCTTAAAGGGGAAATCCACATTTGAAACAATAACAAAAAGGGGTCACTTGTTTTGGTAAACAGCTGAGGGATGGGCCTTGAGAAATAGAATATTCCCGCTCTCGCATTCATAGGCAGAGCTATGGATGCAACGACTGACCATCCATGATATCCAAATGATAGATTTAACCACATATTTTGAAGCTATACAGTGTTTGTTTACATTGACTTTGTTTAAATTTTTTTTTAAAACAATTGAGTTAAATAAGCTTATATTCTGGGTTCTGATAGGGTATGACATTTAAACTAAGCTCATGAGGCATTTATAAGTTATATTCTTCAAGAATCAATGGCTATATATCATTAATTTAACAGTCCAAAAACTGATGTAGCAATAGTAGACTGCCCCTTTAACCATTAGGGCAACCCCACCTACATAGAGAACTCCAGGGTCATGTTCATTAGGCACCAAATGGAAGTAAATTGATTAATGTACTGATTGTTGGGGGAGCTAGCACATAAGTATTTCATTGCACCGTTTATACCTGCTGTAAACTGTGTACGTGACAAATAAAATTAGATTTGATGGGCTAGCTAAAATGCTACAGTTGTCCCTGACCCGACTCTCAACGTGCAACCTAGACGGTCGCGGATTAGGCCCCCCATCCTCCCCGCTTTTGTTTCTGTCTGTATGATGCCTATTAACTAGACCATTAATAGGCATCATACAGTACGTCTTAGAGGTGCTTAGAAATACGTAAAGTACTTTTCATATGGCTCTGAGGCCAGGCTGAACGCTCAGATTAATTTTCTGTTGCATAACGTCTTCCGTTGTGTGCCCTAATGAACACGAACCAGGGCAACATGACTAAAGAGAGGAGATAAAACAAACCGTCTCTCCATTCAGCTCCACCTTTGGGTTGTTCTCAACCTCCCACAGGCCTTCGTTGAAGCCCTTTCTCTTGTTAGGCTTGGCATACTTCTCTTTATTGGGCAGGTAGGGATATATATCTTTGGGGCCGAGGAATGCACTGCAATAGAGGAGGAAAGTCAATGCTTAGATGCTTTTCTGGTGCTCAAACTGATATTTGTATATTGTACACAATGCCAATATCAAGTACTGGTGTATTGTTCAGATAGAGGGTGTAGAGTATTGTAGTATAGTGTATGGGTGAGACAAAGGGAACTACTGTAGCTAACTTCTTACGTTTCATGGGTACCAAAGAAAAAGATGGGAAACTTCATGTTGGCCGGCTTCACAGCTCCATCAGAGTAGTCATTAATCTGGTAGAAAGGGAAAGAGCAGTGAATTGATTAGCCTAGTATGCGCATGTCATGTAATTGGCAGACAATTCAAAACACCCATCTTTAATAAATGTCCTATGTGACAAATTATCTGTGTAACAAGTGCTTTAAGTGTTCAAAATAAGTTTAGAATGGAAGTAACAACTCTATAATACCATGAAATTAGACAAAAATGACTATACGTTAGAGCTGGGATGATAAACCAAAAATAATCGACAGACCATACCCATCACTTATCGCAGAGAAATATGAAGTTTGAAATGAAATAATTGTGCTAATATGAGTGATTGTTAACGGGACAATTGATGGCTACAATCAGCAAACTAGTAGCAGTAGTTTAAAAGGATAATACTTTTTTTTTTTAATGTGGTGCACATTGTTATTATAAATGTATCGTTATTACATCATTTCAGGCAATTTATCACGATATGGATTTCTGTCGATCTCGCCCCGCTCTACATACGTCGTTATGGTAAATGGAAGTAACTTGTCTTGTGTGATTGTGTTTTGGCTTACCCTGGCAGGCCAGTGAGGGTAGCCCTTCATCTTCGCAAAGATCAGGTCACCAGGTTTGTAATCCCGAGCCATTCTTCTTTCGACGTACTGCACTCTGTTGACACATGTGACCAATCAAATTTGATGTGTTTTGATTTGACATAATAATACACAGATCATCTACACAGTGCGAACAGAATGCAACTTTAGCCTACATACACAGAAAGAGCAGCTAGACGAAATGCATCAAGTCCTACGAAAAAGCCAATTGGGAAAATGTTTACAGGACCATGCACCTACCTATTGCACACCTGAATTGAGTTTCAGATGTGGATCCATTCTACAAAGTGTCTGACTCGGAAGACATGCATGATTCGTGCATAACAGTGTGGGTATGTATGTAGCAAGGGCACTAACCCTTGCCCCCATGCATTAGCCCATCGGCTCGTGCACACAAACAGAAACGTGGACGAATCCAGTTTCATTCAAAATGCCGATTCTCCCGCAACCCATGAACAGGGTATTATATATGTTTACATGTAGATACTTTTTCATGCTTGTCAAAATGTAGCTACCTAGCGTTTAGATACAATGTTTCCTTTTCGCGACGTTCTAGTATTTTCTGGTGACAACATGAACATGCGGACTGTCTTTTTAGCTTTGACCTCAGTTCAAAACGAACTAATTCATACCGTTAAGAAAGGAATACTATTTTGTGTATGTTAGTATCATATTCACAAACATTCTGAATCGTGTTTACTAGAAGAAAATGTAAAATGCTTACCAAAGTAGTACTATATTCGTAGCTAGCTAAGCAGCCTACACAAGTTTTCCTGGTCCCGCGCAACACGGTAATGGATTTTACCATAATAGCTCTAAAATAGGGTGAGCTAAAATCCTAAAAACAAAAATTATAATCTTTGCAATGTGTATCGTGGTCTTTTTATGTGAAGAAAGTAATTGAAGTGACGTTATTTGTGCTTCTGGTGTGCACACAGTTGTATTTGTAGATGTAATCAATACAAGACAATTCAAGTGGATGAGGTACACCCCTCCTATAAGATGCAAGTTTAGGAGAACTGCACAAGTACATTTCCTTGGTACTGATGCTGCATTCTGTTATTATGGTTGTTATTATGGTTGACCAAGTCCGCATCTGATCATTTTGGCAGCTATTGCAGTTGACTTGAGGAACTATACTTTCCAACTTCCTCAACTTGCATCAAACTGAAATATGAGTTTGTCTAACACCCCAAAATTGGACTATGTTATCACATACTAATACATATCACTCATTTGCAGGTAAGAGCATTTGGTAAAGCGTTTGCCTGACTCCTGCGTGAAATAACTTTTTATTGAAATTGTTGGCTACTTTGGATGTCAACGTGGTCATTATAGCTGTCTTCATATCTTACAGAATGCTGACATGTAGTGGAGTATTCTAGTCTTGCACCAGTTCAGGAAATCACATTCCTTACTGCTTGCTATTCATTGCCCTCCAGTGGTGAAGATCTGTACTTAGCCCTACTAACATACCACTACAGGAACTGAGTATTGTTCCCTCACTTCTCTTTCATTGTATTATAGTATTTAGTTACATTCTCTTTTGCATCTTCTGAATGTCTCATTCATTGAGGAACATATATGTTTGGTTATGTGTATGTTGTAGTATAGGGATGTAGTGGTAAAAAGGGTATATAGACCCTATTCACACAATTAAAAAGGTTTTAGTTTGAGTTTATCTTCCACTACATCACCGAGTTGGAATTATCAGAGGTCTCGTCTAGAAAGGTGAATCTCTGTGCATTGACAACAGCAATGACATCCCATCAGTAATCCTAGGCCTGCGACTGCTTCCTCTGACACCACCAGAACCGTCACGACTACTTGAACCTTTCTACTGTTGAATGAACACATCAGGAAGGACTGAATGAAGGTGACCTAGGTGTGTGTGACCACCAAACACAGAACAGAACTGTGTGTGTGTGTGTGTGTGTGTGTGTGTGTGAGTGAGTGAGTAAGACAATAGGAGTAAAGGAGATACTGATGAATGTGAAGGACAGGCATGTCACCCCAGAGAGGGGGATTGGGGAGGAGAGAGAGGAGCAAAGCAGGTCGGGCAGGCCCCAGGAATAGCACAGAGGAGCAACCAGGAGGAGGAGGACCCCTGCCCAGCCTGTAGGGTGAGAGACCTTGGTGTTGGACCTGAGCCAGCTCAGTGGGGTTCAGACACCAGGCCTAGTGGGGATGGAGGTAGGTAGGGAAGGAAGGAAGGAGGGGGGATGGATAGATGGAGAGAGGGAGGGAGGGATGGACGGTGGTAGCGTGTCTATCTACCCTTCACCCTGGCAGATGAGGTGTTGGCACCACGTTCCATGCCTCTTTCTCTCTGGAGCCCCATGATGTCCTGCTATTCTCACTGCTGATGCTCCACATCACCTAGTGACATTCAGAGTGTATGTACATTTACTTGGTGAATAAAGGTGATTCTAACATACCCTTAACATAATAACATACCCTTAAAATTATGAATTTAACTATTCTCTGTATGTGTGTTCAGGTTTTGGCATATTTTAGGACGAGGTGTGCAAGGTTTAGGGTACTCCAGGCCTGTGTATGTAGTGTGTAGGGTACTCCAGGCCTGTGTGTGGGGTTTAGGGTACACCAGACGTGTGTAGGGTTTAAGGCATTCCAGGACTGAGTGTGTAGGGTTTAGGGTACTCCATGCCTGTGTATGTAGTGTGTAGGGTACTCCAGGCCTGTGTGTGTAGGGTTTAGTGTGTAGTGTTTAGGGTACTCCAGGACTGTGTCTGTAGGGTTTAATGTGTTGGGTTTAGGGTACTCCAGGACTGTGTGGCTTCTTCTGAAGGGCACCTTGCCAGAGTTCAGTGAACGATGGTGTCCTTGAGTGTGTGTGTGTGTGTGTGTGTGTGTGTGTGTGTGTGTGTGTGTGTGTCAGTCGTGCCCGTGGATTGGCATCCTTCCCCTCGCCGCTGCTGGCAACTCTTCAGCTCGTTGGGGGGTGGGCAGGGGTGCCGTTGGTGAATGATAAAGTAATCGCCAGGCAGGTCAGTATCTTCATTAACACCACAGCCATGTTCAGGGGGCATATTTTGGGTTTATGAAGTATTACTCAACCCGGTGATGAACTATGGAACTCTATTAAATGACCTAGTATGTAAGTAAAAGAACCAAACAAACTTCATATGATTCAGTAGGTATTTTTAATAGTGTTTTTAATTAATACTATAGGTGAGATGTCGTCCAAAAGAATGGATTTAATTACATGTCTTAAACAATATTTGGTACCGAGAGGCACAGGTCATGTCTTAGCAGTAATGCAAAATGGCTATTGTTCAAACACTGGATAGCTGGTGGAGACTAATCTGAAGTAGAATTAGTTTGTAAATGGATAGTGACGGCATTTATGTTTTTTACCCCCAAGTCCAAAAATGAATGTACCTTTCCCAGATTAAACAAGAACAAGAGATGGCAGAGTTTTTCTGGAGGAGGCGTAGGAGAGCTTCCTATCAGCTCTGCAGCGAGAAAGAGAGAGAGAGGGAGGGACGAGGGAGGGAGGGAGGGACGAGAGAGGGAGGAGAAAGCAAGAGAGAGGGAATGAGAGAGTCAGGCCCTCGGACAGCAGGTGAGTGTGTGAAGGCAGGGGATGACAGATGCTTCTGTCAGCGTTCCAACAGTCGCCAGTTAGTGGGAGCGCCACAGATGCCTCCTCCTCCTCCCTCCCTTCTTCCATCCCTCCATCCTCTACTCTCGACAGGCTGCGATGGGGGGATGACAAGACAGGATCAGTCCTCTCAGTGGTGGAGTGACCACACTGACACGCGGGCGGGGGCGTGGGCAGAGGAGGAGTAAGGTGATGGAACGGGCCAGAGCAGGGCCGGGGGCTCGGGTCTAGGGGGCATGTGTGGGGCTGCTGGCGGGGTTATAAATGCCGGGGTCAGCGAGCGAGGACAGGAGAAGGGCTCTCTTGCTGGGCTAGAGGAGCCAGCTGAGACTCAGGGTCCGCCGCGCTGGTCCACCCTGCGAGGGGAGCAGATGTTTTCGCTCAGGGGCGAGCCAAGTTCCGGAGCAACCTTCAGCTGCTTGGAGGTCAGGTCTTCAATAAGGGGAGCGGTGCACGGGACATTTCGGAGGCAAACGCTTCAACTTTGATACAACAACATATTAATTATGGTGCTAGACCCGGTGCCGAGGGTTATAGTGGAACATCCCACCCCACTGGGTTGAGCCTCGATCAGGTTGACATTAGCCAAGGTGGCTGGCAGTTCCCTCGCCGTCCCAGAGCTAGCCTACTTTTTTACCCAGAAACATAACACACACACACACACACACACAGCAGACCTCTATGGCCACATCTCTGTGGAAGAGTAGTTAAACCATGATAGATGGACCAGGATACATTTAGATAGCAGCACCTCTGTCATGAAGAATAAGAGTTTAGGACAACAGGTCAACTACTGAACTTTTCCCCCAGTGGTGTATGGAGTAGGTTTGCACATGTTTAAGGATATATCTGACCGACCATCTCTATTCAGTCTTATGTTGCAATTATTATTATTTTTTTTACATTTGATAAATATAGAGATTCAGAGCTACACAATTATATATCATACACTGAAGTTGAGGAACAATGGGAAAGTCATTCTGCATTGAATGTTGATAAGCTTGTAACCACAGAAAATGTCCCTTGAATGTTTTGGTACACCTACTGGAGAGCTCTTCTTTGTCTACACCTATTCAGCATTGTTCACACCCTCTTAAGCCTTAGCTCCACCCATCTCTATAAGGAGTCACATGTGAGGCCATGTGCTAAACAGAGTGAGTAAGGTAGTGTAGTAAACAACCCAAGACTAAAAGTGGTGACAGTAGTAGCCTACGATAATGAAAAACTCCAGGTAACTTTATATAGTCCTTGGCCTATATCCTAATCTGTCTTTGGTGTAGGTCATGTTGTTCTTCACATTACCGTATCTGGTAAACACACACTATATCAAATGAAATCAAAGTGTATTTGTCACATGCATAGAATACGGAAGGTGTAAACAGTACAGTGAAATGGTTACTTGCATAGTAGCAATATCAAAAATAGAAAGTGTCTGGATAAAAATATTGTATAAATATTTGATAATTATTAGATGATGCTTACCCAGACACACTTGTCTAAATTCATGGGCCATATGAAAGAAATGCTATAACCAACCCCAGCCACATCTAGCTAAGTGGATGGGTCACTATTGTCAAGTACACATGTTCGTGAAATACATTAGATGGCCGTAATCACATCCAGACACACACAACTTGAAGGGTCATATAATCATCTGGAGAAGTGGAGCCTTTTGTTCAGACATGTAGCTAGCTAGCTATGAACCATAATCCCAACCCATATAGTACTACTAGTAATACAAACGGATTGTCATAGCTAGCCACCATGCATGAAATGCTGTGGTATGAATCTGCAGGTAGCTAAAGCTAACTAATGAGGTTCAGTGTTAGCTAGCTAGCTAACATTAGGCTATAACTAGCAATGCAAATACATTTCTGAGATACAAATACAATTATTACACAGATCATACACGTATCGTTAGCTAGCAAGCCAACAAGCTAACATTCGATAGCTAGCTAACAGTACACTTTAACTTGCAATGAAAACGACTTTCTGACAAAATTAGAAACGTATAACATCTGAAAATGTAGCTTGACTCTTACCCGTATATATGGATGAACACCTTTAAGTAAGTAAGACGTCCTGTGTCATTTCCGTTTTGTTTGTACAGCTTGCACATGAAAGTTCACATGTTCCAGAAGGCATTTCTATCAAAAAACACATTTTGATAAAAATAGTTTTTTATGTACACTACCAGTCAAAAGTTTTAGAACACCTACTCAAGTGTTTTTCTTGATTTTGATTATTTTCTACATTGTGGAATAATACTGAAGACATTAAAACTATGAAATAACACATATGGAATTATGTAGTAACCAAAGAAGTGTTAAACAAATCAAAATATATTTTATATTTGAAATTGTTCAAATAGCCACCCTTTGCCTTGATGACAGCTTCGCACACTCTTGGCATTCTCTCAACCAGCTTCATAAGGTAGTCACCTGGAATGCATTTCAATTAACAGGTGTGCCTTCTTAAAAGTTAATTTGTGGAATTTCTTTCCTTCTTAATGTGTTTGAGCCAATCAGTTGTGTTGTGACAAGGTAGGGGGGTATTCAGAAGATAGCCCTATTTGGAAAAAGACCAAGTATATATTATGGCAAGAACAGCTCAAATAAGCAAAGAGAAACGACAGTCCATCATTACTTTAAGACATGAAGGTCAGTCAATACAGAAAATGTTGAGAACTTTAAAAGTTTCTTCAAATGCAGTCGCAAAAACCATCAAGTGCTATGATGAAACTGTCTCTCATGAGGACCGTCACAGGAATGGAAGACCGCTGCTGCAGAGGATAAGTTCATTAGAGTTACCAGCCTCAGAAATTGCAGCCCAAATAAATGCTTCACAGAGTTCAAGTAACGGACACATCTCAACATCAACTGTTCAGAGCAGATTGTGTGAATCAAGCCTTCCTGGTCGAATTGCTGCAAAGAAACCACTACTAAAGGACACCAATAAGAAGAAGAGACTTGCTTGGGCCAAGAAACACGAGCAATAGACATTAGACCGGTGGAAATTTGTCCTTTGGTCTGGAGTCCAAATTTTTGATTTTTGGTTCCAACCTCCGTGTCTTTGTGAGACGCGGATCTCTGCATGTGTATTTCCCACCATAAAGCATGGAGGAGGAGGTCTCATGGTGTGGAGGTGCTTTGCTGGTGACACTGTCTGTGATTTATTTAGAATTCAAGGCACACTTAACCAGCATGGCTACCACAGCATTCTGCAGCGATACGCCACCCCATCTGGTTTGTTTATCAACAGGACAATGACCCAACAGACCTCCAGGCTGTGTAAGGGCTTATTTACCAAGAAGGGGAGTGATGGAGTGCTGCATCAGATGACCTGGCCTCCACAATCCTCCAAGCTCAACCAAATTGAGATGGTTTGGGATGAGTCGGACCACAAAGTGAAGGAAAAACAGCATATGTGGGAACTCCTTCAAGACAGTTGGAAAAGCATTCCAGGTGAAGCTGGTTGAGAGAATGCCAAGAGTGTGCAAAGCTGTCATCAAGGCAAAGGGTGGCTATTTGCAGAAAAACAAATATAAAATATATTTTGATTTGTTTAACACTTTTTTGGTTACTACATGATTCCATAGCTGTTATTTCATAGTGTTGATGTCTTCACTATTATTCTACAATGTAGAAAATAGTAAAAATAAAGAAAAACCCTTGAATGAGTAGGTGTTCTAAAACATTTTACCGGTAGTGTATATGTTCAAATGACTCTCCTGTGAAGTAGTGACATGCGACATACACCTAGCTTCTTGAAACAGGTCACATATTGACACAATGTTGTTACCAAATGTACCATGTTGAAAGATGTGGGCAGTTAATTGCATCATGTAGACCAATGCCCATACTAACAAAAAAAGGGTGATCCCTTAAATTTTACCACTTTCCAACCCCAATGAGTGAATAATTTCAAGTTAACCTCCTCTCAACCTTTGCATTGATTTCTGAGAGAGAGTCAGAGCTGAGGATTACTTGGAGAGCAACAATGAAGACCTAGCTTATTGGCCCTTTTGAGTATTTGGCAAACGGGCTTGACAAAGATGGGCGAGACAAAATCTAGGGCTTACATCTACGGCACACTATCGAGGGGAACTTGAAACTTGAAAGCAGTGCTGGTGATGGGAAACTGGGAGAAAGGGGTTCCTCCTCGTTTAAGAGCTGTGAATTTGGACAGGGGCATGGTGATGGGGAAACACTCTTTAACTGAACTGCCGAGGCCCAACATCGTCAAGGAATTGAGACGTTTTAAACCGTTAACCGGGGACTGCCTGCATGCGATCAAAGGCGGCGCCGCGGCAGCGGATCCTCGCTCGGGAATGTGAATGGGGGAACAGAGGGAACAGAGGGGATTGTGGGGGATCACGGCGGGTTGAAAACCTAAAGTCAGCACATTAGCTTTATAAGTGCGTCAGAGAAGAAGATGATCAGGGGGGAATCATTGAACCCAGGGGGAGACTGACTGGAGGAAAAAGCCTAACTGTGTGTCGAGTAGAAACCAGGCTACTATAGCAGAGAACAGAGAGCACTGCAGCATCATCAAAGCAGCTATCTGATTAGAAACGATTCTGTATGTCTACTATTCTAAATGGAGTAGCTACACTACATATTTTTGGTCTTGTCTTGGTCCGACTTTTTCTTATGACACAGACGCAGAGTGTCAGATGAAAGGTCACATAAAGCGCCTACTGCGTGTGCAGTAGATTACAATAACTATTGGTGTTGTCACTACAGTCCTCCTATGAAGTCCTCATATGAGGTCCTCTTCCTTCCTGTAGTTTGGGGGATGGGGGGTCTCTCAGTCCCTACTAACCTATCCCTTCATCCCTTTCATCTGGCTAGATATCAGAGAGAGAGAGAGAGACCCTTCTTTCTTCCCATCTTTCAGACCTCGCTGACCCTTCTCTACTATGTTCCCCCTCTTCCTGTGATCTGATGCCTGATGCCCGCCAGGTGGATGGTTGAGAGAGACAGGGCCAGGTATGGACCTCACGTCTCTCGCCCTCTTTAAACCCACCTTAAACAGAGCACAAATTACCCACCATGTTGGGTTGGCTGGCCCCTCTCCTCTCCCAGTCGCACGCAGGTCTAGCTAATTCAGTAGAGCATTAGCCTTGGGTTAGCAGGAGCGCTGCGCTACTGAATTATAAATCAAAGAGCTGCTCACATGAAACCCTTTCGCTAATTACACTTTTTCGCTCCCTCGTTTCTTCCCCACTTTTTTTTACACTGCTGTGTCACTTTAAACTGCCTGTGAGCGCTGCAAAGTAATTGCAAGGTACAAAACCGCCGAAAATGGCTTTGGAGGATTCCTCCACCTTAACCGGAACTCTAGTGAAGATGATGCCAATTATTTTCCTGTCATTACCAGACTTTCAATTCATGTTAATGCCTACCACTTGTTCGCACTTTGGGGCCTGTCCTTGATGTGAGGACCAGTGGTCTCTTGCTAATTCAACCCCAGAATAGGGTTGTTATTTAAGGGGCCAGAATGGACAGAGACTGTAGCTGGAAGTGTACTTCTCCTGTCTCTCTCTCTGCTCTCTCTTTGAACTAGATATTTTTATCTGCTGCTGATTCCCTCACCTCCTTTAATGTTGTTTGTGACTTCTTCTTCTTCTTTGTGTTCTTCCCCCCTTCATGTCCTCTGCGTGTCATTCTACCCCCCTCCCTCCCTCCCCCTACCTCCAGCCTGCAAGGCGAACCAATTTATCACCGGCCAAAAGAGGGGCCTTCACTCTGTCCGGCTGCCTCCTGCCTCCTGCCTCCGTTAGCTGCTACTTTCCTAATGAAAGAAATAAAAGGGGGCCGCGTCCTGGACACTCCTGAGGGAGCTGGCGGGGGCAAGGAGACAAGTTCCAGACCCAACCAACCCGGGGAACTAATTACCTCCACTGCTGGGCCACGGAGAGGAGACAGCAACCCATCCCCCCCACCCCCGGCTGGGCCGGAGGAACTCACTAGACTACTGGACTTAACTTTATACATCGAGAGCACACAGCTCTGGATCTGCCATCACCATCACAATCATTAGGTAGTCACATGACCCTACGGGGCGGGGGATGGGTGTAATGGGGCTACCAGAGGGGGGCTGTCGGGGGGCTGGATGGGGGCGGCGTGGAGGGGTGGACTCAGCAGGCATTGGCCCGGGGAGCTGGCACTTGGCTGTAGTTCCAGGGAGCGGAGAGTGGAGGACGAGTGCCAGACACAGCGGAGCGGAGAGGAAGAGAGGGAATGGGGGATGGGGAAGGAGAGAGAGATGACAGGAAGAGGAATGGACTGTCCGACAGAGATAAATAACGAGGAATAGAGACGGCGCCAGGTGACCCGTGGCGGGGCACCCTCGTAGGGACAGTGGGTCCCACTGGTCCACCCACCAGTCACCTACATCTAGACTATCACCAGCCCCACCAACCACAGGGCAGATGGGTCAGAGGTGGATCTGTCCTGGCTGATGGACTGAACTGGACCGGAGGGAAGCAGAGAGGACATATAGTGGATGTTTATAATCTGGGCTGACCACAAGACTGGGCTGACCACAAGACTGGGCTGACCACAATTAGATTACTACTCTCTCTGCACTAGATCCTCCTCCTTCTTGGTCTGTATCAAACCAGACATGTTCACTCCAAATATAGTGGTCATGTGTGGCTCAGTTGTTAGAGCATGGTGCTTGCAACGCCAGGGTTGTGGGTTTGATTCCTGCTGGGACCACCCATACTTAAAATGTATGCAGGCATGACTGTAAGTTGCTTTGGATAAAAGCCTCTACTAAATAAGATATATTATTATTATTATTGACACAGAGTTCATCTGTTATTATGAAACATGTTCATGTCAAAGCAATTCATTCAGAAAATATTGTCATAATTAATTAGTTGGTTGACATGTTGAGCCTATATGTGAATCGGGATCTATTCAGATACATCCATATCAGTCATTGCTGACAGGTTTGGCATACAGTATCCAGATGAATCGTTTGGGAAACGCTGATCTACAGTATCCAGATGAATCGTTTGGGAAACGCTGATCTACAGTATCCAGATGAATTGTTTGGGAAACTCTGATCTACAGTATCCAGATGAATCGTTTGGGAAACGCTGATCTACAGTATCCAGATGAATCGTTTGGGAAACGCTGATCTACAGTATCCAGATGAATCGTTTGGGAAACGCTGATCTACAGTATCCAGATGAATCGTTTGGGAAACTCTGATCAACAGTATCTAGATGAATCGTTTGGGAAACGCTGATCTACAGTATCCAGATGAATCGTTTGGGAAATGCTGATCTTGATGAATCGTTTGGGAAACGCTGATCTACAGTATCCAGATGAATCATCTGCCATCACAGGGATGATGGTGATTTATAGACATTTCAATTGAACAATTTGATTCAATACAAGAGTCAAATCTGTAATTGATAGTGAGGCAGAATTGTAGTGTATTGGCCAGTCAACCAAGTCATAGACTGCTCTCTCTGCTATCGCACGGCAAGCGGTACTGAATCGCCAAGTCTTGGTCCAAAAGGTTCCTTAACAGCTTCTACCCCCAAGCTATAAGACTGCTGAATAATTAATCAAATGGCCACCCAGACTATTTACATTAACCCCCCTTTGTTTTTACACTGCTGCTACTCAACTGACCTGTAACCCCGCACATTAACTCAGTACTGGTACCCTCTGTATATAGCCTCATTATTGTTATTGTGTTACCTTTTAAAAAAACATTTTTTTACTTTAGTTTATTTAGTAAATATTTTCTTAACTCAATTTCTTGAACTGCGTTGTTGGTTAAGGGCTTAAGTAAGTAAGCATTTCACTGTAAGGTCTACTACACCTGTTGTATTCGGCGCATGTGACAAATGAAATAAAATGTGATTTGATTTGATTGATTTGGACCCTTGTTTAGAGCTGAGATCTGCTTACAAATGAGACAACTAGTGTACTGTAACTACCTGGAGAGCACAGGTTAACTTCATCTCAGTCACTACTGATCTAGATGGGGCTGCCTTTCTCTCTCAGTTAGATTCAGGCACCTGTGTCTATCTGAAATACACAGACCGAGTCGAACAAACTTAGGGATTCACAGCTAAACCCTTCAAAAAACTGTCTTCTTGGTTTTTTTTGTTATTATTTTCTCTGTGTTTTATCATGAATCAGCAGCTGGCCTTCCTAATGTAATATACCTGTGTGTGTGTGTGTGTGTGTGTG
Organism: Salmo salar; assembly: GCF_965601325.2. Lineage (NCBI taxonomy): Eukaryota > Metazoa > Chordata > Actinopteri > Salmoniformes > Salmonidae > Salmo > Salmo salar. The sequence continues at coordinate 18,026,921 of NC_138294.1, forward strand.
TGTGTGTGTGTGTGTGTGTGTGTGTGTGTGTGTGTGTGTGTGTGTGTGTGTGTGTGTGTGTGTGTGTGTGTGTGTGTGTGTGTGTGTGTGTGTGTGTGTGTGTGTGTGTGTGACGCTGCATGGAGTACCCATCACTCCCTCTGTATCTGCCTCAGGTCTTATCGATCTACTTCCTATGCCCATTCTAGCTCTCTCCACTCAACGAGATGTTGCTTCAGAATCTGCACTGCAGCACAACTCGCTCCCCCCTCAAGTCCTAATGACACCCTTCACTCACTGATGAATGATTAAATGCTCACCTATGCAGTACTGTCCATTATGGCTTATATTGGAGATGCGTTGTCCAAGTGTTGACCAAGCACTGATTGGTCAGAACAAATAATTGACAAGTGACTTATCTAATCATATTCGACTATCTCCCGCTTATTGAACATCATGATCCACCTCGTTTGACTGTGACGTTTGGTTGTGGTCTGGAGATTCGTCAAAAACAATGAATGACAAGTGGCTCATCCAATCATATTCAACCATTTCCCGCTCATTAAATATGACCCGGCCCGTTTGACTGGTTGTGGTCTGGGGAGTAGAAGGCTGTTCATGACCATCATCATCAGATTGTCTGGCTGGATCAGCATTCTAACTCCACAATCAGTCTGTTATTCCTTACCTGGAGACAGGATGCCACTTTTAATTTAGGGCTGTGTCCTACCTTTTGAAAACCCTTGTAAATATTTGATCACCTCGGAAGGGTTCTGACAGGCCCGTTTTGTAAAAAAGCCGGGCCTTGCAATTAAGCAATAGCGGAGAATGGACTAATTACACTTGATAGGCTGGAGTGAGTTAATCTGATTTCCCATTGGGTCGATGCAGAGAGGGGCTATGAGGGACACTGGGGAAATGTAGCTTGGGGTTTGGCAGGAATCCGTTGGCCAGTCCTTGTCTTGATTAGAAACTTGTTTTGTGGTCGGACTGGGTTGAGGGAACTCAATTTGTCCCTGCTGGTAAGACAAGAGGGCCCCATAGAGAGGTGTGTGTGTGTGTGTGTGGGTGGTTGTATACGTGTGTGTGTGGGTGGGTGTTTGTGTGTGTGTGTGTTCTTAGCCTCTACTCCCAACACAAGGCCGTCAGATGAACTCTATCCCATAGTACTCCAGGCTCTGCCCCTAAGAGAGGCAGGTGACAGCGGGCCAGAATCGGCATGGTGATGGCCCATGCAGAAAGTCGATACTCACAGAGAAGAGGGAAAAATAGGAAGGGAGGGAGGAAAGGAGGGGAGGGGTGGTTGAGGGAAGAGCCGATCAATGTTGCTGTTTGATCTCAGCCCGGTCTGAATAAATGTATATTTAAACGTGTCTCTCTCTCCCTCAGACCAAACATTGACATTCTCCTTGTTGATTTTGTGGATAAAGTAGTTTTTTTTTTCTTCTTTCCAACATCTTGAGGCTTGTTTTTGCTACAGTGGTTTTTCTGTGCCTCGCTGCCGCTGGGATGGGCTGGCTGGCTGGCTGGCTGGGAGGCAGGGCATGCTGAGACGCCGGGCCACCCTCCTTTTGGCCCGTGTGTCCAAAGCTCCACATTCAACCAGACAATAACCATTCCACTCACCCTCCTCTCTCCACACCATCACTACCCAGAAAAACTCACCCAGGAGTCGTCCCAGACAAACCCAAGGTCTCTCTGTCGTCCTTCTCCGTGAGCCTTTCATCTTTAAACTTAAGGACATAACCTCCCTCATGTCCCCTTCTCTAACTGCCAGCCATAACACAGAGTCAGACTGTAGACAAACTTAAGGACATAACCTCCCTCATGTCCCCTTCTCTAACTGCCAGCCATAACACAGAGTCAGAGTGTAGACAAACTTGCCTTTTATTTTTTGATTTGTGTCATTCTGATGCAACAAGAGCAGAGATAAAGACTCCAACGGGTTGGCAAGTGGCCAAATAATGCACCATAAACATGGTTGTTACTGTGGCATTGAGATCTGTTCAACTCCAGCTGTGTCATTATGTTCCTCAGTAAGACTGGGGGGTAGGGGGTATGTGTCTTGTGTTTATGGGGGTTGGGGGTTCATAGGGGCTTTGGCCCATTTACACTGAGTGGTGTCACTGCCCTGCCTCACCCCTCTCCCTCGTCTCACCCCTCACACACCCATCCTACGGCCACCCAAGTAACACCTTTCTACACCCCTCACACCCCCATACTACAGCCACCCAGGGTACCCACTTCTCTCCCTCAGGTTCCCCCTGTCCTTGATCTGGGTTTAAATAATGAGCACTGTAATTACGATTTCATCTGGTTTAAACATCACTGGATTACCGTGATACATTTTCAATGTTGGACAGATTGAGAAAAAAAATCTATAATTATACTGGCTGGACATACGTCTAAATAATTAATTGTCTGTGTGATGTTAAAGCTATGCTGTGATTAGCAATTTAAATGTCCAGGGGAGATGTTATTGCTTTCAGTATGTATGTGTAAAAAGAAGAGCGAGCAACCTGCTACTTGTCAGGGAGTACCTCTGTGGTGTGTGTGTGTGTGTGTGTGTGTGTGTGTGTTTGTGTGTTTGTTTATGTGTGTGTGTGTGTGTGTTTATGTGTGTGCAGCCAGGTCACCCGTGATACAAGTCAGTATTCAACATCCATCCATGTCTGAGGACGTCGGGAGATGACATGGAAATCGGCCACTAGGGGGCAACAGTGAGCCCTGACCTCCACGTAGGTACAACATCTACCTCTGGTGACAAGGGTTGTATGTTCGAATCCAGCGATAGAAAGTTGTTTTTGAGATTTTTCTTTTTAAGTCTATCCCAAACCTTACCCCTTAACCTTAACCATTCAGAGTTAATGCCTAACCTTAAGATTTCAGAGTTAATGCCTAAATGTCAGACTAGCCTTAAACACTTCCAAATGTAACATTACATTTACATTTTACATTTTAGTCATTTAGCAGACGCTCTTATCCAGAGCGACTTACAGTAGTGAATGCATACATTTCATTTCATACATTTTGTTTTTTCTGTGCTGGCCCCCCGTGGGAATCGAACCCACAACCCTGGCGTTGCAAACACCATGCTCTACCAAGTTAAAAATTCTACGTTTGAAAAACATGGATGAACGTCTAATTTTGACGTGAGAGCTTGTGTGTGTGTGTGTGTGTGTGTGTGTGTGTGTGTGTGCTAAAAATGCTTATTTATTCCGTCAACACCACAGATACATAAATAATGGACTCTACCTTTTTTATATCCTTTTAACTGCAAATAACTTCTTTAAGAGTAGTGTTTGAGGGATCAAATTACTTTTCAAGGAGTAAAAGAAAACTTGAAACCCCTAAAGTATTAGGATATTGTAGTTATATGCTGACATATTAGTTATGTGTCACCTATGGTGATGTATTGCCTCAAGAGTTCTTAAATGTCGGGACAATCGTTGTCCGGCAGGGAAACTTTATTTTTACAGTTTAAAAAAATATTGATTTGGTTTCGTTATTTGAGCTTAAAAATACATTTAGGGCAATTTTATAAGGGGAAAGATTTTCTTTTGGAATTGTCCAAATATTTTCAATATTATTCATTTCCTGATAGAAGGGTCATGTTTTTATTCATGTTTTATCTTTAGAGGCAAAAATATTTATGCGTTGGGTATTTGTTGTCAAGTCAATCAATGGCTTGTCAACTGGTTGATTGCTAAACCCCCTGAAGATCGATTTGTTTTTTTTATATTCAGAAAAAAACACTTTCATCAACGTTCTGCAACATGTGCTTAAACTATTAAAGTATTTACTGTTCTAGATCTAAGGGATAATGTTTGCTTTAAACATGTTGTTTTACGTTCTGAACCTAGAAAAACATGCCAAAATGCTAACGAAATTAGCCCTGCAGCATTTATTAAAATATACAAAATAAAACAAAAATACATTTGGAGATTTGTATCACAAATTTGAATAATCTAATGTTAGAATTAAACAGTCAAGGCCTTTAACAACTCTTGTCGGACAATACATGTACAAATGAAATGCCTTTACGGAGTCTGAAGGAGTTGACCTAAATCCAGTTAGTTGCATTTTATGAAAACATTTAAGAATTAGGTTGTTCCTTTACATGGTGTGATAGCTGGTACTTTGGTCTATCAAAATATGTATTTCAAATGTTGTTAATATTAAGAAGATTGTCCCATCTTTCAAGAATCCCTAACCTACAGTTAAGTTGGAAGTTTACACACACTTAGGTTGGAGTCATTAAAATTAGTTTTTCAACCACTCCACAAATTTCTTGTTAGCAAACTATAGTTTTGGCAAGTCGGTTAGGACATCTACTTTGTGCATGACACAATAGTTTTTCCAACAATTATTTACAGACAGATTTTTTCACTTACCATTCATTCACTGTATCACAATTCCAGTAGGTCAGAAGTTTACATACGCTAAGTTGACTGTGCCTTTAAACAGCTTGGAAAATGGCTTTAGAATCTTCTGATAAGCTAATTGACATAATATGAGTCAATTGGAGGTTTACCTGTGGATGTATTTCAAGGCCAACTTTCAAAGTCAGTCTTTACTTGCCATCATGGGAAAATCAAAAATAATCAGCCAAGACCTCAGAAACAAATTGTAGACCTCCACAAGTCTGGTTCATCCTTGGGAGCAATTTCCAAACGCCTGAAGGTACCACGTTCATCTGTACAAACAACAGTACTGTCACGTCCTGACGAGTAAAGGGGTTATTTGTTCTTGTAGTTTGGTCAGGACGTGGCAGGGGGTATTTGTTTTATGTGGTTCAGGGTGTGTTTGTGCATGTGTTCATGTCCAGGGGGTATTTGGTTTATATGGTTCGGGCTATGTATTTAGGTAGAAGGTTGGTTATTGTTCTATGTTAGTTTTTCTATGTTCTGTCTAGGTGTTTGTATTTCTATGTTTTGGTAATGGGGATTGGGGCCTTCAATTGGAGGCAGCTGTCTATCGTTGCCTCTGATTGAAGGTCCTATATTTAGGAGGGTGTTTGTCATGGGATTTTGTGGGAGATTGTTGCTGTGTATAGCTTTGTGCCTTACCGGCCTGTTCTTTGTCGTCGTGTTTTTGTATACGTTTTTGGTTTTCCTTCTTTGTCCTTAAATAAAAGAAGATGAGTATACATTTTCCCGCTGCGTTTTGGTCTAAACCCTACGACACCCGTGACAGTACGCAAGTATAAACACCATGGGACAACACAGCAGTCATACCGCTCAGGAAGGAGATGAACGTACTTTGGTGCGAAAGTGCAAATCAATCCCAGAACAACAGCAAAGGACCTTGTGAAGATGCTGGAGGCAACAGGTACAAAAGTATCTATATCCACAGTAAAACGAGTCCTATATTGACATAACCTGAAAGGCCGCTCAGCAAGGAAGAAGCCACTGCTCCAAAACCGCCATAAAAAAAGCCAGACTACGGTTTGCAACTGCACATGGGGACAAAGATCATACTTTCTGGAGAAATGTCCTCTGGACTGATGAAACAAAAATAGAACTGTTTGGCCATAATGACCATTGTTATGTTTGGAGGAAAAAGGGGGATGCTTGCAAGCCGAAGAACACCACCCCAACCGTGAAGCACGGGGATGGCAGCATCATGTTGTGGGGGGTGCTTTGCTGCAGGAGGGACTGGTGCACTTCACAAAATAGATGGCATCATGAGGAAAGAAAATTAGGTGGATATATTGAAGCAACATCTCAAGACATCAGTCAGGAAGTTAAAGCTTGGTCGCAAATGGGTCTTCCAAATGGACAATGACCAGAAGCATACTTGTGGCAAAATGGCTTAAGGACAATAAAGTCAAGGTATTGGAGTGGCCATCACAAAGCCCTTACCTCAATCCCATAGAACATTTGTGGGCAGAACTGAAAAACCGTGTGCGAGCAAGGAGGCCTACAAACCTGACTCAGTTACACCAGCTCTGTCAGGAGGAATGGGCCAAAATTCACCTAACTTATTGTGGGAAGCTTGTGGAAGGCTACCCAAAATGTTTGACCCAAGTTAAACAATTTAAAGGCAATGCTACCAAATACTAATTGAGTGTATGTACATTTCTGACCCACTGGGAATGTGATGAAAGAAATAAAAGTTGAAATAAATCATTCTCTCTACTATTATTCTGACATTTCACATTCTTAAACTAAAGTGGTGATCCTAACTGACCTAAGACAGGGAATTTATACTTGGATTAAATGTCAGGAATTGTGAAAAACTGAGTTTAAATGTGTTTGGCTAAGGTGTACGTAAACTTCCGACTTCAAGTGTATATGCCACTAGAATACAGTACCGTAACAAATCTGTTTGGCTTTGTCTCATCCTGTATTGCTTTAGATATTTCCTAAATTAGACATTTTTCAGTTAGGTTCTGAATCAGGTTTTGACTGGGTCAAATCCCTAAAATTTCAATGCAAAATGTGTGAATATGTTATGTTGCAATGTATTTCTTGCCGTATCAAATAAAATCAGCTCTATAAATTTCTAGTGGCCTATCCCGTTTTGATTTGACTTATAGCCTGAATTCCCTCGTGGAATTGCACTATAAATCAAGGCTATAAAACAGACCACACAAGAAGAATTTCTTACACAATGTGTATTGGTCTGGTGTGACTATGTATTACTATATGTATCAACTTAGCCTCGGTCAGTATTTTGCATTGAATCCCACACACATATGTTTGAGTTCACATACTGAAGGCATACCTTCAGCTACTGTTTACCTTTGTGTGCACTGTCTAGCTGTCTGTCTGTTATGCATCTGTGTGTGTGTGTGTGTGTGTGTGTGTGTGTGTGTGTGTGTGTGTGTGTGTGTGTGTGTGTGTGTGTGTGTGTGTGTGTGTGTACATCTGAGGTGTGTGGGTGTGTATTTGTGTTTAAATCTGTGTCTACATCTCTCTCTCCCAGGACATCCTCCAGTCCTCCCAGACCTGTGTGATGTTGACCTGTACCAGCCTCTGGCAGCAGGCAGTGTCTTAATAACTCAGCCCCTGGTCCTGCTGCTCCTGCTGGGATAGCTGTGTGTCTGTGGCCCCTGCTCCACCAAACTCCACTGGGCTCCACGGTGCAGTGTTGACCTCTGACACTGACTATGGCTAATGAGCCAGGTAGGGCCGTGCTGGAGCGGAGCTGGGGCCCCGGCAGCTGCAGCTGAGCTTTATACCCCTGTTCCAGGTGATGTCATTCGTCCTCATCAGCGAAGGTGTGTGTGTGTGTGTGTGTGTGTGTGTGTGTGTGTGTGTGTGTGTGTGTGTGTGTGTGTGTGTGTGTGTGTGTGTGTGTGTGTGTGTGTGTGTGTGTGTGTGTGTGTGTGTGTGTGTGAAAAGAGACTTGTCCTGCAACAACTGAAGCACTGAGAAGGTATAGACACACGCACGCACACACATACACACACACACAATGAGGACTCATGCGCCATTAATAATTCACCAGCATTAATTATGACTTGTCTATATCTCAGTTTGATGCCATTGCTGAGGGCATGTTAATGCGACTGATGTCTGCAAGGAGCCTCTCTCTCTTTTTACCCTCTCTATCTCTTTCCCCCTCTCACTTTCGCTTTCTCTCTCTTTCAATCTCTCATTCTCTTTCTCTCTCTCTCTCTCTCTCTCTCTCTCTCTCTCTCTCTCTGTGTCTGTCACACACACACACACACACACACACACACACACACACACACACACACACACACACACACACCTCCCTTGGTGTGAGCATGAAGTCACCGCTAGCAGCCAGGCCCAGCCACAGGGACCTAATTAACACAACATAAATTATGGGATGCTGATGAAGCAGTCACTGGAGCCATCTCAGGACATTGTCCAGACAACAGTGTGGGAGAGTGCCTTCAGTGTGTGTGTGTGTTTTCTAGCTGGGGGGGGGGGGTGTGTGCCAATGCCAATGCCACCACACCAGGTGTGTAATTAACTGTAGCCTGGTGGAGCAGTGAGCCCATGCTAATTAGCCTAGCTGCTTCTCCGCCACTCCTCTTTCCTCTTCTCTGTCCACAGTTGACCCTTAAGTGCCCAGTGCAGTCAGAAACGTGAGTTTCCTGGGGTGGCAGGCAATGTGCAACTTCCGCACGTTTACTGTGAACACTGAGGCTGTATGCGCTTTAAGTTACAGTTTTAAGTGGCTATTTGACCATAATGTAGCATTACCAGAATGGCCAACCATCATAAACAATGGAAAAAATGCATCCCATAACATTTTAACATGGAAATAGCTGTTCTATCATTCAGCCTACAGTGGCAGCAAATGTGTGGTGTTCAATGTAGGCCTAAGGATCCTGAGTGGCGCAGTGCTAGAGACCTGGGTTCGATCCCGGGCTGTATCACAACTGGCCGTGATCGGGAGTCCCATAGGGCGGCACATCATTGACCCAGCGTCGTCCGGGTTAGGGGAGGGTTTGGCTGGGGTAGGCCGTCGTTGTAAATAAGAATTTGTTATTTTGCCAAGTTAAATAAAAACATTCCATGAGACTTTTGAAAAAAACATTCAGGGCTTGACATTAACCTGTTAATCTACTTTTCCTACAGACAAGGAGGTGACTGAAAAAGTTGTTGTGTTGTTTGATGCAAGAAACCACTTTACAAAATAAAATGCATTATTATTCCCACACCATTATTACAGAGAATCAAACAAATTATGTTACCCTCTGCCTATTGGCTATTTAGCTTATTCAAGCATGTCTCAAAATACAACACTTCCCTTTTAAGAAAAAAAGCTCTTCACCTGACTCTCTTTTCAAAGATGTCTAGAAATGTACATGTTTTGTGCTCTTGTAGGAAGCAATCACTCCTCCATTGCTGTCTACAAATGATCTCTAACTGGGCTAATAACTTACTAACTGGCAAAGAATATGAACAAATGTGTGTGTGGCTGATGCAGCTCTCGCTTTGATCTCAAAACAAACTAATCTACTCAGGACCGCTCATGCTGTAAACAGCAGTTCAAAGTGAATGGCACAGATCAATATACGGCAATGGTGTATTTGCACATAGGCCTACTGCAGCTCTGATTGGTTATGGCGCACCAGTCTGTGTAGACTAAAGTATGGGCCTGAGTCGTGCCTGTCAATGCAATAGAATCCTACTCCGATGCGTTCTGCCTACAAAACAGTCTCCTGCATAGTTTGTTTTGCATACTAAGTTTGCATAGTTCATTTCGTTTCGGTATGTTGCATTGAAAGTGGCTAATATTGCATTGATTCGATCACAATTCCCACAGTAAAGGGAAACGTTGAGTGTTAACTAACGGGGAAAACTCTAGAAAGTTGAGTGAAGGGACTGATATTTCTTCTGAGGTTTAGTCACTTTTGAGGACACAAGCTCAAGTTCACAGTACAAATATGATGAAGATATGAAATATTTTATATGATGTATTTCCTATTCAACAAAACTGTATGAATAAGGCTTGAAATGACTTCTATGCTTTGTAAATATAGTATAATCAAATTATAAAATGACTAACTACAAGATGTTTAGGTAGAGAAAATCTTCATGTTTTCTAAAGGTCTCTCTTGGTCTTCTGTCTCACAGACCTCTAGCTTGGCATCCTGAACTCGTTAGGAACTTGCTTTACATCTCATATTATCTATGCATGGTGATGTCACCATGGAACGCCGAAACCCCCGCCCTTGCAAACCTGCTGTTTAGAAGGACCCGTGTAGATTATATTTTTCAACCAGCAACTATCAGGAAATAACACTGATGACATTTTTTCACACTTTTACAGTGTTAGTTTCATCAGCTGTACAATATGATACAAAACACTGGAAAAACTGAATTATGACTGCGCTGGGCCTTTAAAGGCTCGCAATAGAAGATTTTAAGTGGATAAAGGGTGTTGTAATTGTGAAATCATTATATTTTGATACACTCTTGATCCGGAGATCAGTCATTCAATGTAACAACTGACGGACATTTAAAAACTAAACGTAAACATGTTGTAGTGTTTATTTCAGTGAAGCTCCTCCGGTTCCAGGGGTAATACGTGGCGGAAGATGAAGAACGCCACTGATCTTTGGGTAAAGGAAAACAGCTGATGTAGTGTCTTATTAATGAGTTATTATTACCGTCTTCACTGAGAAAAAAAGGAGTGATTTCTGTCCTCTTTTTCTCTAGAGGCTTGTCCTCCATCAGGAGAGAGAGAGAGAGAGAGAGAGAGAGAGAGAGAGAGAGAGAGAGAGAGAGAAAGGGATCAGTTTTGGCAGAGAGGAGAGGAGTAACTGTATGTCGGAGGTACTGGCAATGGTATTAGACTGATACTGCTAATCCTTCTGTACACACACACACACACACACACACACACACACACACACACACACACACACACACACACACACACACACACACACACACACACACCTTCTCTGTTAACAGCCTTGAATAACACTCAGCAGATGTTTGACTGGTTATTTCATTAAACCATGGCATCAAGCTTCAGATTGGTGGTAGGCTGCATTGCACTTTGCAGACATTGCACACAAAGGCACGGTTCCCACTTGGTGTTGTTTGTAAGATTCCATCTTGTGTGTAAGGACAGCATTTGTATTAAATAGACACAAGCCAGGTAATATCTCAGGCAAATTGTCCCATATGGTTGTCAGGGGCTCACCAGCATCCTTACAGGGTCTCGTCAACTGTCATTTTGCAGCTTGACAGTCTAACAGTCTAACCTTTAATACAAAAGCCTATTCCACCCCGCAAAATGGATTAAATATTACATGCGGCAGCAAACAGAGAGGGGAATTGGAGTGAACTCCCTGAGAGAGTAGAGTGGACAACACAAACCCTACCCTGCACATTCCTTTAAATTGATGTTGAGGAGTTCAGGTCCAAGAGAAACATGTTACATTTCTGCAGGTCGGAATCCCCAGACGAGAGAGACAGAGAGAGAGACAGCGAGACAGCGAGAGAGAGAGAGAGATTCATTGACCGGTAAAACGACCAACGCCTCTAAAAAGTGATTTTTTTCCTTCCTAGGGACATAATGCTATGCTTCTGCTCGACTTGACCACATCAGAAGACCTATTAAACCCGTAAACATTTCATGTCTGTCGGGCCGGGGAAAATACAGTTTAGAATACGAGGGCCAGGGGATTGGCCAATGATGTATTGTCAAGTCGTGTTGAGAGCCGCACCTCCTGAGGACTACTCGACACAGAGGAGTTCTGTCTCTCTCTCTCTCTCTCTCTCTCTCTCTCTCTCTCTCCTTTCTTTCTCTCTCTCCTTTCTTTCTCCCTTTCTCTCTCTCTTTTCTCTCTCACTCTCTTTTCTCTCTCTCTCTCTCTCTCTCTTTTCTCTCCCTCTCTCAGGGTGTCTGTGAAAGCTGATATTTGCCAGCTTACAAATACTCAGAAGAACAAGTCACTGCTCATGGAAGTGCAAAAACCCAGAGGAAAACAATGCTATATCAAACAGATCTACTGTATGAAAACACACCAGGAACAAACCCCCAAAATCATCCTTGAAAAGTGCCTTACCGTGTCTCTGTGTGTCTGATATCTGTACAGAGTAGCCTGAAGGTGTAAAAGGACTGCCCCTATTGTGACTGCCCACTCATGCTGCCGAACATACTCTCATAAAACTGACTATCCTGCTGATCCTTGACTTCGGCGATGCCATTTCCAAAATAGCCCCCAACACTCTACTCAGCAAACTGGATGCAGTCTATCACAGTGCCATCCGTTTTGTCACCAAAGCCTCATATACTACCCACCACTGTGACCTGTATGCTCTCGTTCACTACATATTCGTCGCCAAACCCACTGGCTCCAGGTCATCTATAAGTCTATGCTAGGTAAAGCCCTGCCTTATCTCAGCTCACTGGTCACCATAGCAACACCCGTAGCACGCGCTCCAGCAGGTATATTTCACTGGTCATCCCCAAAGCCAACACTTCCTTTGGCCGCCTTTCCTTCCAGTTCTCTGCTGCCAATGACTGGAACGAATTGCAAAAATCACTGAAGCTGGAGTCTTATCTCCCTCACTAACTTTAAGCATCAGCTGTCAGAGCAGCTTACTGATCACTGTACCTGTACATAGCCAATCTGTAAATAGCACACCCAACTACCTCATCCCCATATTGTTACTTATCGTCTTACTATTTTGCACCCCAGTATCTCTACTTGCACATCATCTGCACATCTATCACTCCAGTTTTAATGCTAAATTGTAATTATTGAAGGCCTCCATGGCCTATTTATTGCCTTAACTCCCTACTCTTCTACATTTACACACACTGTACATAGATTTTTCTATTGTGTTATTGACTGTACGTTTGTTTATGTGTAACTCTGTGTTGTTGTTTTTGTCGCACTGCTTTTCTATATCTTGGCCAGGTCGCAGTTGTAAATGAGAACTTGTTCTCAACTGGCCTACCTGGTTAAATAAAGGTGAGATAAAATGTTTAAAATAAAAAGTGTCTCAATAGACCATGTTGGATACTTCCACCTGTATGTCATCTCAACATGTCCTAGAAAAGTTTGCTCAGAAAGAGCCTTTTACACCTGGCCGATTGCATCAACCCAAACCAGGGTCAATGTAACACTGTAATCTATGTCTACTTCACGAGGTGGTAGAATTAAATGGACTGTTGGCACTCATGGCGACCGTGGGCCATCTAGGGCTGATGCGCAGCCGTCCCAGAATCTTCTGAGCACCGGGTCAGGCCCGGGGTGACCTCTCCGATTGGCTCCCCGCTGTCAGTGACAGCGGGGAACCAATCGGAGAGCTCACCACTGGCCTGACCCTGTGCTCAGATGATTCTGGTACGGCAGAGAATCAGGACTAGATGGCACACGGGCGAAATGAGTGACAACAGTACATTTAAATCTACGACCTCGTGAAGTTGCCATTGTTTACAGCGATACATTCACCCCTGTTTTGGGTTGATGCTATCTTCCAGGTGTAAAAGGCTATTTCTGAGAAAACTTTTCTAGGACATGTTGAGATGACTTCCTGGTGGAAGTATCCAACATGGTCTATTGTGACACTTTTTATTTTAAACATTTTATCAAACCTTTATTTAACTAGGCATTCTTATTTACAATGACGGCCAAACCCGGAAGACGCTAGGCCAATTGTGCGCCGCCCTATGGGACTCCCAATCACGGCTGGTTGTGATACAGCCTGGATGGTCTACAGACAATAGATGAGGAAGGTGCAAGAACAGGGAATAAAGAAAGTGAGTAGAGAGCCAGTCAGCGGTCGACAGTAAAACAAAGACAAGATGAGATTCCAGAACTATCACCATCCAGTCACTCTGGCCACTTGGGGAAACCATTCACAACCCAAGCTAATGTAGACATTTTGGGGACTTGCGCACACACTCACAGTGAGTGGAACCACAGAGGAGATATAGGAAGTCTAAGAGTAAAGTGGTTGAAAAAGTAATGAGCCGTGAGCAGATGGAACCCAACAACAACAGCAGGCCAGCACCTCCTGGCTCCAGAGGAGAAGCAGAAGAGTCAGCCGGTGCTCAGGTAGCCTTGTTCTCTGTTTATCCAGAGAACAGTAGAGATAGGCTGTGGTGAGGCGTGCTGCTGCTCTGCTCCAGGTGCATTGTGGGCCTGGTTTGCCCGTGGACACGGCCGTTTGATTCGCTCGCCGTTCGGGCTCGGCCTTGCTCTTGTGCTTGTCTGGCGGCCTCCTGACATGTGCACTGCACCATGAATAATTGAGGCTTCGCAGCCAGGGTCCAGTAAGCACAGGTCTACCCCTCTCTCTCTCTCTCTCTCTCTCTCTCTCTCTCTCTCTTTCTCCTTTCTCTCCGTCCGGCTGGACACCTCTAGTCCTTGACAATAAGAGAAGTCTGGGAGACGTGGCACCATCCGCTTTGGTGAAATGATCACTGAGTTGAGTTGGGCTGCCATCATCCCTCCTGTCTCTCCACAGCCCCCCTCCCTTTCCCTCCTTCTCCATCCTACACCCCTCTGCCAAAGAACTCCCCACCCCTCCACTCCTCGCCCTCATACTGTCCTGGGACTTGAGCGGAATATAATTCATAGCGTTTGTATTGATTAAAAAAAAGCCTAGACTCTCCTATTAAAAATGGATGGCGTTTTTTTAAAATCAAAAACAAAAGGTTGAACCGTAGTGCGCCCCACCAAGACCCATAGCGGACATCAGGAGAGTAACTTTGGGGGCTGGACTTTAATTGAAATAAACAAACAAACAAACAAACGGTGATTACCTGGTAGTAAAACCCATCATGTCACCCAGAATAACTGTCTGCCTTGTCTTGGACAGAGAAAGCCCACCTTGATCACCAGGCTCTTGCCCAGCTAGCCTGGGGGGGTCTGAGGTTCCTGGGGAGTCCACCCTGGGTCCAATCTGGAGCTTGAGATAACAAGTGGCTGGAAAGGGTTGCCAATGAACTCTGGCTAAATCAATGAGGCAAACAGAGAGATTGAGTCCTAGTCTCTTTCTCTTTCTCTCTCTACTTCCCTCCCTCGGACTCGGACCAGTACAGTTATCAAGCCCAGCAGATAAACAAGACGTGTTGCCAGATATAACTCCAATATGTGAAACTTAATCATACCTCTGGAAACCAGGGGGAATAGTGATGGAGGCAGAGGAAAATGAAAGCTGCCATGCCCACAGGGCAAAACCCAAGGTCCCTTTTGGCAAGTGAAGCTCCCTTTCTCTCACCCCTCTTTCCTCCCTCTCTATTTATCCTAGAAAGTAAAAAAAAAAAACATCACGAGCAGAGTAGTACTCAGACCATTTTTATATCCATTGCCGCCTTTCAAATTTTTTCATGAAGCTCAAACTGCAAGTAGTTTCTGAAGTACAGGGAGATGTATGCACTCTGTGTCATCTTTAAGGTTCAGGACAACTGATCGCTGTAGGGTAGTCGGCACTCAGAAGTCTTCTTCGCTCGGCAAGGAGCTAGGATCTCTGTGATTTCCACTTGTCAGCTAGGGCCAGCCATGCAGAGGGGAAGAGACTGGAGCATCAGAGAGAGAGAGAAAAAGACAGAGGGGTAGCTGACTTTGACTGGACTCAGTCAGGCTTTGACATTGACAGGCCTGAGAGGAGGAGAGGAGGACCAGCCACCCCAAAGGACTGGAGAGAGAGAAAGCGAGCGAGAGAGGGTAAGAGAGTGAGAGAGAACTGCCAGAGGCTCCTCTTGGCTTTGAAGCAGGGACTAGAAAGGGCTAGGGGCACCGTGAAGTCCATTGAAGTGGATTCAGCACTTGTCACTCTTCCGGGCATGGCCTAGAGTCTAGAGATGTGGACGTGTCTTCCTTTTCAGGATGGTCCCACCGTGGTACTCTTCACAGGCTCTGGCGTCCACGCTACGCCTTGATGTCGTGACTTGGATCGATATTCGGACTAGGACCCAGTGGCACCGACATGCTATGATGTTAAAAACAGATGAAGTGTTTGTGTGAAGCAGTGAAGCTGGTGCACTGAGTTTACCCGAGGAAGAGGGCTTCTGTCAGAGAGCTTTTTCATATTTTATGTTAGAAGAATCTCTCAAACCACTACGGGTCGCTTTATACAGACCTTAACCCGTACTCTACCTCAAATAAGGGAGAGAAAACCCAAAACAGGAAATGGTTAGGATTCAATTAGTCAAATGCTCAATAGATGTGATATCTAATCTCACATTATATTATTTTCTGTGTGTGTTGATTGTGAGATAGGTATCTTATTTAAATGATAGTTAGCCTGTGATGCTTCGTTTTTCTACAGATTGTCATCTTTTGTGTGTCAGCCCTTCATTCTAGTATCTTTACTTTAGAAGCTCAGTTAGCTCAATAAATCACCTGAAATACTCCAAGTCTCAAAGTACCCACTAAGTACTATTAGTATTTACTGCCTGTGTTCGTCCAAGCTCCCCTCTCGGCCCCTCTCCTCTCCCAACAGATAGATTACTTACAAGGCAGCATATGACCGATGGATAGGGGGCATAAGGCCTAAGCCTTTGGAGAAATATGTGCTTATGAAATCATAAATTTGATCTCTAACGCTAATTAGCATAAGAGCAAACAGCTGATTTTATTTATCAACTTTAGCCACAATTAATAAACGCAGGTCCGTAGCCTTGAGAGAAGCCCCGGCCGAGCTGGGCGATAGGCATCACATGTTTGTGCCACGGCGTCAAGGCCATAAACCCATCACACACACACACACACACACACACACACACACACACCACACACACACACACACACACACACACACACACACACACACACACACACACACACACACACACACACACACACACAAACACTCTCTGATTGTGGCTGCCCCAGTGGGGAAATAAGTAATTGTGCCTGTAAAATTTTAATTGCTCTGAAACGCATTCTAAATTACAGTACCTTGTTTCTAGACATAAATGGTGTGGGTTGTTGCTAAACGACACCCTTAGACAATATACCCCCACCACCTCTGCCCCCTCCTGATGCCCAGACTGAGGCTTGACGTTGGGGCCAGAGATAGAATGGGAGGCTGGTGCTCCCATAACCTGGTGCTCTCCTATTTCCCTGCTCTCCCACATGTGAACTAACCCGCACATTTTATTCCGTGGATGGAGGGATGGCTGGATGGTTGGATGCACTGATGTACCACATACCCCAGCAGCCCTGGCAAGGCATGTGAACATGTCATAAACCATGGCAATCTTTTTTAGAATGACAGGAAATTAGCTGTAAAACTGCAATATTTTCTCTCAGACTCATTGTAAAATTTGTAGAATAGCTTGAGATTAGTTATAAAACTGCACAGTTTTCTCTCTGCTCTATGGCGTTATGTGTAGAAATGTAGGAATTTTGCTTTAAAAATGTGGTTACGCCACTGGATGGATGAATGAATGGATGAGAGTAGTAGAGTAAATGAAAAGAAGGGCCGGGGGTTTAGCTATCCAGGGGAGCGCGTAGCTGAGAACTGCTAACGCTGCTAGGTCTCTGTGCTAATTAGGCCTCATTGTGCTTCCCAGCCAGTTTTCCTGTCTGTCTGTCTGTCTGTCGTGGCATTAGCGTGGGCAGCTCTCCAAAGCCTCCTTCCCCAGAGGGCCCCGGGCTAATAACACAGTGAAGGCGTCGCTGCGGAGGTCGCCGGGGTTGACTCGGCACTGTTTACCCCCTGTCGGTGTGGTTTTATAGACCCCCCCGCCCCAACTCCTGACAGAGTCCTTAAACAGGGACCTACGCTCTGCTTTTTATTTGGTTTGTTATTCAACCAGGAGAGTCAGGAACAAATTCTTACTTACAATGATGGCAAGTGTTGAGGGGCTTTAGAGTTGCAATGGTTAAAGAAACAACATTACTTACACACACAATTATCCCTCATGAGCCCCTGCCATTTGGTTGGCGCATGGGAAATGGTTGCTTGTTTGGGGGCTGGAGGCTGGAGGCTGGTTGGGGGTTTGTTGGGGGCTGGAGGCTGGTTGGGGATCTGTTGGGGGCTGGAGGCTGGTTGGGGATCTGTTGGGGGCTGGAGGTTGACGGTTGACTATGGACCAGATTCATCTTCCACCCAGACAGACGGGCCCAGGAGCGGTGGAAGCCGAGCCCCAGACCGGAGCCTCATCCCCGGTGAAGACACTCAGACCAGCCAGACCCCCCAGGGTGGATTGTGAATGGGCCTCTATCTCTCTCTCTCTCTTTTTTCCCTCTTTCTTTCTCTCTCTCTCTGTAGACTAGACAATCCCTCCTCTTGGTATTTGGTATGTTACTAGGATCCCCATTAGCTGTTGCAAAAGCAGCAGCTCCTCGTCCTCGGGTCCACACAGAACATGAAACATAATACAGAATGACAAAATACAGAACATCAACAGACAAGAACAGCTCAAAGACAGAACTACATACATTTTTTTTTAAAGGCACACGTAGCCTTGGAAGAGAGAAGTGATCACTGAGTAAAAGCAAACAGGCTTTGATAGTTCTTCACGTCAAGGGATGCACCAACCAAACTAAGATTTGTTATTCTTTGCCATCCATGACATGTAAGCTATTGTGTTGTATTACTGTCCATTCCAATACTGGCGCGCATGCTTTCTGTTTAATCCTCAACTCACAGTGGAGCACAGGGAGTGGTATCGGAGATTTGTGTGTTATTTCGCAGTGATCCCACAACCCTATGCTGACCACCCCTCTCACAGTTGCAATGGCTTGCATCACCTCCAAATAAATATCTGCAAGACAAATTCAAGAAGGGAAACCTATCAGACGGACGGAGATTGGACTGATGTGTGAGCAGGAAACAAGTAAACAAAATTAATGTTGCATTAATCGATAAAACGAAAAAGATGCAATCCTTGCTGTTTTTTTGGGCTATCAAGTGATTTACTATCAAGTTGAGATAAAAACAGTTTTAAAATATTTGATTATCAATGGTCTTCCATCAAAGCGCCATTGATATAGATCATGACAGAACTATTCAATTGTGGCCTGAAGTACTGCTGTTTTTTGATGGATTCATGTGATTGATTGTCCAGAGAGTTCCCTCTCACCTGGTGTGTCCCAGATCTGAATCTGTCCTTATGACCAATCATGACATCCAGCAGTGCTGTGGCCATTCAGACCATTGCATTATAGCATCTGTCTTCACTTTGTCAATGACACCTTTAAAACCCCTAGCACTAACAGACTAACAGCGGTTAGCTGATACCTGCTTTTCTGTAGCACCCACCTCTCTGGTGTACCTTCACTTCTGAAGAATTACAACCCAGTCCAGTTGATCTTTGTGGCTTGGGGGAAAGAGACGAAAGGATGAGATATGGTTTGAAGGTAAGCCTATTCCTAGATGATACACTTTCTGTAGCAATCAAAAGTGTCCACATAGATATTCTT
This sequence comes from Salmo salar, assembly GCF_965601325.2. Taxonomy (NCBI): domain Eukaryota; kingdom Metazoa; phylum Chordata; class Actinopteri; order Salmoniformes; family Salmonidae; genus Salmo; species Salmo salar. Next base: position 18,045,732 of record NC_138294.1, read on the forward strand.
AATGGGCTTAAAGGGAATACATTATTAAATATCTCTGCTAATGCCTCTCTCTGGTCAAGATATTTCACTTCACGAATGGACGACCATGGCCGAGTGTAATCACTCACAGCGTTCTTTTACATTTTTGAATCCTTAATCACTTTTTTTCAGCTCAATCATCCCAGTGAATGTTCATCCAAATTAGATTTAAATTAATTGGACTGTTGAGAAATGAGGGAATAACAAAACACTGATATTCTCTGGCGTCACTAAACTGAAATTATGAGATAAAATCAACAACAAACAAATTCCCATGCTAGTAATGATAAACCAATGATACATTTTCCATCTCAAAATGTAAAAGGAAATTTGTCTTAACATTTCTTTCCACTGCAGGGATACAAATTAAATAGTTTTAGTCAATTCCCCAGTAAAATAATGCAATTTTGGACTTGCCATGATGCAACTGTAAAAAGTTGCCCTCAGATTCAAGAGTGTGAAGCTGTGTCTTCTCTCCACTGATGAGGGTCCATTTCGAATTCTCTTTATCACTTCAACATCACACACTTTCTCCGCTCATACTAACTTTGACTTTGCTAGCGACGCATTATTACGTCATTAATATTTCCGTCTCGCTGGCTAATTCAATTTGAAGCCGAGGGTTTCGGAATCGGTCGAGAATCGGTCTCCCCAATGACGCAACAAGCTCCCCTCCACCGCCGGGAGTTGTCAAATCGTCCAGATTATTTGACTTTTTTAAGATCCTGCCACATGCGGTCTTCTTTACTCGGCCGATAAAACGGAGCTTTACTGACGTTCTCCCTCTCTCTCTTTCTCTCTCTCTCGCTCTATGCTCGGTGGGGCACCTGCTTTGATTCCCGGGCAACACGGCTTACTGTGACAACGCGTGGCAGGGGGTCTCTGTGAGCCTAATCTCTAATAACGGATGAAACGGTTCTTGATGAGGCTTTAGAGCCAACCAGGTTGATCTTTAGCAGGGGAAAAAAACTCCCTTTTAAGATGGAGGAGCGTTGGAGTAAATAGTGGGTAGCCTAATGATAACGAGTACTTTTCACTTTGGATCTATGTGCTTCACTTTCTGATCCGAGGAGGTACTTGCTACCGTGGGGGGAATTACCCCACTGATGATCAACCTATGAGGGCTAGCTACTTCAACTATTTCCACACTCACTCGTACTCCTTTTCAACTCTCTTTGAACACAATGACTCCGAGTTGAGATTCAAGAGATAGGCCTATGCCCAAACTCCTTGATCATCTTGGCTGTTGCTTAGCTGGAGTTGGAGCTAGAAACACACAGCCACGTTTACCATTGCAGACCAGGAGAATTTCGTCTCCTTGTGTTTTAAACACAAATAACAGAGAATTCTAGGCCTACCCATAGGGCTGGTTTTCACGGACAAAGATATTAAGCGTAGTGATGGACTAAATAGCTGTTTCAACATAGATTCTCTATTGAACATGCTTTTTAGTTCAGGACTAGGTTTAATCTGGCCCTTAGTGTATTGGTAGTGCTGACTTCCACTATAGCCTAAGCATGATCTATTGTCTGTATTCATTACAGAGCTTTGTGAATAGGAGACCAATGACCACTCAGTGCTTTAATGGTCACACCTTTGAGGTGATTACACATGTACTGGCATGCTACTAATTATGATTAATAACACAGTGTTTCTTCAATGAATCAGCTTTAGGGTTCAATTCACTAATAGGGGACAACCACAAGTTCACATCCATTGTCTTGAGATTCCCGCTCCTTCATTCACACCGCCAGGTAAAAATAAACCTTCCGTGTGATCTCACACTTTCCTTTTTGTCTCCTCTCTCCCACACTCACTAACAAGGACCAAATAGACAATAAACACAGTCGATGATCCCGCTGTCAAAGCCCTAGCAATTTCATAAGGGCCTGGATCAAATTATGAGAGACCTTGCAGTGCAACACCGGGGCTCTAGCACGGGATTAGGGGCAACTATCTCAAGGCTGTGTTTCTCAGATAACAGCACCTAAAGCAACCTTTTCTCCGAGACACAATTACCCGGCTGCTCGCTCCTCTCCTCTCCCCCCCCCCCTTTTGAATTTCATCAGGGTCTTAATTAGTATACAAATAAAACTTCCCCTTATCTCCCACTCGGCCTAATTGGCCTGTCTTTACTTATGCCGGTGGTATGTGTGAATATGTGTGTGTGTGTGTGCGTGTGTCTTTGAAAGAATGTGTGTGTGAGTGGCCTGTAATTAGAGTGACCGTGTTCACCTTTCCCTCTCAGACGCACCAACGCTTGGTGGGCCCCTGGGAGGCCTCGACGGGGCCCGGGAGCTCACGCTCCGGATTATTGCTCGGTAATCATTCCCGGGCAGTCCCACCGGCGTTCTCATGGACGCAGGAGGGCTTTAGGTGCTGCTGGTTCCCACTGTTACGGCAGGGGTATGATGAGGAAGGAGGGAGGGGCCGGCTCTTCTTCTTCTTCTTCATTCTCTCTCTTCCGTCTCCCCCCTCCCTCCTGAAAAGTAAAGTGTTTATCGATGATCTCGGCTCCCCGCTCTTCAACAACTTAATATCGCGTGACAGTGTGGAGAGCTTGGCCCGTAATTAGAGTTCAATGGTGGTGGGGATAGGGGTGGAGGAGGGAGTGGAGAGAGGGTGGGGGGGGACAATTAGAGCTCTTTGTTATTAAACTTGATTCATCCATCCCTGCTCTGCTCCTCTCTCTCCCCTGGACCCTTGCGGAGGGTAACGGGGCATCTCGCCTTCCCGAAATTGGCTAACCCGCAAGTGATCATGTTAGCAGTTACTACCTGTCTGGTATATAGCAGCCAACACATCTCCCAACCCACCCCCTCTCTCTTCCTTCCTTTGTTTTTAACAACATATCTCTGTTACTTTTCTCTTTCAGGAGTTACAGACATTTGTTTTGATTCATCTCTTGCTCAGTTGCTTCTTGTTTCCTTTTTGTTCAAAAAATATAATATCTTTATTCCATATTTAATAGGCTAGGCCTTTTTTGTTGGTGGTTATATTTCGCTAGTTGTTTGGGATCAAAAAGAGGTGATTAACATAGATACAATACAATAGATTACATCCCCCTCTCCTCCCAATGCCAATAACACACACTAATAACGATAAAGATCATCAGTCTGCTCCACTAAGGCTTCTGTAGGAGAGAGCTGGCTACTTCTTCCCCACATGGGCCACCTACACTGAACATACTGAACACGGGTTAACTATTTTGGGAGAAGGCATCTGCTAAATGACCCTCTTATGTCCAGAAGTACACTGTTTCACTGTACCCAGGGTTGGGGATGAACTGATTACATGTAATCTGATTAAAAACAAATGTAACTGTAATAAATTACGTTACCAGTTAAAATATTTTAATCCCATTACAGATACTTTTGAAAAACTTCATGATTACTTATTGGTTTTCTTTTGAATTCAGAAAGGAAGTTTGAATTACATTCAATTCAACATTGAAAAAAAGCACAAGTTTAAGTTTGTTCCCCCTGAGCGAAGACAGAGACCAGTATGACAACACTCCAAATGCATTTGATGGATTCTTTTCATCTTCTTCTAATGCCTCTTAAGGGGAAGTAATCTGAAAGTAACTGAAAGTAATCAGATTATGTTACTGAGTTTAGGTAATCCAAAAGTAAAATTACCGATTACAATAACTGTAACAGATTACATCTAGAAAGTAACCTACCCAAACCTGATAAAGTAAGCTAGCATATTTTACATCTTCAAAGAGTATCTTAAATAATCCCCCTCCTCACCTCAACCCCCCCTCAAAATAAATATATATATATATATATATATATATATATATATATATATATATATATATATATATATATAAGAAAACAATAAAAAATTAAGAAATAAATACAAACTTTCCTGAACCAACACTTGCACTGAACGACCCCCCCCCTTCTAACTCTGACTGCTGCTTTATTGAGGAAAAGTGTACTTTCTATGGCTGTGATACTGTATGTGGTTGTCCCACCTAGCTATCTTAAAATGAATGCACTAACTGTATTGTAACATTGCTCTGGATAAGAGCATCTGCTAATTAACTCAAATGTACATGTAAACAGGACCACGTTGTATTCTCAAGCACACAACTTGGCGCCTACCTGAGGTAAGCTAACATAGACAGCTCATTCCACTGCATGGCAAGGTGAGTGGTGTCAGCAGCAGCAGAGGGATCACCTTTTGAAGCGGGTAAACTGCACTGAGACGTTACCACCATATCTCCCTAAGTCTGGCAATACGACATGACATGATCCTGCTAATTATGCACTTTGGATGGCTTACAGCCCTGTCAACGGCGCCCTGCTGACACTCAGATATAGCTGTCACTTTAATATGTGCCCAAATACCTCCAACACACTACCCCCTGAGTATGTGGTTATACTAGCTTGTACTGTATTAGTGCAATACTCCAAAAGCTATTTTCTCACTTTTGCATCATTATGTTCATTTGAAAGGACATTTTATCACACTATTTTGGTTTGCAGGGTTGCAAATATAATCCAGCTACTGTGTGAGGAACTAAATGTAGAACCTCATATGTGACAAAGTCTTACACCCTGCGCTCTGATGATACGTCAATACACAAATGTATATTCCTACCCCTACATTTTTTAAATAAATGAGCATTTTTTTATGAACTGTTGGTTTTAAGAAACACGTTTTCTGATTAACTAGCCTACATAATTCACTCAGAATTGGACGGGGGCCAGAATTAGGTTTTCACTTTTTTCAAGAATTCTTTTGGAGTTGCTATAGTATATTAGTTACTATAGCAACTAATATACCCTAGGCACACAATAAACTCTAAACAAGGTATGTTGGGGGAGAGAGGGCTACAGTACATGTCAGAGCTTGGCTTAGTGTACTTTTCTTTTAATCTACCCTGACAAATATGTTCCATGTCATTAATCATATGTAAAAATACGTGAGAGTGTTTGAATCAAAGACAAGAAACTCACACCAAAAGTAAGGAGAAACACAACAACAATAATAAGAGCGGATAGGAGGCTGCCCTAACGTTCACTCCAACTCTGCAACCCTCCAACATTATCTGGTGTTTAGAGGGGTTTTTCCCACCCTTCTCCTTGGTGGTTTCTGTTCCATCAGAAAATATTATGTTGATTCCAGTACAAATCCATAAAAAAAAAAGTTTTATCAGATGAATACAGTTTACTTGTGCTGTGTTTTCTGGCCTGGAGTGATGTCTTGATTTCTCTCTCTCTCTCTGTGTGTGTGTGTGTGTGTGTGTGTGTGTGTGTGTGTGTGTGTGTGTGTGTGTGTGTGTGTGTGTGTGTGTGTGTGTGTGTGTGTGTGCTCAAACATTTAGTGGGCTTCGGTAAAACATTCTCACTCCTACCAACATCTGGCCAGCACACTGTAGCTTGGAGTTTTTCTCCCGTAAGAAAAAATACATAGCTGGTATCCTTGCCCAGGCAAGAAAATGTCTGGGATTTGTTATTCACTGTGGGTAGGCATATCTTTTACAGAAACATACGACTCATTGGTTTTTACATTCTCAGTTCACCTCAATAAAATAACATTTGACATACCATTCTTAGTTCACTACAATAAAAGAGGTCAGAGGTTCACTCACAGTACTTGTTGGGAGAAGTAAAATATACTTTTTGGGTGGATTCAGGGAACGATTAAGACAGAGGTGCCAAGCCACTTGTATAAAGTGATGTTTAGGATTTCATAATAATCATCCTCTTGGATTGTCTGAATGTCACTCACATCTCTTGCAACCCAGTCTCATGAGCCTTGTGTTGCAACCCCTCTCCTGTCATTAACTTCCGTGTGTTCCGGAATCCTCACTCCGTGCCCACAGTACATTTCTAATTTGACACGCTAGGATAAGGGTTGACAATAGCCTCTCCTCTCTCCCCCGTCTCTGCTCTCCTCTCTCTCCTCTCTCTCTCCTCCATCACTGCTCTCCTCCGGAGTCTCTGGGAGCGAGGGATGAGATGGAGCTTATGGGGAGACAGCGAGATCAGATCAATCCTTGTGTCAGGCGCTCAGCGCACATCTCTCCTCTCAGCAACGGCAGGACAAGTGTCAGCTGGAGGAGAGGTATCCGCCATGCAGAGACAGAGAGATGGAGGGATGGAGAGCGAGAGAGAGACAGATAGATGGAGGGATGGAGAGCGAGAGAGAGGGAGAGAGAGACAGAGAGAGAGGGATAGAAAACGAGAGAAAGGAAGAGGGAGTGAGAGAAAACGAGGGAGAGGGAGGGATGGAGAGAACAACAGAGAGGGAGGGAGACAGAGAGGAAGGAAGAGAGAGCTGGTCCGGCCCAGGGGAGTGCACCTCCAGCAGACAAAAGATCAATTCTCTCCATCTCTCTCCCAGCTCCTGATAACAAGCAAAAGTTCAGCAAGCCCAGGAGCTGTCTCGCATGTGAAACACACACACACTCACCAGCGGGTACACACACACACACACACTGCCTTTCTCTCACACACACTCACCAGCGGGTACACACACACACACTCCCTTTCTCTCACACACAGACACAGTCACACAGAGAGTGAAAAAATGGCTAAAGAAGAAGGGATTTTTAGATATGACAAACCTAAAACTGTACGTACTTTTTGTTTTTCAGAAGGTGGTAACCCACTGGGCAAAAACTGTTTGTATCAACGTTGTTTCCATGTCATTTCAACCTCGACAAATCTATGTGATGATGTTGAATCAACGTGGAAAACTGATTTGATTTGCAAAAAGTAATCAACCTAAGGGCATTTAGTCATTTAAAAAAATAACTTTTAACCTAAATCCAATGACCTTGTGACATTTCTTGTTGATTTCACGTTGAATTCACGGTTAGTTGACAACTCAACCAAATGCAAATCAAAACTAGACAGTGAACTAACGTCTGTGCCCAGTGGTAAATACGTAAGTGATGTAAATTGTTACAATTGTTTAAGTGGTGTTCGGGTCAATGGGCCTTCATACACCAGCACGCACGTCATCAGATATGGTAATGACTTGATTCACATGCCCTTTTTAGTCAACATAAAAAGATATGTAGACCTATATTTCACATTTGTCATTGCGCCAACTGTTTCCATGTGCATTTCCTTCCCTGCTAAAGTGAAAAAGCCTGTCTTTGGCTGAGGCTCATAACAAAGACGGTAAGAGAAAACAGAATGAGACAGGAAGCTGTAGCATTCGGTCAGAACCAAAACATAATTTGTGACAGACGACGGTGCCAAGGCAGTGCGGTTTGGATAGTGATTGCGGGTAACATTGTTATTGGCAAAGGCTACGGCAGTCAAACCTAAAACACACGTTGTGAAACGCGGCTACATTTAGTCTCTCCCTCAGACACAAGTGTTATTGATAACATACTCATTTGGGGAGAGTTTATGGAGTGTGTTGTTTCCTTCCTGTTTGCGCTCTGCGCTCGCGTCACAGCACTTGTTTTTGTTAAGTCCTAAAAATTCCCCCTCTCCCGAACCACATGTTTGAGCGTTAGCCTCATGTGTTCCTCGTTTGGCCTAATGTCTTTTCAAACCTCATGAATTATTGAAATAAAACCAGAATGAAATGTCACCGTCGATGGGGTATGTCTTTAATTTACATAGTTTCGACTGTGTTGTCCTGAAACCATACTTTTCGGAGACTCGTATTCGGAAATATTGAACCTTTTGCAGCGAATCCAACTCCCAAGAAACCTTACCTTTTAACCCAAGCGAAATAAAGAAAGAACCTATTGAAACATACTGTCAGAATTCCAATATTTTTCAAAGTGCACGTCCAAATTTCGAACAGACCGCAAAGTGGCCTCGAATCAAATGTTTACCTCAAATCACCGAACTTGGTATTCCTGAATGATTCCTGATAGTCTGTTTGGATCCTCCTGCACCCAGTGAAGTTCCAGACGTCTCCAGACTGCCTCTCCTGACATGTGGAGAAGCTGATAGTGTCTGACAGGTCCAGTGCTGGTTCTGTTTAAAAGAACCATGAACACAGAAAGGGCCTTTGGGGGGGGGTTAGAACCCAGAACCCTGCCACTCCTCATCAGAGAGAGACCCGGACCCAAAGGTCACTCTGACTGACTAAAGCATTCAGGACAGTTAGGTGATGGCTGGCCTGGTCCACACTACACTGTACTAGCTTGGACAGAGTTACTGTTGTATTGGTCTGGCGTTGGCCTCCATTTTATAATCACCCGAGACTGTTATCATTTCCAGGCCCCCTCGCGTGCAGTCATCCTCCACCCGGAGACCCAATGTCATAACAACGTCTCAGTAATGTACCCAATGATTAGGGCTTTCTTTGGGACCCCGTAACCATGGCCTCCAACAGATGGGCTGCACCTACTTGACTATGCAGATTTATGCCGCGCCGAATATTTACAGATATTGTCATTACATGGTCATTATGGTATATGGTCGTCCATATTTAATGGGCAGTAATTGAGGCAGAAGCTGTCATGCATTGAGCTTGATGGAGAGCGTTATTCTTGTCATGTTTTCTCTAGAAGGATACGACCAGAGAGGGACAGCTGAGCGCTCGCTGAACACAATTGACCTCTTACATGATTTTCAATTACAGGCGGGAGGAGAGAACCGGAGAGGGGTCCCTGTAGTGCGTCTGTCTCTGTCTCCTTCTCTCTGACCCAACATCTGCCCGTCCAACGTGGCACGGCAGCTCACGAGGTTGCCTGCCCTGCCTGGGATGGGCAGGTGTGTGCCGTGGAGGGCCCCTCTGTCATTAAGCCACCAGCTGTGCCGTCACGTCTGGCAAGCGAACCGCTCTGTGTCATCCATGACCCTGTCTCAGCCCCCTCGGAGGGGAGCGTGGGGCAGAGACCTTGACAGGGCAACAGGGGGTAAAGCCGCGTACGGAATATCTATGAAGGACGGACGTGGTGCCGTGGCGGTGTGGTGTGTGGTGTCGTCCCACCTCACACCCGGCCAGGCACCACCTCAGCGGCTCAGCTCACTCTCCCCCCTCTCCTGCCAGAGACCTGGATGGGCTCTCTCATCAGCCATGTCAGTCAATAAAAGAATAACAGAACACGACTCACCTCCCGCTGTGTCTTTTCAAAGGAGAGGTGAATGCAGGTGGAAGGACGGCTCCTGCAAAAAGGACAATATTGAGAGCAAGGATACAGTTACTGTCCCTCATTGAAAGATCTGACATTGAAAACTCACATTATATCATTATATTACATGATCAACTATATAAATGTCAGTTAAAGAAAGTTCAAGTGTGAACAAAAAATATATGAATACATTAAACCATTTTATATAGAGAGGCATACACTGAAATACACAGCAATGCATAGAATCTATATATTTTCTAGATAGGTCTACAGTACTTCGGTCAGTGCTATCCGGGATCCTTGGTACGTCCCTACCCTAAACCCTAACCTTAACCCCTAACCTAATCATAACCATAACCCTTACCTAACCCTAATTTTAAAGCTAACCTTAACCATTTTAAATGTAAACTTCAAAGGGTTAAGGACGTACCAAGGATCCGAGATATTTTTTTCTCTCCATTGCAGCTAATTAGTCTTGATTAGCTCCACCTAGCTGCCAGTGACTGACAGTGGCACTGCTAATGCTGGTGATGGCACATGCAGCAGTTACCAGAAACAACTCCCTGGCAAGTAATGTCGAATTCCAGCCTCCCCTGGTGGAGTTAAGGTAACAGTGAACCGTATATTGTTGGTTGGTTGTTGTTTTTAGCCGCCGTTATTTAAACATGTTACAAAGTAGCATGTGGCCTCACATTGAAGCTAGCTAGCTAGCTAGCCAATACCTACTACCTCTATTGTACTTGCTCAGTCAATTAGCTAGCTATCTACGCTAGCTTGACAAAATATTATTTTAACTAACTAGGAGAGGTCATCATCTGTAGTTTGACTGGTCAGCCAGATACATGTAGCCTAGCTAGATAGTCCTAACATGTTACACATACTCAATGAAACGTTTTGATAAGTCTTACATTGTATTATAAAATGTTAGACATGATGGCTTAGCCATGAGTAGAATAATAATTTGCACATTGAATTTACTCTGACCTGCTCCAACCAGAGGAAATGTCATGAACAAAACATTGCATGCGTGAACCATATGATTCAGGAAGAAGGCTTGACTTGATTTTTCCCAGCATTGTTCATGTGTAGCCTTCTCTTCCACATCATCCTGTCTTGACCCACTCCAAACCTCTAGCCACTTCATATGATAGGTCATCCTTTTGTGAATCAACACCATATTTCATGTAGTTTGTCTTGCACTGTACAAATGTGCTGCTAACCAGAGAGGTGTTCAGTCAGTCTCTTCTGAACAGACTAGTATGACATGACCCAGGGTGCACTACACTACAACACACTACCACATTACGTGTCCTGGATCCACACACATAGCCTCTTTAATTCAACCCCTCTGTTCTCTCCAGACCTGCCATGGTGAACTGACAGTAAGAGAGGAGCTGAAAGAAACCAGCCAGCACTACTCTGCCCTGGGTGAGAGGTTTGATTTGGGCCGGGGGAATTGGTGGCCCAGCAGGTCTGCCTGGTCTGCTTGCCTGCCTGCGTATCCATCGATGGAAGTGTCTCTCACCTCTGGCCATCTAGCGGTTCCTCCTGCCTCCTCCTCCTTTTCGACCTACCGACCGTCAGTCCGCTGAATGGTAATTCCCCCTGATAACCTTGTGGGAGCTGGGAAGGTGGAGTAGGGAGAGAAAGAGAGAAGGGGGAGAGGGGAGGAAGAGCGAGAGAGGCTCCCGCTCCGTTGGTCTGAGCCCGGTGAGGGGATCGGTGTGTGGACAGGAGCCAGGCCAATCTAGCCATCAAGTGGGCCGTCAGCCGCCCAGCCAACGGGAGACACACTGCTAATGCACGGCATCGGTCACCACGCTGCTGAAACAGCCATTGGTTGTAATTATATCTCAGAGCAGTGGCCAGGGCAGGGGGCACAGACGGCAGTGCCAGGGAGCGAAGAGTGGAGAGGCCTTTGGACAGGGGTATTGGACTGGAAGGAGAGTCAGTGATTTTGCCTCTTTGCTGCCATTTTGGTCAATACAATCGCTAGAGCCTGAAAAATGAAATCCCCCACCAATATTTCTGTTTGTTTTTAAAAGCTAAATAAAGGTAAAATAATACAAAACACGAGATCAGTATTCCAGTTTTAAACAGTGTATTTTTATACACTATTTATCTAGGTTAATATTTCAAATATGAAAAGACACGTATTTGTCAGTGAGTAAAAAGGACAATGCAAAGAACATCTGAAGATGTTGAAACAAACAGCATGTCTGGAGTCCAGCGACTGAATTAGCCTTCTCTCTAATATTACTGGAAACAAATCTGGAGAGTTGGTTGTTGATTCATGAATATGGAATGGAAATCATTACATTTCATGGTCATTACAAAAGTATGTCAGAAGAGCAGTCATACAAATAAACAAACTTTGGACATTTTGTTTTGATGATTGTAACTAATTCCCAGGGCTCTAGGTTCATGCCCACCAGCCGCACACAACATTATTGTTGAAGAGGGAAACACTTAAGAGCCATTGTTTTCTTTGTGTTGGAGTTTCTGATGCCTGGCTGGTGAGGAATGTGTAGTGAAAGTAGCTTTTCTCCCTTCTGCTACACATCTCTAGTCATTAGGTTTAGAGTTTTCCGTAAACTTTAACTGTCAATTCACTATAATAGTAAATTAAAAGAGCTTTGTAATGTAAGAGGTTGTGTTGTTTTGAATTATTAATGTCTTATGATATTGAAAAAGTCTCAATTTCATAGAAATATGATAGAATACAGTCATATTTGTAAAATAACCGTAAATGTATACCGTAATATAAAGTAAAGCATTTTAAAAAGTCCAAAATATAATTGAATCAGTCGATCAGTCAAACGTGTCATTCTTGCTATAGAAGCGTCCAAAACCTACCTAATGAGTTCCTAGGAAACCTAACTCTTTCCTCCGGTGTATTTCAAACGTTAACCCCCGAGAGTCCTTTATTGCATCCAAGGTAGTACATGTACTTGATCTTCATTTGACCACACAACAAAGAGTCAAGTATGTGTTGCTGTGTGTTTGGTCAGTCATTCTCCCCGGGCCTCTCCCAGAGTATTGGCTTCCGTGGAGCTTTTGGCGTCAGTGGTGGGATCAGTTATTCCCAGTCTCACCTACAACACGGTGTGTACATTGTTGTCTGGCGGTTATTGGCAGCTCTGCCTTCATCCTCCGACACCGGCGGCCTCCCTGGTGGCCTTTGTCACAGAAGAAAGAGAATGATCAATATCCCAGTTAAACTCGACTTTCAAAGCTGATCGCATACGGGCTCGTTCAGGGGCCCCCTCCGCTTTAATGAATTTTCTTTCATTCCACGCGAGTTTTTAAAACATCAAATAATAAATCGGCCGGGGCACAGTAAAATATTTAGATCTATTGACTGTGGTTGAAAAATGGAGAGGGCAAAAACTCTGGTGGTTTGATGTTGATATAGTCTGAGCACTTTAATCCACCCGAGTGATTCCTTTTATCTGCCTGGGCTTCTCCAACAGAGAGAAAAGGAGCCTCAAGAATATTCTCAAACACGCAGCAACTCTTTTTAAACCCCCCTGCTTTACCTTTGCTGCTGCACATTCTCAAGCCGTCTTTCCGAGGAGAGTGTATTCTTCCGATTGTAAGGCAGTGGCAATGCCGAGGACAACAACTCCACACAGCAGCAGCGAACACGAGCGAGGTGATAAAAATTACATCACACGGGGAAGGGGGCTACAGAAGTTTGTTGGCCATAGGTATTGACAAAAATATCATTACACTGCCTGACACGAAACGTCCCAGAATGGAAAAGAATACAAGAAAGAAGACACAAGATTGTAAAGAGTGTTGGTGTGAGGTTATCAAAGAGACTCATATCTTTGAATATTGACTGCTTGTTTTTGAAAGAGGATGACACATGGTACAAGCAGAAGATGAAGAGGACTTTTCTCTTTGTGGTTACATTGTTGCTCGGATCAAGGCGTGTTTGTAATAATAAGCCCTTTGAATGGTTCTGCAGTCCAACCAAGACTTAGACAGACCGATACATGTTTGTTTTTAAGGGTAGCTGTGGTATCTCTTCTTTTCCTTTACCAGAAACTCTCTTATCTAGTGTGATATGATTTGAGTTAGTTTGGGCGTCCCCAGTCAAAGTCACATAGAGGTGAAGTGCCCAGGCCTAACCTGTCCCCTCGCGGAGCCACTCTCCCTATCGTAGTGGTAAATTGCGCTGCGTGTGTGTATACTGCTGCGTGGATGCTTGTGGCTTGGCCGTGTGTGTACAGTGTGTGTGTGTGTTTGGCTGGCGTGACAGCCTGGCCTTGACGTTAAACATCTGTTGGGTGATTCATTCGGCTCAGGATGCGGAGTGACACTGAGACACATCTGCCATCGCATGGCGCTCCCCTCTACTCCCTCCCTCCTCTCCCAACCTGCCCCTCATTAGCCCGGGATTGCTTCGCCATGCAAACCACTTTTCTGATGATGCCGTCATTTTCCCTTCTCTCCCTCGCGGTTAGTTCACCAAAGTGACATCCTGCTCCCCCCCCCCCCCCCCTCCTGCCCCAGATGCATAGCCTTGGGGAGATTTAGAGATGGCAAACACAATGAAACTCAAGAACCTGGCAACCAACACCTGGTCTCTCCCAGAACTAGGTTTATTTAGTCCTTCCTTCCCCCGACGCCTGGTCTCTCCCAGAACTAGGTTTATTTAGTCCTTCCTTCCCCCGACGCCTGGTCTCTCCCAGAACTAGGTTTATTTAGTCCTTCCTTCCCCCGACGCCTGGTCTCTCCCAGAACTAGGTTTATTTAGTCCTTCCTTCCCCCGACGCCTGGTCTCTCCCAGAACTAGGTTTATTTAGTCCTTCCTTCCCCCAACGCCTGGTCTCTCCCAGAACTAGGTTTATTTAGTCCTTCCTTCCGCCGACGCCTGGTCTCTCACAGAATTAGGTTTATTTAGTCTTTCCCCAATGCATGTTCAATTGCAGTAATTCAAAAAGACTTTTTCCGTGAAAAGATGATTTAAGTGTGCCCAATTCATAATACACGTTGTTTATGTTTGATCTGAAAGACTGTTTGAAAGATTATGTATTGCTTTAGTTGACACACAAGACAGATTAAACACAGTTCTGTAGTAAAAAAATGAATGTGTCATTCAATAAATATCTAGATTTAAGTGTGGTATGGAGCTATGAAATGATGACTTTATTTGTTATCTGTTAGGGAATTCTTTATGTAATACTGCAATAAAGGCCCATAGATAGGTATGTAGACTACATCTATATGGTTGGGAAATCATTTCAACCCCAGTGACAGATGCTCTTGCTCACCACTTTACAAGGCCCTGTAATCACTTGAGTGAATTGACTGATTAAGGTTTAGAGCATTTGTCCGACTTGTTCTACACAAACCCAGAGTACATGTCAGATCATAATTTGATCACCCTGCAATGCAGGATATTTTAAAATGTGTAGTGTATTTGAGGATTAAAAAGGATTCTTAAGTTTTTAATTTCCACGTTGAAATTTCAGACTTGATTTTCCCTTACGGAAAATGTATCGACCCCCTACAAAAATGTCCATTAATTATAATCCACAAAATCATTCAAATTTTCTTTTGCTACACGTTTCTTTTCCTGCTGTAGCAAACTGGCTCAAATTAAGATCCTACATCTGTAATATGTGGTGTAGTACTGTGGCCCACATTGTAACAGTACAGAAGAACATCGGCTTGCTATTTGGTGGGATTTGACAATTGGATTTGACAGTTGGAAAGTGCTGGTGAGGACAACACTCAGTATGTGGTGTTGCCGTATTATCAGTATCTAAGCATTTTACTGTGTTGGCTACAGCAACGTTTCGGCATAACCGTGTGTATTTCTCAGATGAAAACTTGTCATTATTTCATCTTCTGTCACTTTTCCTTCATTTGTAAGCTGTCTGTACGTTGTAATTGCATCCGCCATAAATTTGGCAGCATTCGTTTTTCTTTTCGGATCCTTGCAGCCATTTTGTGTCAGGATTAAAGGAGAATAAATAGGCCCATGTCAAACCTCTGGCCGCTCTGTACAGCACAGTGTGTCCCCTATCAACCCCACACTAAGGGAACCTGTCCTCAAGTGTTGGAATGTTGAACTCAACTCATGGTTTGACCAGTATGGTGTATATCAGCACCACTTCAACCCAGCTGCTGCAACATCACTAAACAGTCTGACGACCAATATGAACAAATGGCGATCCAAAAAAACAAGACATCGATGACCAGCAAACTAGCATGTAGTCGATGATGACATACTTGTAAGTTGGATAGGAAAACACTGCAGCTGCTTGTTGAGGGGAATGATGTCACCGTGTTCGGTACAGTCAGACCCGGGGAGGAACGCTAGATTCTAGAAGCCCTTTGATCCTGTCTCCATGGCGCCCCCAGATGTTCTGAAGCTTGTCGGGGCATTGTGATGTGGAAGCCTGTTTATTTACAGAGGTAATGTCCAGTCATTATATGCACAACTCATCCATCAAACACAGAGGAACGATCAGGGAGATTTCTTTCTTTGCACTTGATGATGAGAGTATACCCACATGTATTACTCCCATGGGTGCGTCCACAACTTAGTTTACCTACGGTGAAGATATATTTCCGCTGTAAATTAGTATAGTAGTCTCCTGCAATTCAAAGTGTTTTACCAGCTATTTATGATAAGCACAGTTGTTGTATCCTAATGTTATTAGGCATTCTGTACTGTAGGTAGTTATTTCCTTCAATTTCTAAATTCCAAATAGCCCTTTTTCTCCTGTTGTTCTGCCTTGTCACCAACAGGTGGCAGTATGATACCTGAATCTGGCAGTATTGCAGCTCAACTCCATGAGTCCTACAGTCTTAGAAGAAGCAGTCTCTTTGATTTGGTGATTGCCGAGTATATACCACTGCAAAGTACAAACTCACCATCAGAATGCCTAATTGGGTAAAAATGAAGATCATAATAAAATGTGAGGATATATTTTCATTCACACATGCGCCATCTCTTTATGTGTCCTGTCTTTGTTTAGTGTAGTAATTTACGTTCAGAACATCAATCCATGTTTGAAAGTTTATTTGTAGGTCTTGGAAGAAGGCTGGAACAGGTATTATGTTCTGCTAGTTTTATAGCACTACACAAAGCCTCATATTTGAATTTCTTCTCAATATAAGGCTTGGGTACTACATATGTAGACAGTATGTCACGCTGAGGTGCTGCAATGATGTCCAAAGTTGATTTACTGTACACTTGTATTCTTCTGATATTGGTCAGCTGTCTTCAGAAATGAGTATTATTTTCTGGGACTCCAGTTGTCAGTTGTGTGCTGCATTTCAACAACCATTTGAATGTTTTTTTTTTGTTTTGTTGAGGTAATATGAAATCACAGGTGAGAGAGTATTTGAGACATGGGATTTTTGTTTGCCAAAGTAATTTTCAGGAAAAAATATTGCTCTCTCTCAATCAATCGCTTCTTTATCAAGTCGAAATATACTATTTCTAAAGACTCTGAACATTATTTAAAAAACAATTCTCTCTCTTTGGTGGCAGAATGTACAACCGTACACTCAAGAGCTTTTGGATCTTTTTAAAATGTTTTTCTCTTCCAATATTGACAATATCACTCCTCCAACTCACGGGTGCAAGGGGATGGATGCAGATGTGTCACCATTTTCTCTCTAACCATCAGGCTACTCCAATCCCCATTGAAAGCAATTAAAAGGTAGCTGAATCCTAAGACCACAATGGGTTAATTTCTGGGGTTGTTGCCACGGCAGCCCGATACAATGAATTCTCTTTGTTTACTTGGCAACAGAAGCTCAAGGTGGACTTTCTATTGACTCTTGTCAAGTCTCAATATGATAAAATGACTAGCTCTAGTAAAAATAAACTGTTCTAGGGGGCTGGCCATTGGGCCACTACTATTCAGAATTTCGTAGGATTTATTGTTGTTTGTACATTGTTTGTATTTCCCTCTTAATTTTAAGTAAAGAAAAGGCAGTTTTCCCATCTTTCACATTCATCGCTTCCACTCAGAGAATTGGTAGATTTATTTTCTGTTGAGAAAAAAAAAAAAATGAGAAAAATCAATTAGTGCTAAATTTATTCATAGATTTCTGGAGTCTGGGCGATCAATGCGAGTCCACTCAGAGGGGCTCGGTGGGACCCGGTTCATCCCAGTTAATGTGTTTGAAGGGGAATTACCATTGATGTTGTTTTGCCTTCCTTGCAGGTCAAAGAGCGCGTCGAGCTGTCAGGCCCCAGCGCCACCAGGGAGAGGCTCTCCTCGCCCACCTGGCCTAGCTCGCCTAGCTGGCCGTTACCCACAAGGCACCTGGACAGAAGAGGGACCCGCAGGCAGTAGGGCCAGAGGGGTAAGAGTGAAGGAGTGTCAGCTTGACTGTAAGTCATTATCCACAAACACCACCCACCCACGGACTCTCAGGGATTCACTGTGCTGGGGCTAATTGTGAATCCCATCATCCATTGCAATACGGCACATTGATTTATCTCACTAAACACACAAAGAAACAAATACACTTGACTCTGAGGTAGCCTACTGGTATTTCAGTGGGGACTAATGTGTTTGTGTACGCTATCATAAATGACATGTATAGTATGTACACAGTACTGAACACTAAATAGGCAACTCGAGTAGCAGTAGGTAACTGCCTGTCTGATTGGTGGGGGAAAAGGTATCGCAATTCATTCAACACAAGCAATTGAGACTTCTCCAGTCCTCCATTATGAGAGGTAGTTATAGGCTTCTTCATCATCAGGTCCACAGTGACTTAATGATATGTTGTGCTTCCTGTATGATCCTCTTCCTTTGAGCAGCAACACTACTTTTTCTTCAGAAAAAAAGCGCATTAACACACTCGCTATCGATTTCAAACAGTTCCAGCACACAGGCCATAGTCCAGGTCAATTAGAGATATTTGGACATTTGCAAATAATTTTTTCCCCTTCAGATCCTGAGGCTCTTAAAATGCACTTTTGCCCCTCACAGCACTGAGAAGATTCTCTGTGGAGCCTGACATCTTGATCCGCAACAGAGACTAAATGATAACCGTTTCCTTGTAAATACTCTACCCTGCGGGGGAAGAGTTTAAATAGACCAACTAGTTTTCTCTCTCTCTCTCTCTCTCTCTCTCTCTCTCTCTCTCTCTCTCTCTCTCTCTCTCTCTCTCTCTCTCTCTCTCTCTCTCTCTTTGTCTCTCTCTCTCATTTATCTACAGTACTTGCTGAACATCCATATTATTAACTTTACTGTACATTAACAACATACTGTATGCACTTTGGCCTAGTCTTCTCCATCACACATTTTTACTGTAGATGGAGTAGAGATCAAAACCACACAAGCATAGTGTTTGTACAATACAAACAGGATAAGCATTCAGTCAAATGTGCAGTGGTCTCAATGTAATGCAACCAATTCCCAGCTGAATGGTGAATTAGTCGCAGTACTAGGAGTTTAGGGCGTTTCTAAATGTAAAGGAAATATAATTCCGTCATTATTCTTAACTGTCTCTCTTAGTTTTTTTTTCTTTCTTTTAAAGATAATATTCTTTAAAGGCTCCTCTATTTCAGTCAGAGAGAACAAGCTCCTCTCCGTTTCAGACTGTTTGGTCTCTCAGCATCTGTGATCACTCTCATTAGTCTCTCACAGAGCAACTCACTTCACTACACAGACAAGCGCGCACGAACGCAATGCCTCACACACACACACACACACACACACACACACACACACACACACACACACACACACACACACACACACACACACACACACACACACCCAGATCAACTCTCTTCAGTCCATTTATTTTAATTTCAAACATATCATTGACCGCTGTCTGAGTGCACAGCAGCTTCAACCCAGATCTAAGAGAAAGTGTTTATTTTAAAGTAACTAATGCCCTCACTCTTCTACTACAGAAATATACATGGGGAGAATCGATTAGCTGCAAAGCCAGTATTAGTATATATATATTTTTTTTTTTAATTGTTGAAGAAATAACAATTTGTAAATAATTCCCTTTACTAACAAGTGTGCAGCCTCTGTACTGCTGAAAACATACAAACCTATATTTGTTGATTTATTTATTTTTTACAGAAAACGGCAATGTGAAAGAGTGACGCTAGCATTATCATTCTGCGTCCCCGTGCTTCCTGAAACCTTCTTGTTTATAGTAGATGACAACGTCCTCCCACTAACATGTCCACAGTGAACTACTGTTGCAAACACAAACACAAGACTGACATAAACACCATTTGATTGAGGTTCAAATATTTTCACAACACATATTCAGCATTTAATAATCCCGAAGGGGATAATGTGTCCGTGAAGAAGAAAAAAGAAATGCATAAATACAAAAGAAAAGGCCAATATAAAATGTTACATGGTACTCTGTTCATAAAATAGTATAAATGACTTACTATAAACATCTTTACAGTTCAATACCAGTGGCTGATATGATACACTATATTCTAATGTGATATATTTGAATGTGATATATTCTAATGTAATGTGATATGTTCTGGGGAGATATTGGCCCCATGTCACATCCTTATCAAACAGGTGTTTTGTCCCCTTCAATGCAGAGTTATTATTTCCGTATGACTGCCTGTGATCTATTACTTGTAAATGTATAGATCTTTTCTCTCTGCAAGCGCCCCCCCCCCCCCCCCACTCCCCTCTCTCTGAGCATGCTGCTAGAAGATCAATTGTGTTTGTACTGTATGTATGTGTATGAAGGAGTCCCCACAGTCAGTTCCTCCACTTATACGGTAATGTACTGACATAGGAGATTCCACGGGGAATGCACACACAGAATAGTGAGCTACGTCGGCACCAGCGTGCTTGTAATGTATTGTTGGTACTGTAGAGGGTTGGAGCAGCAGAGCGACGCACTGACGTGTGTACAGTGCCTTCAGAAAGTATTCATACCCTTGACTTATTCCATATTTTGTTGTTACAGCCTCAATTCAAAATGAATGTAAAAAAATCTCACCCATCTACACACAATACACCATAATGACAAAGCGAAAAAATGTTTTTTTAAATTGTTGCTAATTTATTGAAAATAAAATACAGAAATATCTCATTGACATAAGTATTCACATCCTTGAGTCAATACTTTGTAGAAGCACCTTTGGCAGGGATTACAGCTTTGAGTTTTTATGGGTAAGTCTCTAAGACCTTTCCACACCTGGATTGTGCAACATTTGCCCATTTTATTATTTTGAAAATTCTTCAAGTTCTGTCAAATTGGTTGTTGGTCATTGCTAGACAACTGTTTTCAAGTAGATTTTAAGTCAAAACTGTAACTCGGCCACACAGGAACATTCGCTGTAAGCATCTCCGGTGTTGATCTGGTCTAGTGTTTTAGGTTATTGTCCCGATGAAAGGTGAATTTGTCTCAGTGTCTGGTGGTATAAAGCACACTGAACCAGGCTTTCCTCTAGGATTTTCCCTGTGTTTAGCTCCATCCGTTTTCTTTTTTTATCCTGAAAAACTCCCCAGTCGTTAACGATTACAAGCATACCATAACATGATGCAGCCACCACTATGCTTGGAAAATATGGAGAGTGGTACTCAGTATTGTGTTGTATTGGATTTGCCTCAAACATAACACTTTGTATTCAGGTCAAAAAGTGAACTGCTTTGCCACTTTTTTTGCAGTTTTACTTTTTTCTTTTTTATTTGATTTATTTCACCTTTATTTAACCAGGTAGGCAAGTTGAGAACAAGTTGTCATTTACAATTGCGACCTGGCCAAGATAAAGCAAAGCAGTTCGACAACATACAACAACACAGAGTTACACATGGAGTAAAACAAATATACAGTCAATAATACAGTAGAAAAATAAGTCTATGTACGATGTGAGCAAATGAGGTGAGATAAGGGAGGTAAAGGCAAAAAAGTCCATGGTGGCAAAGTAAATACAATATAGCAAGTAAAACACTGGAATGTTTTACTTTTGTAGTAGAAGAAAGTGCAAAGTAGAAATAGAGATAATGGGGTGCAAAGGAGCAAAATAAAATAATACTTTAGTGCCTTGTTGCAAACAAGATGCATGTTTTTGAATATTTTAATTCTGTACTGGCTTCCTTCTTTTCACTCCGTGAATTAGGTTAGTATTGTGGAGTAACTACAATGTTGTTGATCCATCCTCAGTTTTCTCCTATCACAGCCATTAAACGGTTTTATAGTCACCATTGGCCTCATGGTGAAATCCCTGAGCCGTTTCCTTCCTCTCCAGCAACTGAAGGACGCCTGTATTTAATTTATTTAACTAGGCAAGTCAGTTAAGAACAAATTCTTATTTACAATGACGGCCTAGGAACAGTGTTACTAGACCAACGTTACTAGACCAACGCTCTAACCACTAGGCTACCTGCCACCCCTGTAACTTTGTAGTGACTGGATGTATTGATACACCATCCAAAGTGTCTTTAATAACTTTACCATGCTCAAATGGATATTTAATGTCTGTTTTTATTTTATTTTTTACCCACCTACCAATAGGTGCCCTTCTTTGCGAGGCATTGGAAAACCTCTCTGGTCTTTGTGGTTGAATATGTGTTTGAAATTCACTGCTCGACTGAGGGACCTTACAGATAATTGTATGTGTGGGGTACAGAGATGAGGTAGTCATTTCAAAATCCATGCAACTTATTGAGTCCATGCGATTTGTTAAGCACATTTTTACTACTGAACGTATTTAGGCTTACCGTAGCAAAGAGGTTGAATACTTATTGACTCAAGACATTTCAGCATTTCATTTTGGATTCAATTTATTTCTATATTTTTTATATTCCACTTTTTTTTCTCATTATGGAGTATTGTGTGTAGGCCAGTGACACAACATGTACATTTAATACATATTCAATTCAGGCTGTAACACTATTTTTTGGGGGGAAAAGTCAAGGGGCGGGAATACTTTCTGAAGGCAGTGAATGCATGCGCACACACACACACACACACACACACACACACACACACACACACACACACACACACACACACACACACACACACCTTACAGCGGCCCTCGCAGTGTCTAAACCCACCACTGTACTGTATGCATGTTGAGGTTACGACCTTCCTGTACGTATTGGCCTTGCTGATTAATCAATCACTGAGCTCCTGTTCTGTTTCACTGAGCTACAGGGGGATACAGGCTCAATGAGAACTTTCATCACAGCAAAATACTTCTAGCTGTTTTATTAATCCTTCAGACTGACCCAACTACCTGTCCACAGCAAAAGGGAATTATTCCCATGCATTTCAATATTATATCGACCTTATAACTACCCAAGTTTAAGTCCTAAATCCATACTGGCTCTCTGTCTGAGAAGCTATAGGGCTCCCTCCTCCCCCGCCTGTCTCTTCCCTTTTACAACTGAGGTGGGAGGCAGGTCACACGCTAGGCTGTGGGGGTTTGATGTATTTAACCCAGCCAAAGTCAGGAAGTGAGAAGATGTGTACGCCGGTCTGTGTGTGTGCGTACATTTCCTTGTGCTTGTGTGTGTTCGTTGCTCCCACCCAGCGACAGAGGCTCTCCCAGAAGGTGACGGTGACCTCTGAGTCAGTGGTTTATCATGTCCCGTTGATTCACCGGGAGCGGTGGGGCCGACTCCATCTGCCGTCAGTTCAGGCTCTCCGTTATGTCAGTTGGGCTGTGTTAAGTCTGAGGCAGAGAGCGTTTCGCCGCGGTGCTGACGGCGTCCTGAGCGCTAGGCAGGCAGGGTCGGAGACGGCAATCACAGTGACAAGCCCTCAAAACAGGCAGGCCATGAATATGCACGATAGCTTCCTCCATACTACATCAGAACAAAGGAAAACAGGTTGATGTTGCTGAAAGGTAAAATAAGCAATTTTGCCATCTTAGGTTTGTGGTGTTGACAATTTTAGCATATTTCTTTTTTGACTCTCAGGTCGTTTCATTTTTATTTCAACAGTTTTAGGATGATCCAGTAGAAAAGGAAAAGTTCCTTGTCGGTTACATCACTAGATATTAAATCAGTACAGCTTTGTAAGAATGCGTTAAAAACCATCAAATTGGACTGACTCCTTTTCATCTAGGTAGTATGTATGGTCTAATATTTGAACATTTCTAAATTATATCATACTTTTTTTTTACATTGCGTCAATATTTTGATTGAGCTTGATAGGGACTTGGTTTCAGACTTGGTTTCAGACTTGGTTTCAGTCTGTGGCAACTGCCCTCCCTATAATGCAAATTAACAAACACATGTCTTTGATATTGAAATTAGCCCAATCACTTTAGTACACAGTACAAAGCTCAGTGCACTTTGAATCTAATTCAATTACAGTGAGGTCTTTTACCGTTAGAAATGGATTGGGATTTGTTGTGACTTAAGTCAACACTTGTCTTTTTGTATGTTTTTTGTTCTTTTGAGAAAAGCTTAAGTTACAATGACAAAGCTGTGTTCCCCCCCAGAATGAACCTTCATTCTGTCTTTGCCATTGAACACCCCTGTAGATACAGTAGATCTAGGCCTGTGTCGAACTTCTGAATTGTTTGTAGGTTCCTCAGTGTGTGATGAGGTCTGAGAGGACCTGGGTGGACTGACAGGCACTGGACCATGCAAAGCAAACAGAGATGGCTCTCTAACTGGGTGGGTGTGCGTGTGGTGTGTGGGTAAAGCTTTGTGTGCTCTCTGTAGTCTAGTGAGATACATAGCCCTATATGCAGTCAGTCAGTAACAGCCTGTTTTTCCCAGACAAAGACACCATGTTGGTGGTCTTCAGAGATCAGCTAACACTCTCGCCCACTAAAGGAAGTGATAACAGGACAGTGTGTGTGTGTGTGTGTGTGTGTGTGTGTGTGTGTGTGTGTGTGTGTGTGTGTGTGTGTGTGTGTGTGTGTGTGTGTGTGTGTGTGTGTGTGTGTGTGTGTGTGTGTGTGTGTGTGTGTCTACTACTGACAACAGAAACTTCCACATCAAGAGACAACGGAGCTCCCAACCCAACCTGATGACCCGGCCGTTCTTATTCTCCTAGAGCAACAACACCCAGTAACTGAAACACTAATGAGATGTAGAGATGAGGACCAGGCCGTTCTTATTCTCCTAGAGCAACAACACCCAGTAACTGAAACACTAACGAGATGTAGAGATGAGGACCAGGCCGTTCTTATTCTCCTAGAGCAACAACACCCAGTAACTGAAACACTAACGAGATGTAGAGATGAGGACCAGGCCGTTCTTATTCTCCTAGAGCAACAACACCCAGTAACTGAAACACTAACGAGATGTAGAGATGAGGACCAGGCCGTTCTTATTCTCCTAGAGCAACAACACCCAGTAACTGAAACACTAACGAGATGTAGAGATGAGGACCAGGCCGTTCTTATTCTCCTAGAGCAACAACACCCAGTAACTGAAACACTAACGAGATGTAGAGATGAGGACCAGGCCGTTCTTATTCTCCTAGAGCAACAACACCCAGTAACTGAAACACTAATGAGATGTAGAGATGAGGACCAGGGAGACACTGCGACAGCACTATACTCAATATGACGTCTGAAATGTCTCTATTCTTTTGACTGTAATGTTCACTATTCATTTCTCATTGTTTATTTCACTTTTGTTAATTATCTATTTAACTTGAGAGCGAGATTGGCCTCCTACCCAGAAGTGTCTAATTCCTGTGTTATTGTGTTGCCTTGTGCTTCAGTACAACCTCTCAGATAGCAAAGCATTACCATTAGTAATGAGGTGATAGCTAGTATTATTTCCATATGTGGCTGGCTGGCCTCACACTGCTGTTGCTGCCTTGTGTTTAATCCAGTGGAAATAAGATCAGATTCTCTCTGGCTGCGTTTACACAGGCAGCCCAATTCTGATATTTTTTCCCACTAATTGGTCTTTTGACCAATCACATCAGATCTTTTCACATCAGATCTTTTCTGATTAGTGAAAGGGGAAAAAAAGATCAGAATTGGTGCTGCCTGTCGAAATGCAGCCTCTGTGTGTACATGGACTGATTTCGGATCAGATTGGCTTAGATTCCCTTTTCTTCTGTCCGCCGTCACCCTGTACTGTACAAGAGGAAAAGGGTAGTGGCGCTATTAACTGTACAGGTTTCCTGTTTGGTGGAAGGGGTCTCGCATTCCAGAGTGCACACACACACACACTCTGTCTTTCTCTGAAACACTTCGAATGCCGTGTACACCTCTCTCTTTCTCTCTGCCTCTGTCTTTATGGGAATGCCACTCTGACTGGCCCGTTATGCAACGAGAGGGGAGCTCACCCCTTCCACCAGAGTTGCTGCTGGACTTCTCTGAGCTTCCTAAAAGCTTTTAGCTTTAACACAGCGCCCGGGACACACACAGGCCCGTTTCTCCCTCCTCTCTCTCTGCCAGGGGAGGAGTGTATTGCCTTGTGAGGACCTGATTGCCTTGAATCAGCCGTCAATTATTCAAACGATGGCAGATAGCATCCACCTATAGCGACGCGCGGCAAAGGGGCTTTCAGGAGGAAGTGGAGAGAGTGAGACCAACTCGGCCTAGACCTCAGTAATCAATATGGGGGGTGGTAACTTGCTCTCTGTCCCACTCTCTCTCTCTCTCTCGGTCCCATGTTCTCCCTCTCTTACTCTCTTCCTCTCGCTCTCTCACTCTCTCTTTGTGTGGGACTGTGACAGCCATGTGAGCCCTGTGGAGAGGCATACTGCCGTGTCTGTGGAGGCCACCGTGTAGGCCCGGCCGAGGTTTGGAAACATGCCCGTACACGTCCCAGTCCCAGCTCCGCTTATTCAAAATTGAAACCCGCCCTCTCTGTTTGTCTCTCTCTTTCTCCAGCGGGCCCCGTCGGTCGTCTGAGCCGAGCTGATGAGCTGTAAGTGAGCTTGATGAATGTCCCCGTTCACCCGTGACACCTGGTTCCCCCAAAACACAGGGGCTGAAGGAACCTCAGGGATACAGGGGGGGAAGAAAAAGGACTGGCTCTTTCTTGGACGGGTCCGACAGTTTTAGGGACCACCCAGGATTTGTGTGCAAGAGGTATTCTCTACTTCTTGGCATTTTTTTCTGAACATGGTCTCCATGAAGAGGCCTCTGGCACACCTTTTCCTCCTGTACTTTAGTCACTGTCACTGCCTCACAAAGACCTGAACACTGTCTGACGTCACCACCCACACAGGCTGACCTTCCAGGCTTCCAGACCCGGAAACATTTCCTCTCCTCTCAGTCTGTTTGCTAATAGAATATCGGCTAACCCATGGAGCCGGCGCTGGCCGTTCCACTCCCCCAAAAAGACAACAGCCCAGGTTTTAAAGAGCCGTTTATCCTGATGAAGTGTAAATCACACCTGCTCCGGCTGAAGAGGGGCCGTTTTGTCTCTTCTTCTCATCCTCGTCTTCGACGTGTGAACGTTCCACCAGGTTTCCTCTCTGCCTTTCCTGTCTGTAGCGGAGACGTAGACAAACTCAAAGAACATTTGTCGGGGAGGGGAAGGAGAGGAGGGTGACTGGGTGGGAAGAGTTGGATAACAATGGCTGCCGTCCAAGGTTGGCTAATAGTATCTGACACACTGTGCAGTTTTGAGGCTTATCTCAACATTGTTTTTACAGCTGTAATTAAGCCACCTAATCAGAAGCACATTGGTCAGGACAGTCTGGGGCTGTGAGGGAGCACACACACACACACACACACACACACACACACACACACACACACACACACACACACACACACACACACACACACACACACACACACACACACAGTGAGCTCTGTTCAGCCCCGCGGCGCAGCAGCAGCACTGGGACGGAGGCCAGCTGGGAACTGTGGGTGGGAGAGCATCCTGACACACACACATACACACACACAGTATCTGTGAACTAGGGCCACACTAAAACAGCACAGATGCTGAGAAGAAGCAGGTCTTGTGTGTGTGTTCTTGTGGTAACACTGAGTGTCTATGCAATTATGTATGAGATATTGTGTGTCTTTGCCGTATTAGTGTGCATTGCATGTGTGTGTGTTTATAAAGTGAGCAATCATGCATTGGGCTTATGTGTGCACAAGTGTATTTCCATGTGTGTCCGCACATATCCTTTTGCATGGACACAATGCTCGTGTGTGTGTGTGTGTGTGTGTGTGTGTGTGTGTGTGTGTGTGGTTGCTTTGGGGCCCTTAGAGGTGGGGCCCCGCCCTTGTCAGGGCCCGGTGCCGTGTCCCCCACTCAAATGGCAGCTGCAGCACAGCCCCAGTGCAGCGAGACGGAGGAAGGCCAGGGCCAATGTCAACAGATGAGCTGGTCTGGACCGGCTGTCTTGCTGTGTGTTCTGATTGTAAATTGCGCTGGTGATGATTAGAGAACTCCAACACAGGATGTAGACTCTTAAAACTGTCCAGAGAAAATAATTTTCAACTATGTTCAGGAAAACCCCTCCTCTCCAACCCCGGCCCTCTTTAATTTAAACATCATGGGTTGTGTGAAGAGGTGGAAGAAGTTGGTGTGTAAATGATTTTAAGGCCTCCTGAGTAAGGGGCCAGACAATGGGCTCTGTTCAGTTGTTTCATCGTATCTCCTCCTACTTTCTCACACACTCACAGGCACTTACATGGACAGGTCAAGTACTGTCTGTCACCGGCACTAAGGAGGGAAATAGTTTGGTGTGTGTGCTTGTTTGAACTGTACAGTATGTGTGTGTACAGTATGTTTGTTCGGAAGAGCTTTTGTTAGTTTGTATTGGCTTTACATGTTGGATGTATGCCTAAGTGTATGTATGCCTCTGCTAAATGACTTAAATGTAAATGTAAATGTAAGTGTGTGTGTGTGTGTGTGCGTGTTCAGTGTGTGTGTGTGTGTGTGTGTGTGTGTGTGCACGTACGTATGTGTTTTTCGTGTACGTTCCTACGCGCTCATGTGTGTTAATGCTATTATTCAGTTGTTTATTCCTGAACACGGCTGTGTGTGTCTCTCTCTGTCAGTTAGTGGGTTAGGAAGATCAATGGGCTCTGTAATAACAACTGCAGAGCTGCGAGGTTGACGGGGATGAATTCATATTGTTCTGCTCTTCTCCTCTACCGCCTCCTACTCACTGTGTCACAGGGTGCAGCCCAAATTGCACCCTATTCCCTATGTAGTCCACTACTTTTGACCAGAGCTTTATGGGACCTGGTTAAAAGTAGTGGCCCTGTGTAGGGAATAGGGTGCCAATTGGGATGCTCACATGATGTCATCATCGTGGGACTCTGGCTCCAAATGGAGTGCAGGCCTCGGTCGGTCGGTACGTACAGTACGTTGCTGTTTCCCTAACGTCCCCGCAAACTAACCACCGCCGCTGCTGCCGCATGCGGCTCCCACCGCCACAGCCCTGATCTCTCCCTCTCTGAATCATCACTTCCCTCGAAGCATTGTGCTGATCTGGATGTTATGGATGGATGTTAACTAAATGTTATGAGTGGGGAAGCCTGCTGCAGGAGCTAGACTTGATTTTCATATTGCATCCATGGATGGTATTTGGGGTTTTAGGTTTTTAAAAACCATCTGTATAGTGGTTTATATTCATCACAAGTACACTTCCACTTTCTACGATGGTGTTGTCATTTTAGCCTAAAACGTTTGAGGCATTGACGTGACGTTGTTGTCAATTTAGCTTATAGCTGCAATATGTCACTTTTTGGGCGACCTGACAAAATTCACATAGAAATGCGCGTTATAGATCTGTCACTCTCATTGAAAGCAAGTCTAAGAAGCGGTAGATCTGTTCTATGTGCACTATTTCTTTGCTTCCCAGTTTTAAGTTTTGTTTTTGTCTTTTACTTTCGGTTTTGTACACCAGCTTCGAACAGCTGTAAATACAATATTTTTGGTTATAGAAAATATATTTCACAGCGGTTTAGATGGTACAATGATTCTCTACACTATACTCTCTTGTTTTGTCACATAAAATGAAATTAAGCGAAATATATACATTTTAACAATCAGGAAATGGCGAAGCGATTTCTGGATAGTACATCTTTAACCCATAATGTTAATTTATTTCTCTGGTTCATTTCTCTGGGCTGGGTGCATACATTTGTCAGTAAAACAGATTTGTTAGCGTGTCCAAACACCGTGGCTACCTGTAGTCAGCTGGTGGATGGCGTTTCACATTCCCTGACCCCTGCATCGCCACGGTGGTGTTATGTGACCATGAACGTGTTAACAGGGCCAGAATCCTCTCAGCATGTCCTTAGGCCTAATTTAGATTTGTGTGTTTTTCTCCACCACTGTGCCTCCTTCCTCTCTGCTCCCCTCCCCTCCACCTTCCCTTCCTCACAGCTCCACAGATATTTATTTCCCCCCCCCCAAAAAAAAAGTTTTTTCTAGGAGTGGAGAGGAGGGAGGCAGGCAGGGGGAACATAAGTTTGTGTGACTTGACTGGAACAGTGTGTCGCTGCTTCAACGTTTGGCAGTGAGTCCCTTCCCTCCCTCCTTCCTCCCCCCGCCCACCTCCACAGAAATGTCCAGCATGATTTAATCAGGAGGGGAAGGGATTTTTTTTTTACTGGGCTTGGGACCAAAGTGGCAACAGCGTGGGGACAGGTCTGACCCTGCCTGCAACTGGGGCGGCCGGGGACGCTAGACAACAAAGAGGGAGAGTGAGCTCAGGAGGCGGACTGGGTGAGAGGAAAGGAGAGGGGGGTGAGAGGGTGTGGGGGGGTTGTGGAGGACTGGAGTTGAACAGAAGATGTTAATATGTCCCTTAGGTGGCGTGGTGAGAGCAGAGTTGCAAACAGGCCGGGCTTTGACATGAAGGAGGGAAAGTATTTCCTCCCACGGTGGCTAAACCCTCCCACCCCGCTGAGCCAGTTCAGACTTTAGAGCCAACATTAAATTCCTGTCGACAAGCTCCGGGTGGGAAACAGAGGCCATGTTCCCTGTCGCCATGAGCTTCAGGAGAACTCCTGTACTCCCCCCTCTCTCTCCTCCTTCCTTCTCTCTCTCTCTCTCGTCTTCCCTCAGACCCGGGTGTTTCTCGGCTGTTTATACAAAACGGACGGTTACTGCTTAGCTCGCCGGCGTGCGATTCACTGACAAAAACAAACAAAACTAGCAAGTCCACACACACACGTTCATTTACACACATACACACACACACACTAGCACACACAGAATAATTAGATGAAAAATGGAGAGAAAATGTAAGCCGTGTGAAGAGAAAGTAAATGAAAAACAAATCATGGTGTGGTTTGGAATGCAGTGTGTGAGTGGAGGCCTAAACAATGGCAGAGTGATTCCCTGACTGTGGCACGGTCGTCCATGTATTAACTAGTGTTCGAAACAAGATCACACAGTAATCTTAGTCCTCTACAGTTCACCTTTCTGCAAATTACTCCAGCTTTCAGAGTAGGTAAAAGACTCATTACCTCTCCTCCTAGTTACATTTCTCATGGAGGTTACCTTTTGGACTTGTAACAGAAAGGTTACAAGATCAAGTCACTGAGCTGACAAGGTAAAAATCTGTCGTTCTGCCCCTGAACAAGTCAGTTAAGAACAAATTCTTATTTTCAATGACGGGCTAGGAACACTGCCTGGTTCAGAGGCAGAACAACAGATTTTTACCTTGTCAGCTCGGGGATTCGATCAGGCAACCTTTTGGTTACAAGTCCAACGCTCTGACCACTAGGCTACCTGCCCCATACACATGGGCCCCATATACACCTCCATGGGGCGGCACCTCCATGCTTGGCAAAGCGTCGCAACCTTACTCATGGAGAATAACCTTACTCATGGAGTTTACCTTACTCATGGAGCTCACCTTACTCATGGAGAATAACCTTACCCATGGAGGATAACCTTACTCATGGAGAATAACCTTACCCATGGAGAATAACCTTACTCGTGGAGAATAACCTTACTCGTGGAGAATAACCTTACTCGTGGAGAATAACCTTACCCATGGAGAATAACCTTACTCATGGAGAATAACCTTACCCATGGAGAATAACCTTACTCATGGAGAATAACCTTACCCATGGAGGATAACCTTACTCATGGAGAATAACCTTACCCATGGAGAATAACCTTACTCGTGGAGAATAACCTTACTCGTGGACAATAATCTTACTCGTGGAGAATAACCTTACTCGTGGAGAATAACCTTACTCGTGGAGAATAACCTTACTCGTGGAGAATAACCTTACTCGTGGAGAATAACCTTACTCGTGGAGAATAACCTTACTCATGGAGAATAACCTTACTCGTGGAGAATAACCTTACTCGTGGAGAATAACCTTACTCGTGGAGAATAACCTTACTCGTGGAGAATAACCTTACTCGTGGAGAATAACCTTTCTCATGGAGGTTAGGTTGCCTTACTCATGGAGGTTGCCTTTCTCATGGACAATTCCCTTGTAACGAGACTATGTGACGTAGCTCGACCTCCGTTCTCCCTGAGTGAAAGAGGTGCGCACTGTGACACACTCCAACACTGAGTCAGAGGTTTAGGTACTTTGACAAATTTCCCAAATGTGCTGCTGTTCCCCTTTAATGTAACAAAGTGAATTCCATGTTGTTAACTTCTATGGGCTAGGTGGGACGTTTGCGTCCCACCCTAGTCAACAGCCAGTGGAATCGCGTGGCGCGAAATACAAATACCTAAAAAATGCTATAACTTCAATTTCTCAAACATATGACTATTTTACACCATTTTAAAGACAAGACTCTCGTTAATCTAACCACATTGTCCGATTTCAAAAAGGCTTTACAGCGAAAGCAAAACATTATATTATGTCAGGAGAGTACCCTGCCAAAAATAATCACACAGCCATTTTCAAAGCAAGCATATATGTCACAAAAACCAAAACCACAGCTAAATGCAGCACTAACCTTTTGATGATCTTCATCAGATGACACTCCTAGGACATTATGTTATACAATACATGCATGTTTTGTTCAATCAAGTTCATATTTATATCAGAAACCAGCTTTTTACATTAGCATGTGATGTTCAGAACTAGCATACCCACCGAAAATCTCCGGTGAATTTACTAAATTACTCATGATAAACGTTGACAAAATACATAACAATTTTTTAAAGAATTATAGATATAGAACTCCTTTATGCAATTGCGGTGTCAGATTTTAAAATAGCTTTTCGGTGAAAGCACATTTTGCAATATTCTGAGTACATAGCTCGGCCATCACGGCCAGCTATTTTAACACCCACCAAGTTTGGGGCTCACTAAACTCAGAATTACTATTAGAAAAATTGGATTACCTTTGCTGTTCTTCGTCAGAATGCACTCCCAGGACTTCTACTTCAACAACAAATGTTGTTTTGGTTCCAAATAATTCATAGTTATATTCAAATAGCTCCGTTTTGTTTGTGCGTTCAGGTCACTATCTGAAGGGTGATGCGCGAGCGCATTTCGTGACAAGAAAATTCAAAATATTCCATTACCGTACTTAGAAGCATGTCAAACGCTGTTTAAAATCAATTTTTATGCTATTTTTCTCGTAAAATAGCGATAATATTCCAACCGGGCAATGTTGTATTCATTCAAAGGCTGAAAGAAAAAAATGGAGTACGCTCGTGAACGCGCATCTCAGTCTCACTGTCCCCAGGCTGACCACTCACAAACTCTGCTGCTGTTCTTTGCCCAGAGACAGCAGACACCCCATTCCACTTTCTGGCGGCTTTAGAGAGCCAATGGAAGCCTTAGAAAGTGTCACGTTACAGCAGAGATGCTGTATTTTTGATAGAGATGCAACAGAAGGACAACAAATTGTCAGACAGGGCACTTCCTGTATGGAATCTTCTCAGGTTTTGGCCTGCCATATGAGTTATGTTATACTCACAGACACCATTCAAACAGTTTTAGAAACTTTAGAGTGTTTTCTATCCAAATCTACTAATTATATGCTGGGCAAGAGTAGTAACCAGTTTAAATCGGGTACGTTTTTTATCCGGACGTGCAAATACTGCCCCCTAGCCCCAACAGGTTTTAATGTAGCTCGGCAAAGCGGTAACACGATAGCACAGCCGAGCTCTGACACCTAGCCTAGCAGCCTGGACAGCCTTTGTTATCCTTATCCTATTACAACCATAGCGCTTAAAGTTTAGACTAGCCTAAGCTAGTTTAGACTAGCCTAAGCTAATTTAGACTATGCCTAAGCTAATTTAGACTAGCCTAGGCTAATTTAGACTAACCCTGGCTAATTTAGACAAGGGCCTAGCCCTGTCTGCTGTCTGGTGATGTCCTACTACACTGTAACTCTTTAGTAATTTAGACTAGCCCTAGCTAATTTAGACAAGGGCCTAGCCCTGTCTGCTGTCCCTGGTGTGTGTTACAGTGTACTGTACTCGTTGGCCCCTGGTCCTGGGGAGCCGTGGTCTGGGAAGGGTTCAGAGCTGGGGACTTGGACAGGAACCCAACAGATTTATACGTGTTTCAGTTGGAATAACCCAGGGATATGTCCCAGGGTTGTCTGGTTGTTTCAGCGAGGGGGGATTTTCTAAAAGTCGTCTCCTGTTTCTACCGGGTCAGCGTTTTGTCCTACTGAGGACATCACGTGGTGACGAGGCATTAAAATACACATTTCTACTTTTTTTTCTTCTTTCTCTCCGTTCTCTTAACCTAATTCCTTTTCCACGACTGCCGTGCTGTTGCTTTCCTGTCTGCCGGTGGCTCTGAACAGTCTACGCCAAATGCATATGACTTTAACTGTATTTATCCTTTTTTAAATGTTTTATCTGTTACGCAACTGTACTGTTATTGTTAAGTCTATTCGGCGTACGCCTTTACCTGGGCGGACATGACATTTTGCTTTAATGGACGAACCAGAGCAATTTATAAGGATCTTGAAAGATGTTTTAAAATGTGAGACTTTGGACCACACACACATGAACTCCACTTTACTTTTCGTTAACCATAACTCAACCACAACCTCCTCAGATGAATAACAAGTCTTTTCCTTGTCTGTCTCTGGGGCTAGATCTACCATTACAACTAAGGCTTGACTTCAAAATACATTTTTTCCTTTAAGCAAAATACTCATCTCTTTCTAATGGCGCTTCTGAGAATGGACATTTTACTGTAAAGAAAACAAGCCAAGGCAAAGAATTGACCCTGAAATATGAAACTGCGATATATTTGAGAGGACAAAGAGAAACCTAACATTTGTCTTCATAGTCACATTTATTAATATTCAGCACAGTTTAAAGAGGATGCACATGCTCATATTTCAGGTTTGAGAGTCACGAAACGAGACAAAGCTGGTTGAGCGTCTTTCATATTTCTGTGTGTGTGTGTGTGGGTGTGTGCACGCTCTGATGATGCCTGTACTGATACTCAGCCAGTGCCTAACCTGATTCATTACTCTGGTTACTGTTTCCACAGACCCATAAAGAAATCATTTGGGTTAAAGGAAATGATTAAGTGTTATTAATATTTTGTCAGTATTTTTCCTGTTTCTGGAGCTGATGTTATAATGAACTGTTAGAACCTAAATGGCTCCTTTCTGTGGACAACTAGCTGTGAAACCGCATGAGTGTCCTTGGGGCGGGCTGGCTGGTGTGTGTGTGTGTCTGCGTGTGTACCAGGCCCTGCTGGCTTCAGCTTGGGAAACCACTGGGACGTCTTCCAAAAGGACTGACTGTCGACTGGTTTGTTGACTCAATAATGGTTAGAGGGGCAAGTGTAGCCATCTTAGAACAGAGCTGCAGAGAGAAAGTGAGAGAGAGAGAAAAAATCAACTGGTTCTTTTGGAAGTCTGCAATGTGTAGCTGGAGGGCAGTAGATTTTTAAAGAGCTCTCACCTCACGGTATAATTTCCTACAATTTGAATGACAAACTGCCCTGGACTGGCAGCCATTAGCCATTACCACTCCACACATACACAGGCCAAAACAGGGCCCTGACTGGTCCCCAGACCAGACCAGTCCAGGACCACCAGCACACTCACTCCCTACTGCTGCTCCAAAACACAGGGTGGAGTGGGTATAGTCTCCCCCCTCCATCCACCTCTCCTGGGCATACTGCCCCCCCCCCCATGCATAATTATTATTATTATTATTATTATAATAATGATAATAAAAGACAGAAGGCCTCGCCAGCAGCAGGTCAGCTCTAACGTGGGCTTTCTTTCACACCCTTTCAGTGTGGTTGTACTGTCGATCCAATGGGAGGCTGCCGCTTTCACTCGGTCATTGCTGTTTGTAATGAAATATACTGGAGGTTTCACCAAATGTGTTTGTTTTTACTGGACAATTAAATTGTGTTTTGAAAGAGCTTTGATGCTTTGTGTAACCGCCATGTACTGTAGATAAATAAAATAATAATAGTTTTCATACGGTATATGTACTTTGATCAATAACACGTAATATTTTGATATTTTGGAATATAATGCATTTATTTTGCAGCATTTCTTCCGGCGATGACTGAATCATTCAATTAGACGTCATGTTTTCACGTGTTCAGTGACTCATATGATCAAACACATGCGTGTCGTTTATTCTGCCATTCATTTTACTGTATCGTCGTTATTGCTGACGGAAGTTACTGCCATACCGTGTGCACAGTTTAATCAACTTACACTCAACACTAGATTTCACCGTTTGCCTTCTGACTTACCCATCTAAATCATTGGCGAGGCCCTTGTTTAATCAGAGGGGGAGATGTTATTTCTCCACAGCGCACTACTACTATAGCTTATGAAGTTGCAAGCTGCGTCTGGCGAATGGTCAATACCCTCCCAGATCAATAATGTTCCCGTTTTGGCCGCCACAGGCACCGGCAGCTACGGATTTGATTATTCTTTTGTCGGAGTGAAGAACGGCTGTAGTGTGATGGGAGAATGTATTGTCTTGCGGGAACCTATTTAGACCTCCTGTTTATTTATTTCTGTATTTTCTAGTTTGAGTTTGGGGAAGAGGTATTTGGTGGGGGTCAAACCACACTCCAGGTAGGGAAAAATACTGAACACTAGCTACAACATTGCTGCAGTTAGGACCGTGATCTATAGGTTACAGAATAGAGAATCCACAGCGTTGGCTTGTTCATCACAATGAAGGCATAGATCATATTGAGATATTTCTGTAATAATTCAGCTTGTCTCAGTGATCCCCACGTAATTCTATTATATTTAATTCTATTCCATCCACGCCTGCCGTAATTGGTCAACAAGATAATTAGCAGCGTGGTTCTTGTCAGTCAAGCCACTGGACTACCAACACTGTGTTCTCTGAGCTGAAATCAAGCAGGCAGACCAGGGAGAAAAGACTGTATGTAGTGAGACTGAGAGCGGCTCAATCGATCAGGAGAATGTGCTTGGTGATGGAATAGGAAGCATTACCAGTGTAGCCTATACTAGGTGTTCGTTTGGAGACTTTCTGTCGGAGCTGGGCTGGGTTGACACCTCGGATCACAGTTTGATCGATGGAAGAGCAGCCTCTCGCCGACCCAGTCCTATTAAGGTGGATGTTTTCAAAGTTTGGGCCGGGCACTGGGGAAAAAATAGGAAACGACATGGAGAGGAAGTGGAGCCTGAGAGGCTGACACGCTTCATAGACACTCCTCCCTGGCTGCCCGCCGCGCTGTCGGGGGTCAAGTAGCTATCTCTCCTCTCCTCGGCTGTGGGCAGTGTTTGTCTCCAACTTACTGAATCTCTAACAGAGAGAGGGATTGCCTTAAACACACACAGGCGCACACATGTTCTCACAAAGACACAGATTCACACCACACACACCTTTATATACACACACACACACACACACACACACACACACACACACACACACACACACACACACACACACACAAAACACAGGTTTAGGTTAGGCGAATGATAGTGGGGAGGTTCAGTCCTGTGCAATGAACAGTTTACAGAGTTACTGTATTGCACATAGGTTCCATATAAGGGATGTTTGTGCCCCAGCATATCCACTGTGTGGATCAATGCTCTCCTGCTGTCACAGGGCAGTCAGCTGGCTGAGGCAGCCAAGGGAGCCCTGCCAGACCCACGGAGGGAGGGGGGAGGGAGGGGGGGAGGGATGTTTGCTGTATTTTTTGTTATTTATTTCACTTTTGTTTGTAATCTAATTCACTTGCTTTGGCAATATAAACATATGTTTCCCATGCCAATAAAGCCCCTTAAATTGAGAGAGGGAGGGAGAGGGAAGGCATTGAGAGAGGGGGAGAGTGAGAGGGGGGGAGAGTGAAGGCATTGAGAGAGGGGGAGAGAGAAAGGGGGGGAGAGTGAAGATATTGAGAGAGGGGGAGAGAAAGAGGGGGGGAGAGTGAAGGCATTGAGAGAGGGGGAGAGAGAAGGAGAGGGGGGGAAGAGGGAAGGCATTGAGAGAGAGAGAGAGAGAGAGAGAGAGAGAGAGAGAGAGAGAGCGAGAGAGAGAGAGAGAGCGTTAAGTCTCTGTGTGTAGAGGAGATGGAGGATAGTAGTCAGTCGGGGCGAGCCGCGAGACACGCTGCACCTTGACCACCTATTATGAAGCTCTTTGCCACGATGTCAAGTGAAAGCAAGTTAATTGGGTGGTGCTGTAGAGCATGTTAGGGCCGTGGTTGAGGCCTGCCGGCTTGACAGTTGAGTGTCAGCAGGACCCAGTGGAGTGTGACTGAGAGACAGAACGCTGTCACTAGGACTGCCGTAGGGCCGCCAGGGCTGTTAGTGAGAGAGAGCCCCCCCACGCCACATACAAACACATTCCCTTTCCGTCAGCCCCAGAGTCTGACGCACGGCTAGAGATTGCCCCCCCCCCCCCCCCCCCGCAAAATGAAATGCAGCATTCCCCATCACACTCGGAGAGGAAAATCACCTATGCTTAACGGAAGGGGAAAAACAACAGCGTATACCTCCTACACTTGGGTTTTAAAGGTGTTGTTTTCAAAAATGGTGTATGGACAGTTGTTGATAAATTACTGGCATTTGTTTACTTACGCTGATTCATAGTTATTTAGTGAAGTGTTGAGTTTAATCAAATAACTCCATAATGTTGTTATATACACCTAGATTTGGTGCGTCATTTTCTGTGCTGCTTTACATACAGACAAATTATAGAGGAATTATAAAAATCGGAATAGAAAAAATAAGGGTATCAACAACGCTTCAAGAATACCCATTAACAATGTAGAAATGTGTTCCAAAAGGATTTGGCTAGATTTAGTTAGCCTTCAAATAATCCTATTTCAACATATTCCACCCTGTAATGCTATATTCCTAACACATACGGACATACCCAAATAGGACTTATTCAATGTAAATAGAACCCAAATGTTCCCTCTAAGTGACAGATTCCCCAGGGTGGAGGGATACTGTGCCTTCACAGATAGTGTGTGAGTGCTCCGCCCGGCGGGACGCTGCCCATTTATCTTCCTAAACCTCACATCCAATCTGCCTCACCGCTGACAGAGGAAAATGAGACCATCGCTTTTGTACCATTCAGAGGAAGAAGTGATATTGTGAGGAAGTGATATTCAGCAGCTCCCTCATCCTCGTCTCAAACGACAAAATAGACCCTAATCAGATAGGATTGAATGATAGATGAGAAGTGAAGAAGTGGGACCCGTCCAGGACAGTAGATCATTGTGTTTTACACCACATTTGTCTGACTGGGGTTGTGATATGATATTTGTACGGAAGCGGTTGGTTGGGATAGATGGACCCAGGCAGCAGTCCCATATCCCCCCCGTTAGAACGGGCGTCTCAACACACTCAACTGGACCATAATGGAGGCCTTATGAAACTGATGGACCAGAGCATGGTCTCTATTCTGCGTCGCACAAAGCGTTTGACAAGGCTGTTAGGACCTTGCCAACGATCCGCTCGCCGAATAGGCTAATTCCTTTGATTGGGGAGGCTGGTACTGCTGAGAAGAAGTGTAGGCAACCGCATTGAATTGAGCTTTAGTTGGCTTTAATTTTTTACTAGAGAGATTAAGTCAGGGCTATTCATTCATTAAGGGACAAATTGGGCTGAAAATGACAGGATGCATGATGTATTTTGTCCTCGATTTGAGGTGGCTGATATAAGTATGAGGATTTGTCTGATTAAAAACCAGCCCTGCAGCGAGACACAGGCCCTTTGACACTGAATTAAGCACTGGCCTTGGGCAATGTTGAGATATAATTATATTAATATGATTATCTCTGCAAACAATGCAATATTTACCAAGCAAACGCATCTCATTTAATCAAACTGTTCTTTTAAAAAAAGTTCCAGCGATACCCATGAAAATGTCATTTTAAAGAAGATTGCTCGTTGTATGTGCTGTATGTAGCCTACTGCTAAGGCAGTCGACGGGAGTCTTTAGACACCTACAGTACAGTGAGTTCCACTATGAACCATATCAGTATTTCATAAAGTTTTTATACTCACATTCATCTCCTTCTCTTAAGTTAATCCAATCACCTAAAGCTGTGGAAATCAAATTCCTGCAGCATTTCTCTCATTGTCAGGATCCTTCCTGTCTGCTCCTCCACTTGGACCGATCCTCCTGTTCTGGGAGTAGGTCTCTAAACTGCTTATAGGCCCATTACCACACACCTTGAACCATAATGGTTACACCTAAAACACTATCAGCACATGTTTTCAGAGGAGGAAATCCGCAACTTGAAAAGACCTGGAAAAATGAAATACTCTTTAAATAAACATTTATGGAATAGGGTACCGTTTGAAAGCCTTGTACGTTATATTATTTAAGCAATCGTCAAAATAATTGATCAGAAAGTGCAACCCAGGCCTATAGTTATGTACTGCAGAATCCATGACTTATTGTATTAAAGGCCTTTAGTTACAGTGCCTAACCTGTTGGTTGTACTGGATGATTGAATGGGAGATATTCTTATTTTACTCATTCATTTACAGTTCAAAGACCAATAATAAACACATCTGCTGATTTTATGTAAAAAAATAAAACATTTTTTACATTTCCCGTAATTCTAAAAAGACACTGATACGTTTGGGGGCGGTTGTAATTTCCCCCAAAGTTCTTAACAAAGAAAAGGGAAGAAGAAGTGGGTAAGAAAAATCAATAAGCCATTTTAGTCTCTATCTATCAAAGCGGATTCCTCCCTGTCTGTTTTAAAGCGGGGACGTGGCACTTTAATAGGGTAGCGCCAGGCTGGTTGAAATGTATGCCAATGATTCCTGTCATTTCCTGGCAGGCCCGGCCATGGTTCACTGAGCTCCCCACTTCTCCCTTGTCAGCTCCACTGAAGACAAGCATTTAGTTGCAAACTTTGAGCAGGTTGCCACCCGCGCAAACCAGAAATGATGTGACTGCTGCTTCTTTCACCTCCCTGACAACCCCTCCCTTAGCTACACCACCGCACCGCCCAATGTCACTCGCGGTCAAATCGGGGGTCTGGTCTGCCCCCCCTCACTCTTAACAGGGGGAACATGCTGATTTTAGAGGAAGAAGGGCCAAAATAAATAAGGGAAGGGGCTGGATAGGTGTGGTGAAGCTCAGATAAATAGGAAAGAGAATGATACCAAAAAAGAGAAGAGTTCCCTCTTGGTTCTCAGGAGACAAGTTGATATTGTATGAAGAACATGTTGACCTTAGAATCTGAGAACTACAGTACAGGTTCAATGTTATAAATATCAGTAATGATAAGTAGCATTTTATCAGTTGACCTGAACCAATGTCCGCAACAGTCCGTCCCATTTTATCTGTTTATTTCAACTTGTCTACCAAACCGTAAAGGTTGTTTTCAGCATGCCTATACATAGTATACAGTGCCCTCTGCATTTTGTATTATTTTGACTGTATACTTCAAAAGTTTGGAATTGAACTCAAACCATGACTATTAAAGTGCAGACTCAGCTTTAATTTGAGGGTATTTTCATCCATATCGGGTGAACCGTTTAGAAATTACAGCACTTTTTGTACATATAGTTGAAGTCAGAAGTTTACATACAATTAGGTTGGAGTCATTAAAACTCGTTTTTCAACCACTCCACAAATTTCTTGTTAACATACTATAGTTTTGGCAAGTCGGTTAGGACATCTACTTTGTGCATGACACAAGTCATTTTTCCAACAATTGTTTACAGACAGATTATTTCACTTATAATTCACTGTATCACAATTCCAGTGGGTCAGAAGTTTACATACACTAAGTTGACTGTGCCATTAAACAGCTTGGAAAATTCCAGAAATGATGTCATGGCTTTAGAAGCTTCTGATAGGCTTATTGACATAATTTGAGTCAATTGGAGGTGTACCTGTGGATGTATTTCAAGGCCTACCTTCAAACTCAGTGCCTCTTTGCTTGACATCATGAGAAAATCTAAAGAAATCAGCCAAGACCTCAGAAAAAAAATTGTAGAGCTCCACAAGTCTGGTTCATCCTTGGGAGCAATTTCCAAATGCCTGAAGGTACCACGTTCATCTGTACAAACAATAGTACGCAAGTATAAACAATATGGGACCACGTAGCCGTCCTACCGCTCAGGAAGGAGACGCGTTCTGTCTCCTAGAGATGAACGTACTTTGGTGCGAAAAGTGCAAATCAATCCCAGAACAACAGCAAAGGACCTTGTGAAGATGCTGGAGGAAACAGGTACAAAAGTATCTATATCAAAACGTGTCCTATATCGACATAACCTGAAAGGCCGCTCAGCAAGGAAGAAGCCACTGCTCCAAAACCGCCATAAAAAAGCCAGACTACAGTTTGCAACTGCACATGGGGACAAAGATCTTACTTTTTGGAGAAATGTCCTCTGGACTGATGAAACAAAAATAGAACTGTTTGGCCATAATGACCATTGTTATGTTTGGAGGAAAAAGGGGAAGCTTGCAAGCCGAAGAACACCACCCCAACTGTGAAGCACGGAGATGGCAGCATCATGTTGTGGGGGTGCTTTGCTGCAGGAGGGACTGGTGCACTTCACAAACTAGATGGCATCATGAGGAAAGAAAATTATGTGAATATATTGAAGCAACATCTCAAGACATCAGTCAGGAAGTTAAAGCTTGGTCGCAAATGGGTCTTCCAAATGGACAATGACCCCAAGCATACTTCCAAAGTTGTGGCAAATGGCTTAAGGACAACAAAGTCAAGGTATTGGAGTGGCCATCACAAATCCCTGACCTCAATCCCATAGAAAATGTGTGGGCAGAACTGAAAAAGCTTGTGCGAGCAAGGAGGCCTACAAACTTGACTCCGTTACACCAGCTCTGTCAGGAGGAATGGGCCAAAATTCACCCAACTTATTGTGGGAAGCTTGTGGAAAGCTACCTGAAACGTTTGACCCAAGTTAAGAAATTTAAAGGCAATGCTACCAAATACTTATTGAGTGTATGTAAACTTCTGACCCACTGGGAATGTGATGAAAGAAGTAAAAGCTGAAATAAATCATTCTCTCTACTATTATTCTGACATTTCACATTAAAATAAAGTAGTGATCCTAACTGACCTAAACATGGAATTTTTACGAGGATTAAATGTCAGGAATTGTGAAAAACTGAGTTTTTAAATGAATTTGGCTAAGGTGTATGTAAACTTCTGACTTCAACTGTAGGAGACCAAAAGTATTGGGGCAAATTCACTTTATCTGTATTAAAGTAGTAAAAAGTGTAGTATTTGGTCCTATATTCCTAGCACGCAATGACTATGTAAAGCTCGAGACTGTACAAACTTGTTGGATACATTTGCTGTTTGTTTTGGTTGTGTTTTAGATTATTTGGTGCCCAATAAAAATGAATGGTAAATAATGTATTGTGTCATTTTGGTGTTACTTTTATTGTAAATAGGAATAGAATATGTTTCTAAACACTTCTACATTAATGTGGATGCTACAATGATTACGGATAATCCTGAATGAATCATGAATAATGATGAGTGAGAAGGTTAGTATGTCTTGGGGGTATGATATTTCTGCGTCTAGCTTTCTCACTCATCGTTATTCAGGATGATCTGTAATCCTGAATGGGCACTGTATACGTACGTTGGTATCCATATCAGCATCTTATCAATGATCCCACCACGTAGCCTATCTGTCTGTGTTGTGGCTCATCCTAACTGAATATAATGATCAGTCACTGTGACTTAGCACTGGGACTACTGCCCCAGTCCAGCCATCTCTTTCTTTGTCTGCAGAAACTCAGTAATGTGACTACCGCATCTGACAGTCTGGTGTGCGCCTCACGTCAAGGCCATGGCCTTGTATTTTCTGCCTTGTAGCACACAGAAGTAAAAATCGCTTGTCAGGCCGAGGTGTCTGAGAGCTGACAAGATGCCCCAGTGACATTTCAGCTCGAAAGAGCAAGTGTCTTGCAACCCGACTGGTCAAATATCAAAGGTCAAGCAGGGCGAAGCTGGAGCTGAGAGCTGCTTTCCGGAAGGGAAGGCAGTCTCCGACTCAGGCTACGGCCCGGCAAGGCAACCTCCCCCCCCCCCTTCCGCTTGGCTTTGACAAGCGGGGCGGGCGGGCCGAGGCGGCCGTGCGACTGAACAAAGTGATTTTCTGTTGGGCATGGCCAGACAGTCTAGTTCCTTTTTATTGGCTTCAAAAGGGAAAGGGGAGCAGACGTTGACATTGATTAATCTTCTAAACCGCTAGAACATGGTGGGGTGGGGGGGTTGGAGGGGGGTGAAAAGGGGGCTTGGCAGCCCCATAAGGAGGGTCACTCCAGTGGTTTGTGCAGGGGCGGAAGCACGGCCCTCTGAAATGTATTCTGACATTCATTAGAATATCTTTGACACCCATCATTGGGGGTCGTCACTTGTCAGAGTCGTTGGGTGGTGGGGATGTGTCTCCTCTCTCCGGTGATCCTGATTGGCCCCAAATCAAACTGCTGAGTGACCCTAGTTTTATGTAGATGGCAGTAATGGGATCGCGCGCTCTTTTTTTTTTAATGGCATGGATGGGGGAACAGCATAGGGCTCGACACTGCTCCTGCTTTAGGCTAAATGTATGAATGAGATTCAGCAGTCCCTAACTACATCTGTGCTGACACACATAGAACCTACTGTACATCATATAGGAATACGTCAATCTCCCAACTCCTCTAGCACTGCACCTGCTTGTTGTCAGAAATAAAACCAGCCTTTTTGCTCTCCTTTGAATTTCTATTGCATTTTAATGGTGAGCATTGGGGGAGAGAGGGAGAGAGAGGAGTCAAGATCATCTGACAGCCATCAAGGCAGCAGCGGCACGGCAGTCAGAGCTGACATAAATATTTAACACGGAGGGGCCAACCTACAGCATGTCATGTCACGTCCGTGATTAGGGCGCACGGTGACCCCCTCTCATGTAACACAGGTTCACCCTCGCCATGTCAGCGCCTCATAGATTCTCTATCAGAGGACGTTCCCGGCGCTCCGGTTAACCCCCATTTCCATAAACCCATTCCTATGGAACAGTACAGAGTTCCTTCCCTCCCCTCCACCCCTACGGAATATCACTCCTCCATGTGATGAGAGCCCCAGAGAGGGAGGAGGAACTCAGGCCTGTTAAGTGTGCGGAGTGTGTCGTCTCTCTTGACACCTGGCCTCTGTAGAGTAGACTGTCTCTAGCTCTGCGTTTAGGGAAAACTTTGTTTCCCCGATCCTTTGACTTCATTTGGTTGTTCTACGGTATCGATCG
The DNA here is from genome assembly GCF_965601325.2 of Salmo salar. Taxonomy (NCBI): domain Eukaryota; kingdom Metazoa; phylum Chordata; class Actinopteri; order Salmoniformes; family Salmonidae; genus Salmo; species Salmo salar. Next base: position 18,090,357 of record NC_138294.1, read on the forward strand.
GCTGAAGCGTTTCCCCAACGTAATGTCATTGTTTGCGACCTGTCAGGCGTGATACCCCCGTGAATAATTGCCCCGTCCCTAATTAGCGTGAGATCTATAAAAAGAAACCTCACCTCCGTACGTTATTTCCACACGGACCGTGAAGAAACAATTAAAAGCGTATAGAGGGGTAATCCATGGTAGAACATCGCTGCTGCTGTGAAATAAATGAACAAATGAAACTAAATGAAACCAATATGGCTCTGTCATAACGTTTACTGGGGAGTTTTATTTCCTGAGAAATACTGAGTAGAAGGGCAATAAACGAGGAGTTAAAATAGTGCCGAGGACAAGAGAGCGGTTAAATGAAACTTCTTACTAAAATAATATGTGCATACATTTAGACTGTACCTCATCAATGGTGTGCATTGAGCCTCCGCTTATAAATCATCATTCGACTTTTTATACTTTTGAAAAACTTTTACTCGGCCCTTTGCCCTTCCAGATTTTATAATATGTTACTGATCAAGGACGTGTGGGCACAGCAAGCATTTTTTTTTAATACTTTATTGAAATTTTAAGAATAGTAATAAAAACCTAATCAAAATATATGACACACACACACACACAGGTTCATAATGAGCTAGCTCTCCACTGGAATCTCTCCGTTGCAGCAGGCCACAGCTGCATAATACAGGAATTTATTCGAGGTTTATTGGGGTCAGGCTTTCCTGCTGTAACTCAACGTGGTTTTCATGCCAATATATTAACCTCTCCAATCGATTTGTGGCACTCGCTGGTCCAGAAGGAAATCATAGCAAATATGAAAGTTGTTGACAAGAACAACAACAAGTGTTTGGAGGGTAATTATCAGAGGATCCCAAAAAACAAACCCCCAAAAAAACAGATGGGCTGGATATTTTATTATTTTAGTAATATAAACACAGGTCTTTCTGCAGTATGTAGAGATGTACCACCCAGACCTAATACTCATTTGAAACCCTCTGAGGCCTGAATTGCACCTTATTCCCTATTTAGTGCACTACTTTTGACCAGAGCCCTAGGGCCCGGGTCAAAAGTAGTGCACTATTTAGGGAAAGGGGTGCCACTTGGGACGTAACCCTAGTTTGCTGTATCGTCACACGCCGTGGCCCTCAGATCCCAGCTGGCATTGATGTTCATTTGAATCGATGTCGTCTAAGATGCCGTATTGCAGCTGATGTAGTCTTGTGGTGGGAGAGGCAGTAAAGTGAATAAGCTCACCAATAAATAACTGTCACACCACATATTTTCTCCCTTGGAGACGTCAGGGAAGAGGTGGCTTTGAGCAGTGGTAGTGCATTTCATGGGTTCCATTGATACTGTATGAATGAACGCATGTATATCACATGCATGATTGAGGGGTAACTGATTGCATGTAATCAGATTACAAAAAAACTAACTGTAATCAGTTACTTTATCAGCAGAAATATTGTAATCAGATTACAGATACTTTTGAAAAAATGTATTACTTTTTTGATTACTTTAAAATTCAGAGGCAATTCTTTTATTCGGACAAGACTTTATCAGCAAGCACATGAAAGCTTTGCCGACCGGACGCAAAAACATTATTTGCCCCCACCAGCCACAGTCGAGAGACAAAAGCACTTCCGGACACTTCTAAACACACCACCAGTGCTCAGGGCGCTTTGCCTTTTCCAGTATGATAACTTTGGGCTGGTGGTGATGGCTCTGCCGGTAAAGAACATATTACACCACCTCTGTGGTCTTTGCCCAGACTCTTCTCTCCTTTCTCTCCTGTTCTTTGTTCAGTCACAAATCATTCTGAGGGCTGACTGAGCTCCCTGAAGTGCATCTGTGTGTTAAGTGCCCCATCCTGGGGTCTTGCGGTGTTAATCCAATTTGCCCTGAACATTTTCCAGCCAGTTCCCTGTGCAGTCCTGTGGAAGGTTGGAAGCGACACACCTGGGGAAAGAGGAAGGACTCTCCGAAGAATGAGATCTGGGAAATGAATGAAGGAAGGAACTAAAGGAATAACAAAGGAGGGGATGGAGGGATGGGAGATGGGTTCTGAGTGCTGCTGGCTACTTGTCCCTGTAGTCGTTTAACACGCACACCGTCACACATGGAGAGAGGCGAGAGAGACAAAGTCACTGATCAAATTTTCATGGGGAAGCCTTTTTAGGCCCAGCCCTATTGTCTTGCCCATTAGAGTCTCTGGGATATTGGGGGACGGTGACAATGGACCCCCCCCCCTCCCGCCTCCCCCCCTCTCACAGGGAGACTGAAGTGGGATGGTATTACTATTTCATGGGCCTCAGAAGAGACCACTGCTCTACTTTAGGGGTGGGTCTGTCACAGCGGAGCAGCATCCTGCTCTGAGTGCACCGACACACCATTGTTCCACTTCAGGTCGAGTCGTGTGCTCGCGATCGTGCCCCAGAGTGGAAGAGACCCATTGTTGTTGTGTAAAGTCTTGTTTCTCCTAGAGGTGTAACAAGAAAAGCATTTAGTAATCTGGAACAGGTCAGAGGTCAGCGTCATGGGAAATGAACAAGCGAAATGTTTCCTGTCCTCATTGAAGACATCAAAGACCTCTTCTCAAATAGTAAAATAATACGGCAGTTAGGCTACCTCAAACGAACCTCTTAGGCTACCTCTTGACTTGACAGCAGCATGGTCAAATTGAGCAATTTTAGATGCATTGTTTGAGGATGCTATTCATGCCATGGTCACAAATTAGTACAGATTGGCAAAATAATTGATCCTCTTTCCATTTAGCTAGTGAGAACTTGAGACCTTGTGAGACCACAACCTTCTCTCTGGGGGGAGGAGTGTGTTACAGCAGTGTCCACCCAGACTGCATCCTGGAGACATTTTGAGGGTATAATTAATGAAAAATAGACTGGGTGTGACCTTTGAGCCAGGTGATTGACACAGACAGACAGTTACAATCCCTTAACCTTCCCAAATGTCAGGATGTTCCTAAACTGAAGGAGTACGGCTGACTAGTACCCCTCCTCTCCTGCCTCTATATGCCACTACTGCCTGCGTCAGTCCTTCCTCCCACCGTTCATTCTGCATCACCATATTGATTTGTTTGTGAGGAGACTGTGGCCACCTATTAAATATTCACCCGTTGTTTTTTTTTCATTCTCACCAACACTTTGTCCTAAAAGCAATTTGTCTCCTAAACTCTTTACGTAAGAGTGCTCCTTTCTGCTCACAAGTTGGAGGAACACGAAAGACAAATCCTTTCCTTTTGACCGTTCATTTTTAAATCTCTGGTTCTTTAGAATCTCTACATCCTCTATATCTCTTTTGGCTGTTAGAGATCATTTAGTGAAGTGCGTCGCTTGAAATAATGATGTGTGGTCTATAGGGCCTCTCTCGTCTCCACCACTTCTGATAACTGTCTCTGTGTGATTCTCTACCCTGAGTTGAGGCAGTTCAGCGGTTCATAGGAGTACTATTACTCCTACCCTTGTAAATGATCCATATAGGATCATTCTATTCTATTCTATTTTTTTTTATACAGTGAAGATATCGCACAGCCAGTCAGTCGACATCATCCCCACTTTTTCGGAACAATCTCAAACTTCTCCCGTTCTGTCGTATCGATTCGCGAAGGTGGCAAAACTTCTCTCGCTCTCTTTGCCAGTTTTGTCTTTGTTTTGTTTCAGCATTGTTCATTGTTAAAAAAAAAAACGGGTGAGAAGTAGCTGAGGCAGATGAAAGACTTTTCCCTCCTTTCCCACTTAATGCCCTAACTTCGGTCCCAGTAGAGCGGAGACACTGAACTCTTTTCCGCCGTCAGAGTGATTGGGTGTGGCTGCTGTGTGGAGGCCAACTTCCATCCCCTTCCCTAATTCCATGTGAGTAGCTGAAAGGATACATTTGCGTTTATTTGCGCCTTTTATGTCTGAAAACTTCAAAGACTCCCCGTCTCCTCTTCACCTATCACCGATGACAGATACCGCACCTTCGTGAAACGACGGGGGGAAACGTTAACCGTTATTTATTTTAGAAACATTATAAAATATGCCACTTTTTTTTCCCATCCCAAAATAAAAAATAACTAAACAGGGAATTGATAGTGAGAGGAGTGTATGTGAGGGAGCTGCTGTTAATATATTAATTTAATCCTCCTGTTCGGTGTCTTCAATCCCCTCAAGATGGGCAGTAATCAGTTTGTTCCTGTCTGCTAGGTTTCCAGGAGGGGAGGGCCCCGCTAATCAGAAGTGGCGTAGCTACTCGGAGACACTGAGGAAAGGGGAGGGGAGAGAGATGACACCTCACAGATTTATTACCTCGGAATCTTCCAGGCCGAGCCGCTCCCCGCAAGCCGCCAACGAAGCCCCAAACCGCCAGAAAACAGGCAAAATAAATAAGACTACCCAACAATCTAAAACAAACATGGCAAATGTATGGAATGCCAGCCCGACACGCACTGTGCCAAGTGACACCTCTTTAAATTGACATTAACATTAGTTTGCCTTTGTTCTGAATTTCTGTGTAGATTAGAGATGATTCTTTTGCATAACTTTTCTTTTCAAAACTAGAAAGTAGGGAATTTGGGCTTTTACATATGAATGTTTATTAAACATTTTCCTTTTAGGAAAATATTGCAAGTGACATAAATGTGCAGTATAAAATATACCTTGCTCTCAATCTAGCATGAATAATTAGGGCCAACATATTCAAATGAATCACTAGAAAACTAGAATTTTAGTAGTAATTTTAGTATATTACAAATATTTACTGTTAACAAAAAATTCTGATAAATTCACCTGATTCCATCCAATTGTTCTAAATATATTATACATAAGTATTTTGTTACTCAAAGATCAAACCACAATTATAAAAACATGTACTTATGCATATTGAATCACTAGCCAAATTCTTACCATTTGTTTCTGATCTTCCTGACACAAAGCAAGTGACAGATCCATGAATGTATTGGTTTACTGTGTGTCTAGTTGGGTTGTTAGGCCGTGCCCCTAATAAGTCAGATAATTGAGCCTCACAAGATGGCTTTGACCTTTTAGGTGTAACTAAATTGACCTTTCACCCCCAGACGAACACCTCTGACCCCTGTCATTTTCAGCCGTGTGAGTACCGGTTATGTATTTAGTATTGATTGTGTTTTGGTTTTGAATAAGGCCAGTTAAACAGCCCTGTTCAACTCTCCACAACTGTGATTGAGTAGACTACATGACGACATTTTGTTGTGATAGGCTGTGAAATGTTCATTTGTATAAAGACTGTTAGCTGAGCATCTAGGTATGATAGTGTTTAATCTCATTTACAAACCTTTATTAATTATTTAAGCCAGCTAACTGTTAATTATGCACCTCTCTTCCTACTTATGAATTGATAATGATGTTGTAAATGATCATGTGAGGGGCTACCTGATGTGTAGGACTAGTTCAACCTATTCCGGGTTGAAGATCATTATTTGCACTGTGCCACAGTAGCTACTGGGTGTTTTGTTGTTAGCCATATTAGCTTTAATTGTCTTGTGTGTCTCTACTTATGTCTGTTGGTACCAATAGCTAAGTGCTGTGGATCATCGTCAAACATGCTTGGAAAAAAGCAGGGTGTCCTTTTCCCCTTTGGATGGCGTATAGGGATTGGTCTCTCTCTTTCTCTCTCTCTCTCTCTCTCTCTCTCTCTCTCTCTCTCTCTCCTCTGTGATGAACTGTGTGGCGGAGGAGGGAGACATTTTGAGGGGGGTGACCAGGGCTGTAAAGATCATGAGTGAGTCTTGGAGTGACAGGAAACAATGAACTTTCCCTGTGTCCAGTAAATTAACCCATGTCATCAGCCGTGCACATTCCCACTGATCAATACTGAACACTTTGCTTTCGGAAAATGAGGGTCATCCTCCTCTCCTCTCTCTCCTCCCCGGAGCAGAGCTGTTCCCAGGGGGACGGACAGATACGCTGATAAAACAATCACCATAAAGAGGTTCCACATTCAGTGGAAGACTCCTCTCCTCGTCCCCTCCACCCTCCCTGACAGGGGCGCGGTCGATAAAGTGGATTTGAGGATATAAATGTTTCCCCGAGCCCTCTCCATCACTGGGATACTCTGCAGTGACACACTCACAGGGGGCACTATTCCACCGTCTTTCTCTGTTCCGACCAACTCTGTTAGAGAGCTTGTTTCCTATGCTCTGTCGTCGTCCTACTGTTTTTAGAATTCAGCTGGCTGCGTGAGGGGCGCTACAAGTACTCCTCACTCGTTATCTGGGACTGCTCGGTACTTTGCTTTTATCTCCCTCCTCAAATATCTCCCAATGCCATTGAATGGTGAGTTTTAAAATCCCCTCATGGGCAATATGTTTTGGAGCCACAGGAGCCAGATAAAATGTCTGGAAAACCCAGAATACACAGTCTCCCCCTGTGGGGCAACAGTTACTATCAGTATCCCCCTTTTTCTATTTAATTCTCCCTCCCTCCTTCCATCTCTCTGTAGTTTAGTTTAGCGTTCACAACACTACCTTTATCACTTCCACCAAATGGGGGGCCAGGATCAATAGAATGTTCTGCTGCCTCCAAATCTCTCTCTGCTGTAGCTCCGTCTGTCTGCCTGTCCAGCCGGCCTGACCTCAGCACGGCGCGGTCGCCGTCCGCTGCCCAGGAGGATATTAAAGGCTTAGATAAAGAAAATAGAGAACCCATTCGGACTCGCCCATCGGCCCAGAGAAAGTGCTTGAAGCAGCAGATAGTGTGTGTGTGTGAAAAAAACCTTTTTCCATTATAAGCCATTTCCAGGTTGCAACCCCTTGGCGGTGACAAAGTGCTCTCCTCCACATCTTCATTTTGTGCTGATCTGTAAGAGGGGGGGACGACTGTCATCTGTCACCACACTAACCCCGCGCGGCTGCACCTCTAATTGCAGCCAACTGTCGACGCGTTCATTTAGACCTTTTTACATTATTTATCGGGGGGAAAATATTGTATTGATTTTGGATGCCTGGTCGGGATGGCGACGAGGCAGGACGGGTATAAGTGATGTGGCTAAAGAGCTGATAGGACACTCTATAAACTTTTACATCACCGTGTCAAAGCTGCACTTTGCCGACATAAAATGAACACAGTCGTGGAGTATTAGTTAGAGTGGGAGATGACTGTGCAGGCGGTGAATCGTAAAGCCGAGAGCGCCGGCTCTGGTGATTACGCAAGATAGTGGCACAAGTGCAGGTAGGAGAGGACCGACGCTGTGTTATTATAGTCCACTGTGACTGAATATGTGTCAATACATTTATTAATATATTACGGGGATCTACTCCTGCCTCCATTTTGGGTTGTTAGAGTCCCCTTTTCAATCAACATCTACTTGTTATATTGCTTGCTTCCTGTTAGTGCCTGTAGGCACAGTGTGGTTGTTTATTTGTAGTGGTATACAGATGTAGGATCTTAATTTGGGCCAGTTTTCTACAGCAGGGAAATAATCCTGTAGCAACAGGCAATGTGAATTATAATAAATTGACATTTTTGAAGAGGTTGATACTTTTCAAAGTGGAAGTTACAAACTTTAGAAGACTTTTTAAAACTCAAATACACCAAGTTTCTCAGCAAGAAAAGAGTGATCAAATTAAGACCCTACATCTGTAGATGCAGTGTGACTAAGATACAGAGCCTTGTGTTGTTGGCACTACCTGAAGATAGCCACTGCAGGATACTAGAGCTGTGAACAATACGACCAGGAATGTCTGAGGCTGATCTACCAGGACCAGGCCTGGTCCCATAATGAAGCACATACATGGCAGGGGACTGACACATGTAATACAGCCTAATCTCTTCAGACTGTTTCACAAGTCTGACATGCCACATAAAATCAAAGTCAGGAACCCTCCATAAAACAAGGCATCTGGTAGTTAGCACAGCTCTGAAAAACAGAAACCCGGATTATTACTGTACACGAAAACTGGTTGCCAGAATGCCACTTTCTTTTGTTTTTACAACGGCATAAATGAAACAAACCTAGCTTTTTCTCAGGGGAGGGGCACACAAGGGCTCCACACCCCCCACCCACCCTCCCCTCCATCCCTCCCTCATCCCCCTTTCAATAAAGACACTGCACATAGCATACCTGCAATGTTTGATTCCCATATAATTGAAACAAGGCGTGAGAGAGTCCTTGCCAGAACATGGCCTTGCCATTTAAGGTAATGTTTGCACTGCTAAAGCAGCTTAATGAATCCAAGTCCTCGGTGCTGGCACGGTGACTCCTTAGCCGGGGCCTGCAACTGCCTCAGGACACTGTCCCCTTCCACACACAGCTGTGAAAAGTTTAAAAACTTTCGGCCTCCATAACATGAAACGGTGAGGGCGAATACAAGCGCAATTAAAAAGGGGGGGGAAATATTGCTTTGGCATCCCCAGGTCATTATCTCAGGTTTACTACTCTTCGTACAGTGCTTTTATTTTCTTTATACGAGAACGGACTGGCTTTTAAACGCTCGCATTACTTGTTTTTCCCTTTTAGTGTTTTAATTTCTCAAAATGCTTGTATGCGTCAAGGGGGGAAAACTGGTCGGTCGTACCTTGGTTGACCCTCAGTTTCTCCAACAGATCAACGCAGGGCCCGTCTCCAAAGTTCCCCCCCATGGGTTTTTCACTCACAGAGTCTTAGGACAAAATAATATCAGACTTTTGGAAAATCCTTTCAGATTCACCGCTCATTACTAGTGCTAGCTGCATAATGATAGTTTTGAATCTTTCTCCCCGAGGTCTAGAGCCTTTATGTGGGGCTCATTTTTC